>NC_056741.1:619661232-619978732 GCF_019279795.1 Protopterus annectens | reverse complement strand
ATATTTATGTTTTTCTTTAACAGTTATTGACTGGGAAAGTGCAACTAGGAAAGAGCCTATTAAGATTATTTTCTGAAAAGGTTGATTAGCTCTCGCCCAGTGTGAAAACAGAAGCTGTGAATGAATGCCAGTAAAAGCCATTAGTCTGTGAAATTTTCAGCTAGTGACGAGTGATTACATTACCTGGATGATGACAAAGAAGACATTTGGAGAAAGTAGGAGAAAATCAACCATATTCAATGTTTCACTTATTTTAAAGTCAAACAACAAAAGGCTTGAAAAAATAGAAGCTTCAACTGGCTATTCAGATGAGCTGATAAAACTGCAAAAAAAATCGTAGACTGCAATGAATAAAAGGCTGTCTGAGCATGTAACTTCTCAAGAACAGTTTGAAAAAAAAGATTTCTGCTGTACCAGGGAAACTGGAAGGGTTGCATTGAAAAAATGTACAGATAAGCAACTGGACTGGTGTTCCACAGCAGGATTTATTTGAGACTATGCACAAATCCAGCTTTTTGAAAAAAGCAGCCAAGACCTATATTTGCAAATACGTAAAAAGTTAATTCTGTAAACATGTTGTCAGATGTAAAAGTGTTAAAAATTGGGGGACAATTAACTGTCCACTGTATACCAGGCAGAAGAGAAGCAAGTTTATCTTAGCAGCCAGGAAATGTCAAAAGGCAGGTGTGAGACTTGAGCTGCTTTATCTAGCTGTTTTTGGAATGTTTTTTTTTTTTCCTGGAGGCTCAATGGCATAAGACTTTTTGATGCAAATCAGAGAAAAGGGGAAGAAAACCATTTGGGTGAGTCTGCAGTCAGAAGGGACCTCTGCTCCTCATTCTTCTGACAGTAACAAAGCTCATAGACTTGACCTGCAAAACCATTTCCAGTGATATTAAAGTAAGTGCTTGAGAGATCAAACAATAGTGCAGGACATTACTAGAAGAGTCAGGAGTACCTTGGACTAGAACCAGAGAGACTGGTGCTAGGATATGATCAGAAGAACAACAACAACATTGAGAAGTTAATGAATAAAAGCAAGGTTATAAACCATCTGCCGTATTGGATATAAGAATAGATGTGAAGTATGGCTTTGCAAGAAATGGCTGAGAGACTGAATCTTGTTGGTTGTGTTAAACTGGTGGATGTATTGGAAGGCATTTACCTAGCTCTCATTAATGTTTTGAAGGACACTGGAAGGAGTGGTGAAGTAACTGTATGTAAATCAGTTTTTATTATCTGTATAAACATTTTATGATATAAATTGCATGTTTTGTCACAAAGCAGTTTGTGTATATTGTAAAGTCAGGGTTATTTTAAATATGAGGTGGGGGATTCTTAATTTATGTACTTGTTTAATGATACTAAATCAAAAAGTATGTGTTCTTAGTTGTAAGGAGTCTGTACACGGTAAGAATGGCTGGACAGAAGCAAGTTGAAATGTAATATGTGAACTTGGGCTGCTGGGGTGGGGATGTAAAAGTGTATTGATCACATTATTTGTTGAATTAAGATAATCTCCACTGTTTTTGAAGTGGTGGGTACGTAGATTAATTCTTTAGTTTAAACTGTAGACTATTCTTTTAAGCTAATGAACTTGAGGAAATAACATAAAATGCTAAAATGCATGTCTATTTATAATTTCTTTTGCATTTGCAAAGCCATCAACTGTTTTATTAGGTAAGCAGCAGGAAATCTACTGGTGCAGTTAATCCTGAGAGGTTTGAACACTGGCTTCTAATTGAAATTTACAAACATTCTTTAATGTATCTGCAAAGTTACTAGGTGTTTTTTTTATTACCAGCTACTTTAACTTGTAGAGTAGTTGTCTGCAGGTGCAGGCAATTAGTTATGAGAGGTCTGAACTTGAAATGCGCAAGGTGCAGTGTAATTTACATTTAAAGGTGCATTGGTAAGCAGTTCAGTGAAAAATTAAGTTTGAAACCTGAGAAATGAATAAGGGTTGCAGTATGTAAGAGCATATGCTCTTATTGGCTTGTTTTTCAGCCTTTAAACTGCTTTGCATACAGGATCATCGTACAGTAACATCAATGAATTTGTTGTGTGATGTTGGAGTTGGTATATGTATAATGTACAGTGTGTGTGTGTGTGTGTGTGTGTGTGTGTGTGTGTGTGTGGGTGTGTGGTGCAATCTGGGAACACCCTTGCAAAAATATTGTAAGATTGTTTTATGTTTTCTTAGTTTTTCAGTCCTTTCAGATTCAATCTAAAAAGATTGCTCTTTTTGTATTAGCTCATTTGAGAGTATGCTGAATGATGAGACAAATTGGAGTATGTTATAAAAGTACCTTCTTCCTTAGCAGCCTTGGTTCTTCAATGCATTTGATACAACTGATTACAATTTAAAGTGTTATTAGTCATATCTATGACAAAAATATAAGTTTATATATCCTATTAGTTGGGTGTAATTTCCTTATTATAATGAGTGTAAATTATGCAGTTTGTGATGCAGAAAGTGTTATTACATTTTATTTTCTCAATAAGGATTGCCTCATGAAAAATTTCTTGGTCATCAAAATATCTAGCATTAACATCATGAAAGACTGAACCCACAATGCCTCACTCACTACATAAAATAGGGTATAGACTACTATATGTCCATGTTAAGTGCATCAGTAAGAGTTTCTAACTGCCTAGAAATACAAATTAACAGCTAGGTATTGCGTGTGGAATAGCTTGTCTTGAGAAATAACATGTGGTGATAAAAGTACTGATGCCACAATGTAAGTAAGAAGCTGTTCTTCCAAAGATGTAAATTATTTTTTTCTTAATGCATTTACATTTGTGAGTCATCATCCATTACCTATCAGGACATTATTTTATGGGTATAACTATAGATCATTTTTCACTGAGCTAATTGGAGGAAGTCGGAGGAAGGGCTCTGAGCTAACAAATCTGAGATATATAACATTAAGTATCCTGTTTTTTGCTTATTTCTGAGTTATTTATAGCACTTTTATTTTACTCACTGTGTGTGAGGTAGTAAGTAGAATTTTCTACAATTGTTAAGCATCTGGTTGGGTTTGTTTGTTCTGATTTTTGTTTCCCACCCTCCCTCCTTTTGGTATCTTGTTTTTATACTTGGTGGCTTTGCAGTTGCCCACCCCTACTGTAAATTTGATCTGGGACACTCCTAGTCTAGTGTCATTATCCCATTCTGCCTGTTCCAGGGAGAACATTTGAGAAGGCCATCCCAGTTAGCTTTTGCTTCTCCTTTCCCCTTTACAAAAAAAAATAAATATTTTCTAAGCTTGTTTCCTGCCTTTCCTATAAGTTGTCTAGTCCAGGTACAGATTTGCTGTATCCAGGACTGTTTGTAAGCTTCTGAGCCCCCAAACCTTTCTGTGTTGGAGGGAAGCCTTCCAGCTTAATTTTGTTTCTTAGAACTAGCCAGTTTTCTAGTTTCAGCACTCAAATCTGTTTCTTTGAACTCAGCAATTGTTCAGAACTCATTGTAGGCACTAAATAAGCTACAAATTACTACAGCACTCAACTTTCCTCACTTGTCTAGAGGAAAACCGTTTTTAGTACTTAATAAATAAGCACCTAACCAGGCATGTCTAAGGGTCAGGTAATGCAGCAATTGCCTCATGTACACAGACAACCCTCTTCTCCTACCACCCAACATTTCAACCTGTGAGAGATGCACTTATATAAACAAACTGGAAGCAAAGCTCTCTTCACCCAAGACTGGACTAGACAGTCAAGAGGAGAAGGCAAACACTTGCACCACACCCACACTCCTCACATAGTCCCTCAAAACCTACACCACCAAAACACACACATAGAAACACAAAACACACACCTACATTTGTGGAGGCTCTCGAAAAAAAAAAAAATCTACCCAAACAACGGGGACCTCCAAAGCAGAAACGTAAGCAACCTCCAACCCCCAACACAACCCAAATGTCACATAGCCCACAAGCTCAGTGTGCCACTCAACCACAGCCCGCCCATAAGGCATAACAGTTTACCTAACACTCTAGTCATAGGTGACTCTTTAATCAGGCACACTGATGTTCCACTCACCAGGCTAAACAAGGAGAAAGTCACTGTCAGCTGCCTGTCAGGTGCCAGAATCCGCCACATAACTCATGCACTCAGGTCACTCCACAGCAAGTACAAATATGACTCTGTCATTGTCCATGTTGGCGTGAATGACATACCTCCCTGGATTACATGAAAAGAGACATGGAGGAATTTTCTGATCTTGTAGCCCAGGCAGGTATGACCCTAACCCTGAGTAGCATCCTGCCATCACCCAGAATGATACCACCGTACAAGGACAAAATGATTGACTTCAACAATTGGCTAAGCTTCTGGTGTCATTCTAAGGGGATCTAGTATCGGTTTGCTTGGGATGACATGATCGACAAACCACAATGCTTTGCCAGAGATGGCCTGCACCTGTCGCCCTTGGGATTCCGGATACTGGCTAAGGCTCTTGCCACCCTATAGTGCCTTTTCTAGGCAAAATTCAAATGACAAATTCACCACCGTAACAGGTACAAGCAAGCAAAATCTGAGGGTAATGCTACTCAATGCTAGAAGTCTAAACCTCAATATGCACTCACGCGAGGCACTCCTTAAAATGGAGAACATCGACATCTGTGCTGTGATAGAGACCTGGTTCAAGGCTCCGAGAGCACCCTTGCATTACCAGGCTATAATTCATACCACACCTTTCGGCCACCTAACTTGGACTGAAGCACTAAAGACAGAGGCTTGTCACTATTCATTAAGGATATCCACACCTCCAGGCTAGTTGCTCAGCATAATGCATCTGAGATTATCCAAGTGCAACTAACTGTGGGCAAGACTGCAATGCAAATTGTAGCTTGCTACAGATCCCCCACAATGCCCCAGGATTCCCACTACTCATTTCTTGATACACTGGAAAATATTAGGGTACAACTTAACACCCTAATAATGGGCGATTTCAACTACCCCACCATTAACTGGGAAAACTACTTATGTGCCAACTCTTGTGCTCCGTGATGTTCTTCGTGTTTCACTGTTGCAGTCATTACATTTGGATAATTCTGCTGGCGGGTTGCCCTCAATCGGCCTGAATTCCAAAGTCCTGGGTCCTACATTGGCCGCCGTCGCCCCTTCCCTGACGTCAGGTCGTCAGGGGTATAAAAGAAGCAGCCAACGCCATTTTCTTTAGTCTTTCTTGCCGCCCGAAGCAGAAGCAGTTCGCAAGTGCCGGTCGTCCGACTCCTGAGATTTTCGTGTTCGAATTTCAGATCCGAAGTCTACATTAAAGCCAAAGTACCCTGTTGGGGAAACTTTTTTCTTGCTCCAGACCGATGTCAGAAAAAGTTAATTGTATTTCTTGTGGAAAGCAAATACCTCATAAGGACTTTCATTCTTACTGTATTCCTTGCCTAGGCCCTGACCATAAAGTTTCAGGTTGTCGGTTTTGTGCTAGATTTAACCAATGCACTATTAAGCGTCTGTATGATTTTGCATTAAACTACTTTGAACGCAGGTTTAATTATCCAGAAATGTTGTCTGATAGCCATCCGACTACCGGAGTTCACAAAAAACGCAAAGAAAAAGATAGACAGCCGAGGCCCAAAACCAATGACGAAGCTTCTCCTAAGCCAGTCGCCGGTTCTCAGTGAGGCACTTTCGCAGCCCCTGATGCCTGCTACTTTAGAGTTGCAGGCTGCTACTGACTCCCACGTGGAGTCTATGCCGCTGGAAACTCAAGGTATTGGAGCCTCGGATATTATTCCTTCAGATGGGTCCGGAGCCGCTGAGCAGGCACTGGCTTCTGAGGGTGTATTCAGACCTAAGCATCTATACATTAAACCGACTTCAGCTTCAAAGGCAAAGACTAAAGCACCTTCAAAGACAAAGAAACAAACTCAAGAGCCATGTGGATAGGCCTCCATGCGCAAAAAACAGATGCTCAAAATGGCCGTAGACTTGATAACCTTCATCACTGGTTCCCATCCCCTCCTGATAAGAGGCCTAGGCAAGAGACAGGCTATGAATCTTCAGATCAGGTTTCTATTTCTTCTGATTCCTCTTCTGACAAGGAATATTCTCTTCCCCCTTATGAGAATTCTGATGCTGAAGAATCTATTCCTTCAGCTTCTCTTCTAGAGGACTATTCTTTTGGGGAAACCTTACATACCATGAGGTAGCATTTCCACTGGGAGTGCCATTTCAGAATCTAAGAAGAGGCTCAGGGACTTCCTTTTACTACCTCAACACAGGCCTCTAACCATTCCACCTGTGTTAGACATTGTAGATGATGTGTTTTCAGAGTCTAGTCTGACCCCTGACACCTTACCTCCAGCTCCTGTTAAGCCTGACAGATATTACAGGGATCCTGACTCTCACAAATTCCTTTTCAAAAACCCTGCTGCAGACCCAGAAACTATTTCACAGGGTCCTAAAGGGGTTAAGGTTTCTGCTGCAAAAAACCCTCCCCCCACTGACAGAGATTCAAGGGCACTGGATAGTTAGGGAAAAAAGGTTTACACATCTGCTACCTTGGCTATAAGGGCCTTAAACTGTCAAGTTTCATATGCTTAAATATCAGCAACATGTCATGGCATTGCTTAAACAGAAAATGTTGTTAAACTCTGAATGTGCAGAAAACAAGGAAATGCAGGATTTATTGCATGCAGCTGAACAAGTTGGAAAACATACTTTGCAATGTGGTTTTGATTCTCTGGAGGCCTCTTGCAGGGCCGCAGTTACGGGTTCTGTAATTAGGAGGCATGCTTGGTTAAAGGAACAAAATCTGCCTGATCATGTCAAAGTTAAATTATTAGATGCACCTTTACAGCATGATACTTTGTTTGGTGTTAAGGCAGAAGAGGTGTTAAAGAAAATGGAGGACAAAGCTAAATCTATGCAAACTGTCAAAGATTTTTTTTACAAGTACAGCCATCTAGGTTTAGTAGACACTGGCCTACAAAGAATTAGTCCTTTCCTGTGTCAGACAGACCTCAAAGGGGCAGAGCCAGACGCCCTAGAGGCAGATCCCAGGCGCAAGGTGCATACAGGTCAAAGCAATGGGGCGCTTCTACCTCCAAAAGTCGAGAAGACAAATCACAACCTTACAGGAAACAGTCCCAATGACTTCCCCCTGCCTGCACCAAGCACTTATTTCCTGGCAGCACCCTTAGGGGGAAAATTAGCACTTTTTTCTCAAAATTGGCACATTATAACCCAGGACGAGTGGGTTCTAAATATCATGTGACAAGGCTACAAGTTCCATTTCCATATTCTGCCAAAGGCAAACGGCTGGCCAGATCTGCCAAAAAATCAATGGGCAGAGGCACAAAAACAAGTCTCATCCCTCATGGACATGAGGGCCATTCAACAAGTGCCAGAGCAAGAGCGGGGACAAGGATTTTACTCAAGACTGTTCTTGGTACCCAGACAGGACAAGGCCTGGAGGCCAATACTGGACCTAGCTATTCTGAACACATTCCTGGATGTACCAAAATTCAAAATGTTGACTTTGCAGCAGCTTCTGCCCATGCTGGGCAAGAACGCTTGGCTTGCAACTTTAGACCTAAAAGAAGCATACTTGCATGTCCCAATCAGACAAATATGCAGAAGATACCTCAGATTCAAGGCTGGCTCAATGCATTACCAATTCTCTGCACTGCCCTTTGGCTTATCTACTGCGCCCAGGGTCTTTATAAAGTGCCTGGCACCAGTAATTGCATTCTGCAGATAAAGAGAAATAGAAATATATCCTTACTTGGACGACTGTCTAATTCAAGCAGAGAACAAGGACATACTTCTACAGCATCTGGGTTTGTGTAAAAACTTCTAACGTGCCTAGGGTACACAGTCAACGAAAAGAAATCAAAGCTAGTACCCTCTCAAGAGATAATATTCCTGTGTGCAAGCTTAAATACAACTGCCCAGATGGCTTATCTCACGCCAAACAAAGGCAACTGACTACCTATTTCAAAATGTTAGCAACAAAGGCCCAGTTATCTGCAAGAAAAATTCTGCAGGCTTTGGGCTTCATGGCATCCTGCATCCTACTAATTCCATATGCAAGACTGCATATGAGGAAACTTCACTGGTACCCAAAAAGTGTTTGGACTCAACATTGCCACAGCCTGGAAACTATAATTACTCTCATTCCCTGCCTGCAACAGGAGTTTTGATGGTGGGAAAAGCCTTGTCACCAAAACAAGGGACAGCCATTCACATTACCCCCCAGCCAGGCAGACACTAACAACGGATGCATCAGATTATGCCTGGGGGGCCCACATGGCAGGAAGATGCATTCAGGGCACATGGACCTCAAACCAAATGCATCTACTTATCAATCAAAAAGAGATGCTAGCTGTTCAAAATGCCCTGACCGCCTTCAAGGTCCTACTTCATCCAGGACAACTACTGATAAAGACAGACAACACCACGGTCATGTGGTATATAAACAAGCAGGGGGGCACACATTCTTATCCCCTTTGCAGACTAGCCATGACTTTATGGAACACAGCACTGACTTATCAAATACATCTGCAGGAACAATTCCTGCCAGGAAGGAAAAATACTCTGGCAGATGAACTAAGCAGAAACCTCATGGATCCCCACGAGTGGCAGCTGGATGCACAAGTCTTCAGCATGATAACAAGGAAATGGGGATGCCCAGACATAGATCTATTTGCCTCCCCTCACAACTACAAACTAAAAAGATTCTGCACAAGGATTTATCATAGACAAGCATGGAAAGTGGATGCCCTATCCTTCAGCTGGAAAATCTATCAGTATATGCCTTCCCCCCCCTCTGCCTCTCCTCCCCAAGGTACTCCTAAAGGTCAGACAGGAGAAGCCAAAGATGATACTGATTGCCCCAGACTGGCCCCGCCGGCACTGGTACCCAATATTAAGGAGCTCGTCTCAATTCCCAGCTTGGACCTTGCCTCAAGTACCTCCTCTACTGTCCCAGCAAAACAATCAGATCCTGCACAGCCAACTCAGGACTTTAAACCTGGCAGCATGGCCGGTAATATAGTCGTACAAAACAACACCTCTCAGCAAAGCTGTGATGGATGTCATTTTGGAAGCCAGAAGGCCTAGTACTAGTAAATCTTATGCTGGAAAATAGAAGCGATTCTGTGCTTGGAACCAGGCACAAGGAACAGATACAGCTGTGTCAAATATTCCTCCGATTTTACAATACTTAACTGAGATGCTAGACAAAGGCCTATCTTTCTCATCTATTAAAATTCATGCCTCTGCCATTTCGGCTCATTACAATGCAGCGCCACCAATCTTTTCTCATCCATTATTAAAACAGTACCTCAGAGGAGCCAAAAACTTAAGGCCTCCAAGGAGATCACCAATGCCTGCATGGGACCTCAACTATGTCTTGGAAAAACTCACCCTGCCTCCTTTTGAGCCAGCTGCTACTGCTGATATAAAGTTTTTATCTTGGAAAACAGCTCCACTCCTAGCAATAACTTCTGCAAGACTAGTTTCAGAGCTACAGGCACTCATGGCTGTGGAATCTTTTATCATTTTTTATCCGGACAGGGTCTCCCTGAGGACAAACCCAACATTTATGCCTAAAGTGGTGTCCAGTGTGGCTCTTAACCAAACCATTCATCTGCCAACTTTTTATTCGAATCCACAGAACAAGGGGGAAAGAATTCTGCATTCTTTGGACGTGCACAGACAGCTTAGATTCTACTTGGACAGAACCAAAGTTATCAGAAAGACAGAGCAATTACTAGTGGCATATGCTGTAGGATCACAAGGAAAGGCTATCTCAAAGCAGACTATTTCAAAGTGGATAGGCCACTGCATTCGATGTTCATTGTGTTACCCTGCTGCAGTCATCACACTTGGGTTATCCTGTCGTCTGGTGGTCTAGCAGTTGGCCGGAATTCCAAAGTCTTGGTCCGGCATCGGTTGCTGTCGCCTCTTCCCTGACGTCAGTGAGCCAGGGGTATATATAATGCAACTGATGCCATTTTCTTCAGTCTTTCTTGCCGCATGGTGCCCGAAGCAGAAGCAGTTTGCAAGTGCCAGTCGGCTGACTCCTGAGATTTTCGAATTCGAATTTCAGACCGAAGTCTTCTATAAGGCTAAGTACCCCGTTGGGGAAACTTTTCTTGCCTCAGACCGATGTCAGAAAAAGTTAACAATTGTATTTCTTGTGGGAAGCAAATACCTCATAAGGATTTTCATTCTTATTGCATACCTTGCCTAGGCCCAGACCACAACGTCACTTCTTGTTGGTTTTGTGCTAGGTTTAATAAGCGTACTATTAAAAGACGCTTTGATTTCACACGACACTACTTCGGTAGGAAATTTAACTACACCATGCCGTCGGAGCAACTGACTACCGGCGTGCACAAAAAACGCAAGGATAAGGACAGACAGCCCAGGCCTAAGCCAGATTCCGAGGCCTCGGCTGAGCCAGTCTCCGGTCCTCAGTGAGGCTCCGATGCAGCCCCTGACTACCGCAGATCTGGAACCCGAGACCGCTATGAAATTTTTGGCGGAATGCACCAGGCCGACACAGCCATTTAGTTCAGGCCCTTCCGACGACATTGCTACAAAGGACGTCGGTGCTACAGAAACGCCATTGGTTTCTGAAGGCGTTTTCAGACCGACGACCCTCACCATTAAAACGTTTTCTAAGACGAAGACTCCTACTAAATCTAAAAGGACTGCACTTCAGTCTCCTGTTCAAGGCCCCATGCCTAAGAAACAGATGCTCAAAATGGCTGAAGATTTGATTTCTTTAATCAGGGGTTCCCAGCCCCCTCCTGACAAAAGGCCTAGACAAGAGGAAGATTATGCATCCTCTGAACAAGTGTCCATTTCTTCAGACTCCTCTGAGTGAGGACCAAGATTACTCCTCCTCTCCTTATGAAGATTCTGATGCTGAGGACTCTATTCCCTCAGCTTCTCCTTCTGAAGACTACTCCTTTGGGGAAACTTTACACACTATGAGGGAACATTTTCACTGGGAAGGTCAGGACTACTCTGACTTGAAGAAAAGGCTCAGAGAGTTTCTTTTACTCCCCCAACACAGACCACTTGCCATCCCACCAGTTTTGGACATTGTGGATGATCTTTACTTAGAATCCAGTTTCAACCCAGACTCTCTACCTCCTGCTCTGGCTAAGCCTGACAGATACTATAGAGTGCCTGATTCCCACAAATGTCTTTACAAAAGCCCTGCAGCTGATACAGAGACCATCTCCCAGGGTCCCAATGGGGCTAAGGCTTCTATGGCTAAAAACCCAGTACCTTCTGAGAGAGATTCCAGAGCACTAGACAGATGGGGGAAAAAGGTTTACACCTCAGCCACACTAGCTATGAGGGCACTGAATTGCCAATTTCACATGCTTAAGTATCAGCAATTCCTAATCTCTCAGTTAAAGCAAAGAATAACCACTCTCCCTCAACAATCTGAATTGAAAGAAGTACAGGATCTGTTGCACGCCACTGAGCAGGTGGGCAAACATACCTTACAATGTGGATTTGATTCTCTGGAGGCCTCCTGCAGAGCAGCTGTCACTGGGTCTGTTCTACGTAGGCATGCTTGGTTAAAGGAACAAACTTTGCCTGATCATGTTAAAGCAAAACTACTAGATGCTCCCTTACAGCAGGATGTTCTTTTTGGAGTTAAAGCAGAAGAAGTTTTAAAGAAAATGGAGGATAAGGCAAAATCTATGCAGACAGTCAAAGATTTCCTACAGGTACAACCCCCTCGCTTCAGCAGAAACTGGCCAACAAAAAATTGGTCCTTTCCAGCTTCTGACAGACCACAGAGGGGTAAATACAGACGCCCAAGGGACAGAGGACAACCACAAGCCCAGTATAAACCTCGCCAATGGGGCACTACAACACAGAAGGGAGGAGAAGACAGGTCCCAATCCACCAGAAGGCATACTCAATGACTTCCACCTCATCTGGCCAAGCAATACTCTCTTGGCAGCCCCCTTGGGGTGAAAACTAGCACTTTTTGCAGACAACTGGCACATTGTCACAAAAGACAAATGGGTCCTAGACATAATTTTATGAGGATACAGATTCCACTTTCACACCTTGCCAATGAAAAGAGGAATGCCAAACCTGCCACAAAATCAGTGGACAGAGGCACAAAAGCGTTCAAGGTCTATGGATTGCAGATCAAAGAAATCTGCACATAAATCAAAAAGAGATGCTAGCTGTACAGAAAGCTCTGACAGCCTTCAAGGATCTATTACATCCAGGACAACTGGCAATACAGACGGACAACACCACAGTAATGTGGTACATAAACAAACAAGGGGGTACACATTCCTACCCTCTATGCAGGCAAGCAATGATCTTATGGAACACAGCTCTGGCTTACCAAGTTCAGTTACAAGCTCAATTCCTGCCAGGACAGAAGAACACATTGGCAGACGACCTCAGCAGAAACATCAAGGATCCCCAGGAGTGGAAACTAGATCCACAAATATTTGCAATAACTCAAAAATGGGGCTTTCCACACATAGACCTGTTTGCCAGTCCTCAAAACTATCAACTAACAAAATTTTGTACAAGGACATTTCACCATCAAGCTTGGAAAGTGGACGCACTCTCTTTCAGTTGGAAAAACCTGACAGTATATGCCTTCCCTCCATTGCCTCTCCTCACAAAGGTTCTTCTGAAAGTCAAAAAGGAGAGACCACGACTGATTCTCATAGCCCCAGTCTGGCCACGCCAGCACCGGTACCCGCTATTGAGAAATATGGCCCACAGCCCACCATGGATATTGCCTCAAATCCCCCATTTGCTCACACAACAAAACAATCAGATTCTACACAGCCAGCTCAAAACTTTAAATCTGGCTGCATGGCAAATCTACTAAACATCCAATCAGCTTCTCTTTCCCAAGCAGTTCTGGATGTTATTCTGGAATCCAGGAGACCAAGCACCAGGAAGGCTTATTCGGACAAATGGAAAAGGTTTTGTGCCTGGAACCAAGCTAAAGGCCAAGACACAATTCAGCCTCACATGCCTCACATTCTACAGTATTTAGCTGAGATGTTGCACAAAGGACTTTCTCCATTAAAATCCATGCTTCAGCTATTTCAGCTCACTACAACACGGATCCACCTTTATCTTCACATGCTCTTCTAAGGCACTTCCTCAGAGGGGCAAAAAACATTAGACCACCCAGGAGAGCTCCTACACCAACATGGGACCTCAATTTTGTTCTGGAAAAACTAATGCTACCTCCCTTTGAACCAGCTTTCTCTGCAGATCTTCAGTTCCTATCATGGAAGACTGCCCTGCTGCTAGCAATAACTTCAGCTAGAAGAGTTTCAGAGCTACAGGCACTAATGGCAGTGGAACCTTTCCTCATTTTTCATCGAGACAGATTTTCTCTACGAACTAATCCTTCCTTTATGCCTAAGGTGGTTTCCAGTGTGCCTTTAAATCAAACCATCCACTTACCCACCTTCTTCCCAGATCCACAGAACAAAGGTGAGAGACTCTTGCATTCCTTGGACATTCACAGGCAACTTCGTTACTACTTGGTCAAAACTAAGGCTTTCAGAAAATCTAACCAGCTCTTTGTATCCTATGCTACAGCTTCTCAAGGGAAGGCTATATCAAAACAAACCATTTCTAAATGGATAGGTCATTGCATACATTTCTGCTATACCCATCATGGGAAACCAGTCCCAGCTACCATTAGGTCCCACTCTATCAGGGCAACAGCTACTTCTACAGCCTTTTCTCAGGAGGGTTCCAACCAAGGAGATTTTAGAAGCTGCAACTTGGAGTTCAGTGCACACCTTTACCAAACACCATCACTTACCTCTTTACTCTAAGACCAGGGCGGGCCTCACCACTGCAGTTCTGCAGGGCCTTATAGCCTCCACTAACCCTCTCTGATACCTCCCCCCTTTCTTAGCTTTGAGATTCAACCCAAGTGTGATGACTGCAGCAGGGTAACACGATGAACATAGTACAGTTTTGTACCTACCATAAATGTAGATGTTCGAGTGTTCACCCTGCTGCAGTCCAGGTTACCCTCCCTCCATCCCCTCTGATCTACTGGCTAAATCTCTTCAATACCTTACTGATGTATTTGCTTATAGCTGAAGGGATTTTGTGTTTGTGCAGAGGTTACTCCATTTGGTACTAATTTCTGACCACCTTTTTGGGGGCACCTAACATCTGGGGCAAGAAAAACTGAAGAAAATGGCGTCTGTTGCATTATATATACCCCTGGCGCACTGACGTCAGGGAAGAGGTGACAGCAACCGACGCCGGACCAAGACTTTGGAATTCCGGCCAACTGCGGAACCGCCTGACGACAGGATAACCCAAGTGTGATGACTGCAGCAGGGTGAACACTCTAACATCTACATTTATGGTAGGTACAAAACTGTACTTTTTTGCTACATTTACCATGACAAGCCAGTGCCTAAGGGCATTGGGCCACATTCCACCAGAGCTGCAGCCACTTCAGCAGCCTTTCTCAGGGGAGTACCAACCAAGGACATTTTAGAGGCAGCTACTTGGAGTTCACTGCACACCTTTACGAAGCACTATCATCTGCCACTCTACTGTAAATCTATGGCAGGCTTTGCCACTGTAGTTCTGCAGGGTCTCATAGCCGCTCCTAATGCTGTTTAGCTACAGCCTCCCAACCATAGCTTTGGGAATCAACCCAAATGTAATGACTGCAACAGGGAAACACGAAAAACATAGTACAGTTGTGTACACTTACCATAAATGTAGATGTTCGAGTGTATTCACTGTTGCAGTCCAGGTTACCCACCCACCATCCCCCTTTTCTTCTGATGGAACCTGTCTTTCCTTCTCTGATTTATACAACCTATGTGGTGTATTTGCTTGTAGATGAAGGTAAAGTTTATATTGGTGCATGTAATTTTATATATAGATATAAATTTTGGCTACCCTTTTAGGGGGCACCTGACATCTGGGGCAAGAAAAACTAAAGAAAATGGCGTTGGCTGCTTCTTTTATACCCCTGACGACTTGATGTTGAGGAAGGGGCGACGGCGGCCGATGCAGGACCCAGGACTTTGGAATTCAGGCCGACTGAGGGCAACCTGCCAGCAGGATTACCCAAATGTAATGACTGCAACAGTGAATACATTCGAACATCTACATTTATGGTAAGTGTACACAACTGTACTTTTTCTGGAGTTCGTAAATTCTAATGCCTTGGATCAACTTATCCACACCCCCAGCAGGGGCAGCAATATCCTAGACCTGGTCATTACCAACATGGGCGACCGGTGTTCCACATCAGAGGTCAGCTCCTCGTTGGTCAGATCCGACCACAAGCAAGTCACCCTAGACATCCACATCTCACCCCCACTCCTCCTTAGGGAAACCACCTTAAAAAATTTCTCCAAAGCCAACTTCACGCTTCTTAAGACAGAAGTGGCAAACTTCACAACACCCATGCTGATGGACAGTAGAGATACGACTGCTGAATCCTATACAGTTGCACTTTATAACCACTTACACGAGTGCATGGATTGTGCAATCCCTAACAGAGCCAAGATGCTATCCTCCAAAAAAAGGAAGCCAATCTGGTGGTCCCTTGCTATAAACTCTACAACAGAAGAAAGAAACTGTTGCAAAAAAGAGTAAAATCCCATGATTGGAGGAACTCCATGGTCAGCCCTCAGTAAGAAGCTGAGATCCCTCATAAAATCTTCCAAAGCTAGTTACGAAAACAAATTCGCCACTGATTCTAAAGGCCACCACAAAGCATTCTATAGCTATGTCAAGAATCTCAATGGCAATACTCAGATCTGCTCCGAGTTACAGCACAATGGCACTAAATATACAGAATCAACTGATATTGCCAACATCCTAGCAGATAGGTTCAGCGCTAGCTTTACCCCTCTCTCATCCCCTAAAGGGCCCATCTCTATACGGGAAGAATGCAAAGTACCTGTAATCATGGCTGCACAGGTAAAAAATGCACTCTGCAAGGCCAAGAACACAGCATCCATGGGACCTGACAACATCCCAGACTGCGTTCTGCATGAACTACATAACGAACTGGCACCCCACCCAAGTACCAAGTTCAATCATAGCCTCACCTCAGGCTTTGTGCCCACTGAATGGAGCACAGCAACGGTTATCCCACTCCACAAAGGGGGAGCCACCACGGACCCCGGGAACTACCGCCCCATTAGCCTGACTAGCCTAGTCTGCAAGGCTATGGAGCGTATCATCATGGAACTTATAAACAATGACATTGATAATCTCCAAACTCTGGACCCTACCCAGTTCAGGTTTGTAAAAGGCAGATCATGTCTCTTAAACTTGACAGACTTCTTTGACGCAGTCACCAAAGCTGTAGATGAGGGTAAGGTGATACAGCCTATCTAGATCTCACCAAGGCTTTCAACACCATCCCCCACTCTGGAATTATAGACAGACTCACTAAACTAGGTAGAAAGCCCTATGTCACAAGATGGGTTGCCAACTGGCTCACTGACCGAACCCACACTGTGAAAGTAGCAGACTCTAAATCCAACTTTGGACCAGTGACAAGTGGAGTACCACAGGGTTCAGTCCTAGGTCCTCTCCTGTTAGCCTGTACTTCAGAGAAGTAGATACCAAACACAGAAGGTCTTTGGCTAACAAAGTTCGCAGATGACTGCAAACTAGGAGCCATGATCAAATCTCCTAACAGTGTGGACATCCTACAAAAGGGCCTCACTAAGACAGATGCCTGGTGTCAAAGCCATGGCCTCAAGCTCAGTGCCTAAAGTGCATTATCATCCCTTTTGGTAAAAACTCTGTACCCATGAACTACCACATAGGCGGTAGTCTACTTAACACTGAAATTGTGATAGGAGACCTTGGGACACAGGTGGACAGTAGTTTCTCCTTTGATAATCACATCGCCACAGTAGTCAGGAAATCCTTCTACGTGGCACACCTTATCACAAAAGGTTTCTCATCCAGGAAAAAAGAAGTCATTGTTCCCCTCTACTCATCACTGATTAGACCCATTATAGAGTGCCAACACCCCTTTTGGTATGTACCTCACAAGACATCTGGAACAACTGGAAAGGCCACAGAAATCTCACAAAGAGGATTACCGGCTTTAAACAGATGCCTTACACAGACCGTCTAAAAAAACTCCAGCTTTACTCTGTCGCATATCGCGTACTCAGAGGCGATCTCTGCATAACATACAAAGCTATGTCTAGCCCAGAGCTGTTGGACATGCTCCATGTAAAGAAATCCCAATCCCTCCGAGCTACATGCTCTAGGGACCTAAACCTTGTCACCACAATAAACCGAACATGCTGGAGGGATAGATTCCTGTCTCGGAGACTTCCCATACTCTGGAACAAACTACCTATCTATATCAAACACAGCTCCTCATTACCACTCTTCAAGAAAAATCTTGATGATTGGATGGGAGATAGGAAATTCACCCTGGGGATCACTTCTGTGACTCTGCTTGACAGGGGCACAGGAAAATAATTTTCTTGGGTGGCAAAAGCCAGGGTACCGTTTGGCTAGGCTTATATAGGCCCTTGGGCCAATAGCTTAGTACCTACCTAATAACCTATGAGAAAAACTGAGTAAACAAGAAACTAAAAAAAGCATACTGTAGTCTTCATTTGTTACAAAAGCCCTTGCTGCATTGGCATGAAGGAATATAAAAGTTAAATTAATTGTAAAACAATGTAAAACAGATGCTTCAGAACAGATCAACAGAGGAAAGGTCATTGTGTGCTTTGATATTGGTAGTTTAGCTTAAAGGTGTTTAATTTTGCCTATATTTAAACCTCTCATTTTTGCGACTTTGCTCTCCTTTAACTGGAGCTGCTCAACGTTTGGTGACATTAGACAGAGGTCTGGAGAGATTCTGCTGAAATCCAAAGCATCCACTGCTAAAATCAAAATAATACGTACCTAGTTGGTTTCCTTTGTACTTTGCTGACTGTATTTTATCATTTTCTGCCTCATTTTGTTGATTTTTACTATATTTTTTCTGCACTTTAAAAAAGCTGTTCTGTTGCTTTAAGTACCTAGTACATAACATAGATTAGATTCAGATGTACTGAATGTCAAAGGAAAAATAACTTCAAAATGATCAACACACGGCAGGTTCAGGTTAAGGCACTTTAATCTTGCAGCAAGGAGACAAAAACATGCTAATACAGAGTTTGTCTAACTAGAATCAGGAAGTGAAACTATTTTTATACATTTCTTACAAGGTATTGCCTACTAAGCTGACGTAATAAATCACAAGTTCTTTCAATATTATTTCTCAGCAGCTGTTTGTCCATGATTTTGTGCTGGCATATCAAGTTTACAAAAAACTTCCTAAGAAAAACAACGTGGCCTTGACAACCACCGGTCAGATACAACTTCTCACTATGCAGTGTTACCATTCAAGGTACTATGGCTATGTTACCATTCAAGGTACTATGGCTAATTCGAGCACAAAGCAAGTACAGATTACAGTTAATTTCTTCAAGCAGTCTTTTGTCTGATGTATCTCTTCTTTTCCACAGCTGTGAATGTTCTCATAACACGAACAGGGCTAATTGTTCATATTCAATCACATTATAGAAATCAGTATTGTTCTATTCACTCACTATTCATTCATTTTCCTGACCTAGCAGATAATCACCTGCTTCTCAGTACATTTTCCAAAAGGCATAAACATGAATTTTGCTGTGCTAGCAAATACTAGGTCAGAGAGAATCTTGCAATTTCAGAAAGTATACTGCAGTTTGAAAAAGCATCTTATAATCTCATACAGAATTGAGCTGTACATAAAATAGAATGAAATGTGTTAACCCTTTAGCTTCTAATAAGAACTAAACATATACATTAATACATATTCTTCTAACATTTCCCCCCTGTTAATACTTTTGATTCTATTTTCAAAAGCATAAACAATTGCTTCTTCTCCTAACCTCTTTCTACTCAGAATTTGCAGTTAAGAGAGTCATTCAGTTTAAACTTATGAAAGTGTTTCATTTTTCAGCAGTTCTTCAATTTCAGTACTTTGATATAAAGTCTCAGAAACTGACATGTCTATAAAATCTTTGATCAATCTTTTCATGCAGGGAATACCACAACAAACACACACTCCTAATAGGAGTAATCCCATACAAATGGCAATCAGGACATTCATTAGTATGCTACCCCACCCCCCCAAACAAATTCTGGAAAAAGTCCATCAGTAGGTTTGAGCCTGGTTTGGTCATGGTCGACACTTGCTGAATCACCTCAAGATGGTCGTTTATCTCATGCTGATTGTCAGGAATATATGAACAGCACTCCTCTTTTATTAAAGCGCACGTACCACCTTTCACCGCTAGGTTGAAGTTAAAAGCCATGCTGTTTTGAAGCACCACAGTTCTCATAGCATTCAGTTCATCAGTCATTAACTCGGGAGCAGAAAAAGTTGCATTACTCCTTACTTCAAGAAGTTTGGACAGTTTTCTCAGCTTCCAAATCGATTTCACTGCTCCATATGCGGGGGCTGTACCTGCCCACGATAGAATAGTGTCACTCAAGTCCATGTGTGTCAGTTTGTCTTTGTTTTTTTACGGAATTATGGTTTCTCCAGCCTGCTTCGATTCGTCCCACTGGATTTTCAGGCCTTCTGATTGGATTTCCGGTTTTCTTGGTGACCTCTCTGACATTTCGAATTCTTCCCTGAGGCAAAACTGCAGTGTGTCGTATGGCCGGAACCAGGTAACCCAAAAAACAACTGCTGGACCAGATGTTCATCGTGTTACCCTGCTGCAGTCATCACACTTGGGTTATCCTGCTGTCAGGCGATCCCGCAGTCAGCCAGAATTCCAAAGTCTTGGTCCGGCGTTGGTTGCTGTCGCTTCTTCCCTGACGTCAGAGCGCCAGGGGTATATCAGAGGCATCCAACGCCATTTTCTTCAGTCTTTCTTGCCACGCGGTGCCCGAAGCAGAAGCAGTTCGCAAGTGCCGGTTGGCCGACACCTGAGATTTTCGAATAGAGTTTCAGTCCGAAGTCTTCAAAGCTAAGTACCCCATTGGGGAACCTTTTCTTGCCTCATTCCGATGTCAGAAAAAGTTAACAATTGCATTTCTTGTGGGAAGCAAATACCTCATAAGGATTTTCATTCTTTTTGTATACCTTGCCTAGGCCCAGACCACGACGTCACTGGTTGTCTGTTTTGTGCTAGGTTCAATAAGCGAACTATAAAGCGTCACTTTGATTTCGCACGACACTACTTCGGTAAAAAATTTAATTACACTATGCCATCGGATCAACTGACTACCGGCGTGCATAAAAAACGCAAGGATAGGGACAGGCAGCCTAGATCCAAGCCAGACTCCGAGGCCTTGGCTGGCCTGGTCGCCGGTTCTCCGGTTTTCAGTGAGGTGCCTACGCAGCCCCTGGCTTACCGCTGAAATGGATCCCCAGGCCACATCGGGTCCCCCAACAGAGATTTCTAGGCCGACGCAGCCTTTTTCCTTAGGCCCAACCAGCGACATCGCAGTAGGGGAAGCCAGTGCTGCAGAAACACCTTCGGTTTCTGAAGGTGTCTTCAGACCAACTACCCTCACCATAAAATCTTATGCTAAGCTTAAGACTCCTCTAAAACCTAAAAAGCCTACACTTCAGTCTCCAGGTCAAGGCCCTATGCCTAAGAAACAGATGCTTAAAATGGCTGAAGATTTGGTTTCTTTGATCAGGGGTTCCCAACCCCCCCCCCTGACAAAAGGCCTAGACAAGAGGAGGATTATGCCTCCTCTGATCATGTGTCTGTTTCCTCAGGCTCCTCTGAGGAATAGGATTACTCCTTTCCCCCTTATGAAGATTCTGATGCTGAAGGCTCAATTCCCTCAGCTTCTCCCCCTGAAGACTACTCCTTTGGGGAAACCTTACACACCATGAGGGAACATTTCCACTGGGAGGGTCAGGACTACTCTGACTCAAAGAAAAGGCTCTGGGAGTTTCTTTTACTTCCTCAGCACAGACCTCTTGCTATCCCCCCTGTTTTGGACATAGTAGATGATGTTTTCTTAGAATCTAGTTTAAATCCAGATTCTCTGCCTCCTGCTCCAGCCAAACCAGATAGATGCTATAGAGTGCTTGACTCTCACAAATTCCTTTGCAAAAGCCCTGCTGCTGATCCAGAGACCATCTCCCAGGGTCTCAAAGGGGCTAAGGCTTCTATGGCTAAAAATCCTGTACCTTCAGAAAGGGACTCCAGAGCACTAGACAGGTGGGGGAAGAAGGTTTACACCTCTACTACTTTAGCTATGAGAGCACTAAATTGTCAATTGCACATGCTTAAATATCAGCAATTTCTTATGTCTCAAATAAAACAAAAGATGGGCACGCTCCCTCAACAGTCTGAACTCAAGGAAATGCAAGATCTGTTGCATGCAGCTGAACAGGTGGGCAAACATACTTTACAATGTGGTTTTGATGCCTTGGAAGCTTCCTCCAGAGCAGCTGTTACTGGGTCTGTTATACGTAGGCATGCTTGGTTAAAGGAACAATCTCTGCCTGATCATGTTAAAGCAAAGTTACTGGATGCGCCCTTACAGCAGGATGTTTTATTTGGGTTTATAGCAGAGGAGGTTTTAAAAAAAATGGAGGATAAGGCAAAATCTATGCAGATGGTCAAAGGTTTCTTACAGGTACAGCCCTCACGCTTCAGCAGAAGTTGGCCAACAAAAAATTGGTCCTTTCCAGCTTCTGACAGGCCACAGAGGGGTAAATACAGGCGCCCAAGGGGCAGAGGACAAGCACAAATCCCTTACAAGCCTCACCAATGGGGCACTACAACACAGAAAGGAGAAGTCTGGTTCCAAACCACTAGAAGGCAAACACAATGGGAGGAAAATTAACACTTTTTGCAGACAACTGGCGCATCATCACAAACGACAAATGGGTCCTAGACATTATCTCACACGGATACAGATTCCATTTCCACACCTTGCCAAGAATAAAAGGAATGCCAGACCTGCCACAAAATCAATGGGCAGAGGCACAAAAACAAATTACAGCTCTCATGGACATGAAAGCCATCCAACTGGTACCTACACAGGAGCAAGGCCAAGGATTTTACTCAAGGCTCTTTCTAGTCCCCAGAAAGGACAATGCTTGGAGACCCATTCTGGACCTTTCAATTTTAAACACTTTCTTGCAAGTACCCAAATTCAAGATGCTAACACTACAGCAGCTTCTTCCCATGTTGTGCAAAAAAGCTTGGCTAGTAACGTTGGACCTCAAGGAGGCATAACTGCATGTCCCTATCAGACAAAATTGCAGAAGATACCTCCGTTTCATTGCAGGTTCAACCCATTACCAATTCTCTGCACTGCCCTTTGGCTTGTCTACTGTGCCCAGGGTCTTCACAAAATGCCTGGCACCAGTAATTGCATACTGCAGACAGAGGGGAATTCAAATATACCCGTACCTGGACGACCGTCTCATACAAGCAGAAAGCAAGGACATTCTCTTACAACACCTGGCTTTTGTAAGACATCTTCTAAGTTGCCTAGGGTACACAGTAAACGAACAGAAATCAAAACTAGTGCCCTCACAAATTGACATTCCTGGGTGCCAGCTTGAATACAATGGCCCAGATGGCTTATCTGATGCCAGACAAACAACTACAATTAACTCAATACTTCAGAACAATGGCAACAAAGACCCAACTCCCTGCAAGAAAAATTCTGCAGGCTTTGGGCTTCATGGCATCTTGCATACTACTAATACCATTTGCAAAACTGCATATGAGGAAATTACAATGGTACCTAAAAGTGTATGGACTCAACACAGTCACAGCTTGGAAACTGTGATAACTCTCATTCCCTGCCTTCAACAGGAGTTTCTATGGTGGTCACAGGCTTGTCACTTCAACAAAGGTCAGCCTTTCACCCTACCCCCAGCCAGGCAGACTATGACAATAGATGCATCAGACTATGCCTGGGGGCACACATGGCAGTACAGTGCGTTCAAGGCTTATGGACAGCAGATCAAAGGAATCTGCACATCAATCAAAAAGAAATGCTAGCTGTACAAAATGCTCTGACAGCCTTCAAGGACCTCTTGCATCCAGGACAGCTTATCATAAGGACAGACAACACCACAGTATTGTGGTACATAAACAAGGGGGCACACACTCCTACCTTCTATGCAGGCAAGCAGTGACCTTGTGGAACAGAGCACTGGCTTACCAAGTTCAATTACAAGCTCAATTCCTGCCAGGAAAAAAGAACATATTGGCAGACGACCTAAGCAGAAACATCATGGATCCCCACGAATGGAAACTGGATCCACAAGTATTCGCAATGATAATGCAAAAGTGGGAGCTCCCAGACATAGACCTGTTTGCCAGCCCTCAAAACTGTCAGCTAACAAAGTTTTGCACAAGGACTTTTCACCAACAAGCTTGGAAAGTGGACGCACTCTCATTCAGTTGGAAAATGCTAACAGTATATGCCTTTCCTCCACTACCCCTTCTCACAAAGGTGCTACTGAAAGTCAGGATGGAGAGACCCCGAATGATACTCATTGCTCCAGACTGGCCACGCCAGCACTGGTACCCACTATTAAGGAATATGGCCCATGGCCCACCATGGATTCTACCACAAATTACCCACCTGCTCACAGCAAGACAATCAGATTCTACACAGCCAGCTCAAAACCTTAAACTTGGCTGCATGGCAAATCACCTAGGCAACCAGCCAGCTCCTCTCTCACAAGCTGTTATGGAAGTTATTCTGGAGGTCAGGAGGCCCAGCACCAGGAAAGCCTACTCAGACATATGGAAAAGGTTTTGCGTCTGGAACCAAGCTAAAGGCCAAAATACCCTTCAGCCTGACATACCTCAGATTCTGCGATATCTAACTGAGATGTTACACAAAGGGCTTTCCTTTTCATCTATTAAAATCCACGCCTCAGCTGTTTCTGCTCACTACAACACGGATCCTCCCTTATTTTCACGTCCACTCTTAAGGCAGTTTCTGAGGGGCCAAGAACATTAGGCCTCCCAGGAGAGCACCAACACCTACTTGGGACCTCAACTTTGTTTTGGAAAAACTCACGCTACCTCCTTTTGAACCAGCTTTCTCAGCTGACCTAAAGGTTATATCATGGAAGACTGCCCTGCTGCTAGCAATCACTTCAGCTAGAAGAGTTTCAGAGCTTCAGGCAACTAATGGCAGTAGAGCCTTTCCTCATTTTTCATCAAGACAGGGTTTTTCTACGAACTAATCCTTCTTCTATGCCTAAGGTGGTATCCAGTGTGGCCCTAAATCAAACCATCCATTTACCCACCTTCTTTCCAAATCCACAGAAAAAAGGAGAAAGACTGCTGCATTCCTTGGACATTCACAGAGAGCTACGTTACTACTTGGATAAAACTAAGGTTTTCAGAAAATCTGACCAGCTTTTTGTATCCTATGCTACAGCATCACAAGGAAAGGCTATCTCAAAACAAACCATTTCCAAATGGATAGGACATTGTATACGTTTTTGCTACACCCACCATGGAAAACCAGTTCCTACTACCATAAGGCCCCACTCTACCAGGGCAGCAGCTACAGCTACAGCCTTCCTCAGGGGGGTACCAACCAAAGATATTCTGGAAGCTGCAGCTTGGAGTTCAGTACACACCTTCACCAAACATTATCACTTACCACTTTACTCTAAGACCGGGGTGGGCTTCGCCACTGCAGTTTTGCAGGGTCTTCTAGCCCCCTCTAACCCTGTTTGACTCCTCCGCCCATCCTTGGCTTTGGGATTCTACCCAAGTGTGATGACTGCAGCAGAGTAACACGATGAACATAGTACAGTTTTGTACCTACCATAAATATAGATGTTCGAGTGTATACCCTGCTGCAGTCCAGGTTGCCCTCCCTCCATCCCCTCTAAAACCAGCTGAACTTATCTCTATTCTGTACAACCTCTGTGGTGTATTTGCTTGTGCCTAAGGGGTTTTGTTTTACTTTTTTCAAGATATATATATATATATATATATATATATATATATATACACACATATATTTTTGCCTATCTATTAGGGGCACCTGACATCTGGGGCAAGAAAAAACTGAAGAAAATGGCGTTGTATGCCTCTGATATACCCCTGGCACTCTGACGTCAGGGAAGAAGCGACAGCAACCGACACCGGACCAAGGCTTTGGAATTCTGGCCGACTGTGGGACCGCCTGATGGCAGGATAACCCAAGTGTGATGACTGCAGCAGGGTATACACTCTAACATCTACATTTATGGTAGGTACAAAACTGAACTTTCTTAGGTAACCATTTGTATGCCTTTTTCCCACAAACAAAATAACAATTCTCTACTTTAGTATTAATATACACTTGCCCTGCATGAAACATTTTCTTATCAATAATAGTTGTTTTAAAAGAACAGGATTATGCTGTATCTCATCAATAGTCTTATGAATCGACTCGATATGAGTCATAATTTGCATCACAGATATAACCTGCATTATTGGCTTTGGTATAACATTTGTAAGGAATTGTCACATTACAATTACTCCAACCTACCTGAACAGTATCATTTTTGTAAAAACATACAATTCCCTTTTGTGTAACAGGCAGGTAAAATGCTATTTTGTCTTGTGATTTTACAGTTGTAGTATCAAAAAGCAAATTTTCCCAGGTCTCATTGACCCCTAGGGGGACAGCAGTCATTAATAATCCCCCGTATGCTGTTGGTATAGCTGTGCAGATCCAGCAGTTCGAAACATTCAAAGTTTCAGCATACACATATTTAATTGCTTGGTAATTGTTAAAGTTCGGATGCCAGTCTATGAATGATCCACGTTTATTCAGTTCAGCTCATGTGGCTGGAAAAAGGAAAGGCCACAACAAAAAGATCACTGTTATCAGTATGGCCAACAAGAATGATCATGCAATACTTCTCAGGATGTTCGGCATTTCTATTTGCTCCGTATCTGGTCATTTTGTTGTTGTGTAACAGTAACAAGTTTTTGTCCAGTTCAAAGTTTTTAACCAATTTACAGTGTGTCAGATGAATCCAGGATGCTCGCTCTGCGATCTTGACTGCAGTGGGTGTTGACAGTAGCACCTGGTATGGCCCTTCCCACTTCGGTGTGGTCCAGTTCCTTCTCTTGATAGCTTTCACCCAGACCCACGTGCCTGGGACAACTGCTGCTTCCAATGGTCTGGTTTGTTCTTTATATGAAACGGAATTTAACTGCAGAAGTTGTTTATTACTTAAAAGTCCTCTCATATACTCTGCAAGTGAACTGTCAGCCTCCTGGTCTGCAGGCATGAGAGGTTTCCACTGATGTATATAATGTGCCCTCCCAAGCAGTATTTCAAAAGGAGTTAACCCCTTTGCATTTGGAACAGTTCTCATGCTCAACAGTGCCAGAGGCAGGCAGTGCACCCAGTTAATCTGTGTCTCACTAATCAATTTCCTAAGTTTGTTTTTCAAAACCCCATTATGCCTCTCTACTAATCCTGCGGATTGGGGGTGGTATGCACAATGGTTCTTTAAGAAAATTCCGAAATATCGACTCAACTGTTGTATGGTATGATTCAGAAAGTGTGTGCCATTGTCACTGTAGATCTTTTCCGGTATGCCAAATCTAGGAATAATTTCTTTAACAAGGACTTCTGCAACAGTAGCTGCATCTGGATTTTTGGTCGGAAACACTTCCACCCATTTGGAAAACATATCTATAATGACAAGACAATATTTCTTATTTTCACATTTGTTTAGTTCTATGAAATCCATACAGATAGTATGGAACGGGTACGGTGGTGTTGGGAAACTCCCTTGCTTAAGCTTCAATGCCCCTTGTGCATGATGCCTATTACAAACATGGCATGCTGCACAAAAAATTTTTGTGTAGTTTGTAAATCCATATGCAGTGAACACCCGGTTCACAAACTGTAACATCCCCCCTGTTGAGACATGGCACTGCCCATGGCTCAACAAAGCTGCATATCTAAACAAGTTAGACGGCAAAATTGGTTTTCTTTCTTTGGAGATGTACAGCCCTTTCTCAAGAATTGCTCCTCGTTTTATCCATTTCTGTTTTTCTACATTTGTAGTAAGTGTCTGCATTGTTTTTAACATTTCTAAATCTAAAATCTCAGAAGGTTGTAATTCCTCACTCAAAAGAAATACTTCTGAAGCTGCCTGTTTTGCAGCTATATCAGCTCTCGCATTACCTTTTGAAATCCTATCCTGTTACTTGGTATGAGCTACGCATTTACAAATAGCTACTTTCTGAGGTAACTGAATAGATTGTAACTAATCTAATAAATTGTGCATGATTAATCAGTTTACCAGTAGATGTGATCATTCCTCTATTTTTCCACTGTTGTGCAAAAACATGTACAGTAGAAAAAGCATACTGGCTGTCAGTAAAAATGTTAACACATTTACCCTTTGCCAAGGTACATGCCCTTGTCAAAGCAATCGGTTCTGCTGCTTGTGCAGATAAGTTGTGTGGTAAAGACTTTGCTTCTAAAATCTCAGTATCAGAAACTACTGCATACCCTACTAGATTCTGTCCTGTAGGACCCCTTCTGCATGAGCCGTCCATGTAATGTGTCACCTCGGCATCATCCAAGGGAACATCCGTTAGATCTTTTCTAGGCAATGTCTTTTGCTCAATTTCCTGCAGGCAGCTGTGTGGTGTGCCATCCGCAGGGGTCGGGAGCAAGGTAGACGGGTTTAAAGTTGTACATCGTTCAATTGTCATATGAGGTTGGCTAAGGAGTATAGTCATACAGGAAAGATGTCTAGCAGGAGAAAGATATGCTACTTTTTCTTGCAGTAAAATAATTGCGACTGCATGAGGCGCACTCAATGTGAGAGGGTGGAACAACACTACTGAGGCCGAAGCCTGTACTGCCATTGCAGCTGCAACTACTGCTTGTACACAGTGGGGCAGGGATCGTGCTACTGGGTCCAGCTGTGATGAATAATAAGCTATGGGGCGTTGCTTATCCCCATGCTGCTGTGTTAACAGATGTCATGTAACCTTGTTTACAATCTACAGTTTGGAAAAAACGTTTGATAGTTTGGTAATCCTAAAACTAATGAGGATGCTATCAGTTGTTTCAGTTTGCAGAAAGCTGATTCTGCTTCTGGTGTCCATTGTAATAAATCTTGTGCTGCCATAGGCTTCTTGTATATCAAGTTGGTCAATGGAGCAGACTCCAAGGCATAGTTTGGAATCCATCTCCGACAGAAATTAGTTGTGCCCAGGAAGGACATCATTTCCTCCTTGGTAGTCGGTTTGGGTGCTTGCAAAATTGCTATTTTTCTATCTTCATCTAATGTTCTGCCTTCTTTGGATATTACATATCCCAGGTATTTAACCTG
The DNA here is from genome assembly GCF_019279795.1 of Protopterus annectens. Taxonomy (NCBI): domain Eukaryota; kingdom Metazoa; phylum Chordata; order Ceratodontiformes; family Protopteridae; genus Protopterus; species Protopterus annectens. The sequence continues at coordinate 619,950,354 of NC_056741.1, read as the reverse complement.
CTTTCTCCAAAGCTGCAATTTATTTTTGTTTACTTTATGTCCTTGTGTGGCTAAAAATTGTAGTAATGCTATGGTATCTTCTTTACATTCTTGTTGGGTGGGGGCTGCCAGCAGGATGTCGTCTACATAAAGTAAAATTTGGCTGCCTCTTGGTGGGCTAAATCCTGCCAAGTTGCTTGCCATCTCCTGTGCAAATATTGTTGGGCTTTCACAATACCCCTGTGGTAGTTGCGTGTATGTATACCTTTTCCCCTGAAATGTGAATGCAAACCAATGTTGGCTGTCAGGGTGTATCGGTATCGAAAAGAACGCATTGCTAATATCTACCACAGAGAAATACTTCTGTTGAGGCTTCAAATCATTCAGTAGAGTGTGTGGATCTGGCACCGTAGGTGCTCTAGGTATTACTGCGTCATTTACAGCTTGTAGGTCTTGGACCATACGCCATTCACAATTTGCTTTCCTAACAGGAAATAAGGGCGTGTTACATGGTGAATCGGGAGATTCTATCAGTACTCCTTCCTTAAGTAAAGCTGCTATTATAGGTTTGATTCCTATTTCTGCATCCTTCCTTAAGGGATACTGTCTCTTTTGAGGTCTGAATGCTGATTTTGGCGTAATAGTAACTTGTCCTGCTGTACGAATTAGTCCTACATCTGATTTCCCTGTTGACCAGAGAGTTTCTGGTATGCTCCCTAAAGCTTTTTCTTCCTCTTCTAGTAAGAGTGCTAATCAGCTGTCCTTGCTGGACTGCAAGTGTACAGCTGGGTGAGTCTGTGTTATCCAATTTAACTTCTATTTCTGTATTCCCTGTATTGACAATTCTAACTCTGTTTGTTTCTCCCACTTTTGACTTTTTCTCCAATATCTGCCCATTTCACATTCTTGTCTTTGGTTAAACTAACATATGTGGTAATCAATTAGATTTATAGTGTGCAAAGAATTCATGGGGCAATAAACAGCTGACTACACTGTTCCCTTCTGTGTCCCAGTACAGATTACGTAATACTAATCTGTTTGCATGGTTTTTAAACAGTTCTTGCTCATATTTCTTATCAGGTCCTGGTGTGCTACAATAATACAGAGTACAGTGCAACAAATGCTGTTTATCAGTGTCAAGGGAGGGGGACTTACTGATGGCTACGTTCATCAGTTCTTCGGTTACTGCCCCTGGACCAGTTGTAACTAAGTCTTGGCTGTACCAATAAAATGTTTCACCCTCCGGTCGTACCACAAAAGTATCCATTTGTCGCTGTGCTTCCATACCCTGCATAGTCGGTACTACTGCTATGCCAAATATCTGCATAAGATCTCTGCCCAAAAGGTTCACTGGGCATTTTGCAGAAACAACAAATCTGAAGTAGTTCATTTGTTCTGCAACCTGTGGGTATCGGATCCGACCTCGGATCCCAGCTGGCAGCTTCACAAGCTAAAAGATCCAAGCTCCTAGCTCCTCCCCCCTACCCATAACCCCCTGCTGCCTACTGTATTACCTCAGATCGAGTTTGCCACAGCTAAAGACAGCTATTTGTGAAGAGCTCCTTAAGCTTGGTGAGGTCGTTTCAGCTTTTTCTCTTAAAGAAAATTTCATTAAGTTAGATTTAGTTTGTTAGTGTTAATTTTCCTTTAGAAATACAGTGTTAGCCCCCTTCTGTAGTTTTTCTCGTGGTCATTAGCTTTTTTCTTCCCCTCCCCCTTAGTGTTTGGGTGTGTGTGTGCTTTGCGTAATGGCGGAAGGGCCCAAAGCCATTTTTTTCCAAGTGCACTGAGTGTGGCCATAAGGTTTCCCCAGCTGATGGCCACACTCAGTGTGTCTTGTGCCTGGGGGTGGTCCAGTTATCAACGGCTTGCCAAATCTGTGCAGCCTTTAATCCTCGGGCAATTAGGGACAGGAAAAACAAGCTGATCTTGGCGGGCCTACTTCCCCAGGATTCTGCTTCTTTTTCCTCCCTCCTCCCCTTCGAAGGCGTAGCCCCGGCGCCTTCAGTTCCCCCCGCTCTGCCTGGGACTCAAACTCCCCCTGCTATGCAGAGTTCGGGGGACTCTAGTGCTTCTTTCTCCAAGAAAAAAAGGCACAAGGAGAAAGATAAGCACAGGTCTCTCAAAAGGCGGCTGAGGCTCACCCCTCAGCCCCCCCTTCGAAAGTTACCAGCTCTCCCTCGAAGGTCCCCAGATCCTCCCCCTCTCGGCTCCGTTCTCCTCTCTTCTCGCCGGAGCCGGAGTACCGGTCTCCTTCGAGGTCGTCGAGGCGGCCCTCCCGGCCCTCCTTGACTACTACTTCTAGGTCAACCAGGAGCCTTACCGACGCGGACATGGATAGGATGATGCGTCGATTCCTCCAGACCCAAATGCAGATGGGGGTGCTCTTGCCTTAGGGGAGGAGCACAGCCCCTCTCTTTGCTCCGATCACTCCTTCTCCGACCTGATTTAGGGTTTTGGAGTCATCGGATTCGGGCCCTTTCGGAGCCGGGGTTTCGTTGGCGCCGATAGCTCCGGTAGCTTCAATGCCTACCTTGCCTTCAAGCGTGTCGGATCCTAGCTCTCGGGGCCGAGGGCCAAGCATCGAATCTGTGGGGATTGGTGCATCTCCAGTGCAGTGTAGGTCGGAGCACACCTCTCTCTCTCTCGGATCCGACTGCTTCGGCTCTGACTCCGATCCCTGCTTCGGAGCCGAGGAGACTACTTTCAGAGCCTGGGGAAAGTAGTTCTTCGGCTTTTGAGGTAGTGGAGAGGGTTCTGTCAAGGTCTTCCAGATCCCCGGTCCGGGTCCCAGATCCTCCCACTCCCCATATGCATGTGGGTCTATCCTCCGTCATCCATCCTATGGGACAGCCTGCTCAAACCCTCCAGTTAGTTCCCTTGGAGGAACAGGACCCCGTAAGCGAGCCCTCCTCGGACAGCCCCACCGAGGAGGTGCCTCGCAAACGGCAGTGTAAAAGGAGGCACCTGGACTCCCCTGAGTCCATCACCATGGACACGGATTTGGATGAAGGGGAAGATTCCCCAAGATCACCCTCCGAAAATGTCTCCTTTGGAGACCTCATGGAAATGTTGCATATTAGAGGGGGGTGGTCTGCCCAAAAGCCTTCCTCGGACGAATCTGTGTTCCTGGAGGCGTTTGAGACGGGCCCGTCTACCTCCTGGGTGCCCCCCCACCCCCCGGCTGACCCCCTGGTGGACTTAATTACCACCAGGGCGTGGAAAGAACCCGACACCGTGGAGCTAATCCCCAGACGTCCTGACAAAGTTCTTACGCCCCCGCAGATAGGCAGTCCTGGGCTAAGGGGTCCTCTGTTGATGCCATGCTGGTGGCGGCTGCCACGAAGAAGGAACTCGCACAGGAGAGTTCCGCAGTCCATCCCCCGGATAAGGAATCTCGAGCGATGGATCGCATTGGGAAGCAGATGTTTGCTTCAGCAACCTTCTCTATAAGGGCGCTGAACTATATGGCACACATTATCAGGCTACACCGAGACGTAATTAAGGAATACGCTGCAACCCCCCCAGAGTCCATGACGGTCGTGGATAAGGGCACATTTGCGACTCGTATGGCCACTCTAAAGTCCATCTCTAACATGTCCATGCAGTTACTCTCTCATGCTACTGAGGGAGCCGCTAGGGCGAGCAGAGCCGGGGTCGTCCTGCGGCGTCACGCCTGGCTCCACCGTTGCGATTTTGCGGATCCCTTCAAGGCGTCCTTTGCGAATGCGCCCTTTGACGGATCTTCGCTTTTTGGCAAGACCGTATGCGAGACGCTGGTCCAAAGCGAGAAGGATGGGAAGACGCTGTCTGCCGTCAGGGTCCACTTCTCGAATGCCCAACGATCCTTTTCTAGGAATCAGAGGGGACAAAAGAAGTTGTGGTTCCGCAAGTCTCAGTAGTCCCACCTGGCTTCGGACCCCCATCCTCTAGAGGCAGAGGAGGACAAGGCAGAGGGGGGCCGCGTAACTTCGGGCCTAGGGAACCTTTCTCGGATAGGCCCGCGCAACAGCCCTGAGGGCTTACCCGGCTGTCCCTCTCTGGAGGCAGTCGGTGGGCGTTTATCGGAGCATCTGTCAAATTGGGAGTCAGTCACGACAGATCGATGGGTGCTCCGAATCATATCCAGAGGTTACTCCATTCCTTTCATTCACCTACCCCCCAAAGTCAGGCGCCTCCCTGGTGTCCCACCTGATCAAAGGGAGGCCGCAGCCTTAGAAGTGTAAAAGCTGCTAGAAAAAAGAGGCATCCAGCCCGTCCTCACAGACCAGTCCGGATCGGGCTACTACTCCAGGTTCTTTTTAGTGCCAAAGAAGACGGGGGGACTTAAGACCGATTCTATATCTCTCCGCTCTGAACCTGTTCACCCCCAAGGAAAAGTTCTGTATGGTCACTCTTCAGGCTATTCTCCCCCTTCTTCAGGAGAACGACTGGATGTGCTCCATAGACCTCCAGGATGCGTACTACCACATTCTGATGGACTGACGATCCAGGAGGTTTCTCCGCTTCCGGCTAGGAGACCGTCATTATCAATTCAGGATTCTCCCATTTGGCCTCACCTCAGCCCCCAGGGTGTTCACCAATCATGGCAGTGGTCGCAGCCCACCTGAGACTCCAGGGAATTCAGGTCTTTCCATAACTGGTCGACTGGCTCCTCGTCACCCCCAGCAGGCATCAACTCGGCATTGCTAGGGATTACACTCTAACTCTCGCCCAGAAGTTGGGCATATCAGTGAACCTTCAAAAGTCCTCCCTTCAGCCAGTACAGGTCTTGGAGTTTATAGGGGCCAAGTTGAACACGCGCATTTGTCGAGCCCTACTAACTCCGGACAGACTGAACAGCCTATCACATCAGATCTTAGTCCTTCTTCGAAGCACAGCTCCTGCGGTGAAGTTGGTCCTGAGGGCACTGGGGTCGATGGCAGCTGCCATCGGGCTCTCTCTTTACGCACGCCTCTGGATGAGGATCTTACAGTGGACTCTTCAGGTTCAATGGTCATTAGTGCTTCACCCGCTGAACACCCCGATTTCACTGAGCAGAGTTTGCAGGGACTCCCTCCTTTGGTGGCTTCCCCCAAAGCCACGTTGACCACTGATGCTTCTTGCCTCGGGTGGGGAGGGCATTGTTCGGGCAGAACTGTCCAAGGCACGTGGACCCCCATAGAGACCGCTTTGCATATCAGTGTCCTAGAGATGAGGGCGGTGCCTTTGGCATTGCAAGCTGTCTACGACCTTCTCCCTCTAGGGACTATTGCGATCCAGACAGACAACATGGCGGTAGTCTGGTACATAAACAAACAGGGAGGAACCAGGTCTTATCCCCTCTGCCGAGAGGCTATGAGAGTATGGGAATGGGCGATATCCACCAAAGGGATAGCAATGCAAATGGTCGGTCCACCTGTCACCCTAGGCTTCGGATATTGGCAAAGGCTCTTGCCACCCCCATAGTGCCTTTTTAGGCAATGCTCAAATTCTAAACCTACCACCCTAGAACACAAAAAGTAAAAACTAAGGGTAATGCTGCTCAATGCCAGAAGTCTCAATCTCAAGATGCACACACTCGAGGCCCTTCTCAGTATGGAGAACATCGATGTCTGTGCTGTGACAGAAACCTGGTTCAAGGCTCCTGAGAGCACCCCAGCACTATCAGGTTTCACCTCATATCATCGTTCCGGCCCCAAAATCCGGACAACACCAAGAAAGGAGGGTGTCCATATTCATAAAGGACACCCACACCTCAAGGTTGGTGGCAACGATGCATCGGAGACCATCCAGGTGCAATTAACCATAGGCAAGACTGCTCTGCAATTTGTAGCATGTTACAGGCCACCCTCTCAAACTCAGGAACCTCACATGGCCTTCCTGAAAACATTGGAGGGATAAATGTATCTCAAACACCATCATACTAGGTGACTTCAACTACCCTAATATAGACTGGGAACACTACTCAAGCCCAAACACTCTAGCCCAAAGGTTCCTGGAGTTCATAAACTCAAATGCCATGGAACAACTAGTCAACAATAACACAAGAGGAGAAAACATACTTGATCTCATCATCACGAACATGGGATCACAATGTTCAACACCGAAGTATACCCCTCACTGGTGAGATCAGATGATAAACTAATCTCGCTGGAGGTCCTCATCCCGCCCCACCTGAAATAAAAAGACCACAGTGAAAAACTTCTCAAAAGCCGACTTCACACTTCTAAAACTAGTGTGGTCTCCTTTAAGGCCCCTGAGCCAGTGGTAAACATTACTCAAACCGCTGAATCACTTACAAATGCCTTCTACCAGCACCTACAGGACTGCATGGATCAGGCAATCCCAAACAAAACTAAGACTCTTTGTACCAAAGGCAAGCGTCCAGTCTGGTGGACCCCAGCCATAAACAAGCTCTACAACAAAAGAGGAAGCTACTACAAGATAGAGCAAAATCCTGGAAAGGTAAGACACCTTTGATCATTATAAGTAAAAAACTAAGAGCTCTCATAAAATCATCCAAGGCAAATTTTGAGAGAAAAATCGTCAAGGACTCAAAAGACAATCATAAGGCCTTCTTTAGCTATGTTAGAAACCTAGGAGGAAACTCCCAGATATGCTCAGAATTAGTTCAAAATGATGTGAAGATTACTGTACCTACACACATTGCCAACATACTGGCTGACAGGTTCAGTGCAAACTTCTCCCCCCCGAAAGGAGAGATATCTATACCAGAGGATTGTAACCCCCAAACATCTCCAGCCCAGGTGAGAACTGCTCTCCAAAGCAAAAACACAGCATCCATGGGACCGGATGGTGTCCCCGCTGTGTGCTCCACGAACTCAATGAGGAATTAAACCCAGTTAGGACAGCTGTTTAATCTTAGCCTCACCTCAGGATACGCACTCAAGGAGTGGCGCGGCGACTGTGGTCCCACTTCACAAGGGCGGTGCCTCCACCGACCCTGGAAATTACCGTCCCATTAGCTTGACAAGCCTTATCTGCAAAGCCATGGAGAGGATCATAATGGAACTCATAAATAAAGACATAGGGAACTTGCAGACTTTGGATCCAACCCAGTTTGGCTTTGTCAAAGGCAGATCATGCCTTTTAAACTTGGTTGACTTTTTCGAGACAGTCACCAAGGCCATTGATGAGGGAAAGGCAGTCCATACAGCCTACCTTGACCTGGCAAAGGCCTTCACACAATACCCCACTCAGGTATCATCGAAAAACTCATCAGCTTGAATGTAAACCCATACATCACAAGATGGGTTGCAAACTGGCTAAGTGACAGAACCCACAGGGTCAGAGTTGCTGGAGCCATGTCAGACTCAAAGCCTGTCACAAGTGGTGTCCCACAGAACTCAGTCCTGGGTCCACTCTTGTTCGGCATCTACTTTTCTGAAGTACAAGCAAGCAGGAGGGTTATGGCTGACAAAGTTTGCAGATGACTGCAAACTGGGCCATAGTCGAAAACACATCTGACACAGATATCCTTCAGAAGGGCCTCACAGAAACGGATAACTGGTGCCAGAGCCATGGCCTAAAGTTAAATGCCAAGAAATGCATAGTCATACCCTTCGGGAAAAACAAGGTTACCCCTAGCTACCATATAGGTGGCAATCCACTGAGCACAGAAGAAGTCATTAGGGATCTGGGGACCCAGGTTGACAGTAGCCTTTCGTTTGACACTCATGTTGCTAAAGTAGTTAGGAAAACCTTCTACATTGCCCACCTGATCATGAAGGGATTCACATCTAGATCAAAGGAGGTCATCGTCCCCCTGTACTCATCACTCATTAGACCTATGATTGAGTACAATGCCCCATTCGAATGTATCTGACCCGACACCTGCAGCAGCTGGAAAGGCCCCAAAAGTTCCTCACCAAAAGGATAAAGGGTCTCAAAATATGTCTTATGCTGCCCGACTGAAAGAACTCCAGCTCTATTCAGTCTCATACCGCTTGCTCAGAGGTGACCTGTGCCTGACATATAAGGCCATGTCAAACCCTGATTTGATGAATATGCTTCACCTCAAAAATCTAGATCCTCATAACCACAAGGGCGGAGACTTAAACCTTGACACGGTTATTAATAGAACGTGCTGGAGGGACAGATTCATCACCCAGAGACTCCCTATGCTGTGGAACAAAATCCCGGTACATGTGAGGCAGAGCACCTCGCTGGCCTTGTTCAAGAGGAATCTTGACCAATGGATGGGAGAGCGCAGATATACCCCAGGGATTACTTCAGTGTCACTGCTTGACAGAGGCACAGCAAAATAATAGGCATAGTTTTATTCAAACTAAAGGGGTGGCGAAAGCCAAATAACTATGGGCTAGGCTTATAAATGCCCTTGGGCAGATAGCCTAGTATGAACCTATGAACCTATGAACCGCTTTCTGATAGCAATGCAAATTCCGGGTCGGTCCAACATTTTGGCGGACAAACTGAGTCGGGTGATTCTCACCCCGTACGAGTTGTCTCTCAATCCTTCGGTTGCAAAGCAAATCTACCGTGCATGGGGTTGGCCCCGCTGCAATCTTTTCGCCTCTCCATCAAACACAAAGTGCAGCGAGTACTTCGCAATACTTCCCCCTTCAGGGGAAGCCCCAAGAGACGCTCTGGTACATGCTTGGCCACCCGGTCTTCTTTATGCTTACCCCCCTCTTCCGCTTATGGAGAAGTTCATTCAGAAAGCACGTCGGTTGGGGAGCAGAGTGATCCTCATAGCCCCATTCTGGCCTTGTCAGATCTGGTTTCCTTGCCTACGGTCTCAGTGTTGTTCCTCCATGGATTCTGGATCCCATTCCAGATTTGATATCGCATCCTGCGGGATGCCAGACCCCGAGCCTGCTAAACTTCAAGCTGACTGCTTGGTTGATCCAGTTCCTCTGATGGCTAGGACTCCCGGTATCTCATCACCAGTGAAGGCCATTCTGGTGGCGGCCCATAAACCTGCTACCAGAAAAATTAACAATAGTAAATGGAAACGCTTTTCCATTTGGGCCGAACGCAAGGGCTTGGATCCCTTTACAGTTCCTATTCCAACTATTCTGGATTTCTTGTCACTAATCTTTCAGATGGGAGCTAGCGCTTCCACAGTTAAGGTGCAGTTAGCAGCCATTTCCCACTTTCATGTGGGGGATGGACTGGGATCAGTAGCATCCTCAAAGATATGTAAAACCTTCCTGAGGGGAATTTTTCTTTTGAAACCACCGGTTTAATCTGTAGCTCCCCCGTGGGACTTAACTTTAGTACTACAAGCTTTGACAAGTCCACCCTTCGAGCCTGCCTCTTCGGTTCCATTGAAATTCTTGTCTTGGAAAACAGCCTTTTTAGTGGCTATCACATCAGCCAGGAGGGTCTCAGAACTTCAAGCCCTGTGCATGAAACCCCCCTACCTCATCTTTCACAAGGATAGAGTGTCTCTCGGGACTAACCAGTCTTTCCTACCAAAGGTGGCTTCAGAGTGAAATATTAACCAGTCAATCAACTTACCAGTATTTTTTCCAAATTTTAAGAACAAAGGGGGAATACACATTGCACAAACTGGACGTACACAGGCAATTACGTTTCTACCTGCACAAGACTAAGGATTTTCGCAAGTCTGATCAGTTGTTTGTGTCCTTTGCTAAATCAGCTATGGGAAAGGCAATTTCTAAGGTAACTCTGGCAAATTGGATTTCCCAGTGCATAATCCACGCGTATACGTCCTCAGGTAAACCAGTTCGTGTGGGAATTCACGCTCACTCAACCTGATCCATTGCTACATCAGCAGCTTTCTGGTCCAGGGTTCCTCTGGACGACATATGTTCAGCAGCTACTTGGTCCACTTCTCACACGTTCATCTCCCATTATAAATTGGATATGATTTTGAGGAGTAGGGCTTCCTTTGGCTCCGCGGTGCTTCAGAATATCCTTCCGTAAGGTCACCCAGGGTTGCTTTCTATAGGTAGCTGGGGACTCTGTCCCACATGTTGCAGAACAAATGAAGTAACTACTTCAGATAAAGAAGTTATGTACTCACCATAACGTTCCATCGGAGTAGGTACTTCATTTGTCTGCAACCAACCCGCCCCTCCATACCCCCTAACCATATTGGGATAACTGGCCATTTGCAAAATGTCTTTTCATGAGATGAAGCAGGGTTTGTTCCTCTGTCGAGGGTGTGAATTGTTTAGGACTGCGCAAACTCGATCTGAGGTAATACAGTAGGCAGCAGGGGATTATGGGTAGGGGGAGGAGCTAGGAGCTCGGATCTTTTAGCTTGTGAAGCTGCTGGCTCGGACCTGAGGTCAGATCCGATACCCACATGTTACAGACAAATGAAGTACCTACTCAGATGGAACGTTATGGTGAGTACATAACTTCTTTTTTTGCTTTTCTGGGTCATCCCTGAAACAGGGTCAGTTATTGCTATGTTGTGGGAGAGTGGCTCCCGATACAGCTGTCCATTAGCTGCTTTCACTAATATGTAATCAAGTGATTCTGAATTTTCTGGTAGTTTGGAAGGATGTATCAGGGTTCGTGAAGCCCCTGAGTCACACAGGAATTTAACTTTCCTCCCCTGTACAAAAAGTGTAACTTCTAGTTTTGTGTCTGCTAAATAGAGCTCTAGGCTCAATAATGCCAAGTCTAAAATTTCACTTTCTTCACCATCTGTGATTTCTTGTACTTCCTCTATTTCTTCTATCACATTCTCTACTCCCTTTATCACATTTGCATTTGTCTTTTCTTGGTTATTCCCTTCTAGTGATTCTTGACTATCATATAGTCAGTCCTCACCTCCTTATCTTCCATGACTGCCTTCTTGTTTTGCTTGCAATCCCTTGCTAAATGTCCCTTTTTTTCACATTTAAAACATTCACCCCTTTTTCTTTCTCTCTTCAAACTCTTCTGATCGTTTATCAGATTGTTTCCCTGGGCATTTTTCTTGCCCTTTTTTCTGGACTGTACTACATAAGAATGCTCTACTTTCAACAAAATCAGTCTATTCGCTCTATCATAAGCCTAGCACTTGCTCCTAAAACCTTTCTTTTAAGTGAAGCACCCTTAAACTAACGTAAGCACTACATCCACCTACAACCCGTGCCTAATACCCACTTCCCTTCAAAGTCCTCTCTCTGACCCAGTTACACATCACCCCCTTATACTATTCTGGCATGTCGAGTGGTATATTACTGACGTCCTCTCCAGTTCAGCTGGTTAATCTGGGAATCCTGAGACAATGTTACAATTGTCTCATGTACACAGACAACCCTCTCCTCCCCTCAACAAACACAAACCCATGTGAGAGATGCAACTATATAGCCAAACTGAAGGCTGAACTCTCAACACAGGACTAGCAAGACCAGACAGGAGGAGAAGGTAACAACACACACAACAAACCCAGTCTTACATAAACCAACCACAACTGCAAACCAAACACATAGTAACACAAAGACTTACTCGGAGGCTCTAATAAAAAACTTACCAAAACAACAGAGGCTTCCAAAGCAGACATCCAGGAAAACACCACCTCAAAACTCTGCACAAGCAACACATAGTACACAAAGTCAGTGTGCCAAACAATCACAGCCCTTAAGGTGAAACACCATGCCTGATGCACTAGTAATAGGTGACTCTCTAGTCAGACACACTGACGTCCCACTTACCAGGCTGAACAAAGAGAGGGTAACGGTGAGCTGCTTGTTGGGAGCTAGGATCTGCCACATAACACAAGCACTCAGGTCACTCCAAAGCAAGTACAAATATGACTCCATCATTGTACATGCCGGCGTGAATGACCTGAGACCATACCTCCTTGGACTACATGAAAAGAGACATAGAGGAGCTCTCTGATTATGTAGCCCAGGCCGGTATGACCCTGACCCTGAGCAGCATTTTGCCCTCACCAAGAATGATGACACAATACAAAGACAAGATGATCAGCTTTAATAATTTGCTCAATTACTGGTGGCATTCTAAGGGGCTCCAATGTCTGTCTGCCTGGGATGACATGCTGGACAAGCCACGCTGCTTCGCAAGGGACGACTTGCACCTGTCACCACTGGGCTTCCGGATATTGGCTAAGGCTCTTGCCACCCCCATAGTGCCTTTTTTAGGCAAGGCTCAAAAGACAAACCCACCACCTTAGAAAACAATAAAGGAAAAAAACTAAGGGTAATGCTGCTCAACGCCAGAAGTCTAAATCTCAAGATGCAGGCTCTCGAAGCACTCCTCAGTATGGAGAGCATCGATGTCTGTGCAGTAACTGAAACCTGGTTCAAGGCTCCTGAGAGCACCCCAGCCCTACCAGGTTATACCTCGTATCATGCATTTTGGCCCCAAAACCTGGGCTGAACCACAAAAGGAGGCGGAGTGTCCATATTCATTAAAGACACCCACACCTCCAGGTTAGTGGCAATGCACAAAGCATCAGAGACCATCCATGTGCAACTAACCGTAGGCAAAACTGCTACAACTTGTAGCATGCTACAGACCACCCTTGCAATCTCAGGAACTCCATTCAGCCTTCCTGAAGACACTGGAGGATTTGAATGTCTCACCAAATACCATCATATTGGGAGACTTCAACTACCCAAACATAGACTGGGTGCATTACTCAAGCCCAAACACCCTAGCCCAAAGGTTCCTGGAATTCATCAACTCAAATGCTATGGAACAACTAGTCACCTCCCCCACAAGGGGAAATAATATACTTGACCTGATCATCACAAACATGGGGACAAAAAATGCCCAACACCGGAAGTATACCCATCACTAGTGAGATCAGACCATAAACTAATAACCCTAGATATTCATATCCCACCTCCACCCCCAGTACAAAAGACCACAGTGAGAAACTTCTCAAAAGCTGACTTTACACTCCTTAGGACTGAAATGGTATCCTTCAAGCCCCCTGGGCCAGTGTAAACCACATCCCACACTGCTGAATCCTTCACAAATGCTTTCTACGGGCATCTCCAAGAATGCATGGATCATGCAATCCCAAATAAAACCAAGACCCTTTCCACCAAAGGCAGGCATCCTATCTGGTGGACCCCAGCCATAAACAAACTTTATAACAAGAGAAGGAAGCTACTGCAAGACAGAGCAAAATCCCATAAAGGGAAGGCATCCCTGATCAGCACTAGCAAAAAACTACATTCTCTAATAAAATCATCAAAGGCCAACTTCGAGAGAAAAATTGCTAAGGACACTAAAGATAATCACAAGGCCTTCTTCAGTTATGTTAGAAACGTGGGCGGAACCCCTCAAATATGCGCAGAGTTAGTTCATAACGGCAAAAAATACACTGAACCCACAGATATTGCCAACATACTGGCAGACAGGTTTAGTGCAAATTTCTCCCCTCCCTCTCCCCCAAAAGATGAAATAAATATCTTAGCTGAATGCAACCTCCCTGAAATCTCAGATGTCCGGGTGAGAGCTGCCCTCAGCAAAGCTAAAAATACAGCATCCATGGGACCTGACTGTGTCCCGGGTTGTGTGCTACGTGAACTCCTAGGTTTAATCTTAGCCTCGCTACAGGATACGTCCCTGAACACTGGCGTACAGCTACAGTTGTCCCACTCCACAAAGGTGGCACCTCTACAGACTCTGGAAACTACCGCCCCATAAGCTTGACCAGCCTGGTCTGCAAAGCTATGGAAAGGATCATTATGGAACTCATAAACAAAGACATCGGGGACCTACAGACAATTGACCCTACCCAGTTTGGCTTTGTAAAAGGCAGATCCTGTCTTTTAAACCTGGTGACTTTTTTGAAACAGTCACTAGAGCCATCGATGAAGGCAAAGCAGTTCATACAGCCTACCTGGATCTGGCAAAAGCCTTCAACACAATACCCCACTCAGGCATCATAGACAAGCTCAACAGCTTAAATGTAAACCCATTTGTCACGAGATGGGTTGCAAACTGGCTAAAGGACAGAACCCACAAAGTCAGAATAGCTGGAGCTATGTCAGACTCTAAGCCAGTCGCAAGTGGAGTCCCACAGGGCTCTGTCTTGGGACCCCTCTTGTTCGGCATTTATTTCTCAGATGTGCAGGCTAACATAGGGGGGTTGTGGCTGACAAAGTTCGCAGACGACTGCAAACTAGGCGCCATAGTCGACACGCCAGCTGGCACATGCATCCTCCAAAAGGGCCTCACAGAAACAGACGACTGGTGCCAGAGTCATGGCCTTAAACTAAATGCCAAAAAATGTATAGTCATCCCCTTTGGAAAAAAACAAAGTACCCACAAATTACCACATAGGTGGTAATCCCATTAAGTACGGAAAAAGTAATCAGAGACCTGGGGACCCAAGTTGACAGTGACCTCTCATTTGACACCCATGTCTGCAAAGTGGTTAGAAAGACCTTCTACCTTGCCCACCTTATGAAGGGATTCACATCTAGATCAAAGGATGTCATTGTACCCTTATATTCCTCCCTTATCAGGCCTATGATTGAGTACAATGCCCCATTTGGTATGTACCTCACCCAGCACCTGCAGCAGCTGGAGGGACCCCAAAAGTACCTTACCAAGAGGATCAAGGGTCTCCAGCATATGTCATATGCTGCCAGACTGAAAAAGCTCCAGCTCTATTCAGTAGCATACCGCCTGCTCAGAGGTGATCTGTGCCTTGCGTACAAGGCCATGTCCAATTCAGAATTAATGGACATGTTCCACCTCAAAAAATCCAAATCCATCAGAGCCACGAGAGCTAAAGATCTAAACTTCAGCACAAATATGAATAGGACATGCTGGAGAGACAGATTCATAACCCAGAGGCTTCCCGCACTCTGGAACAGGATACCTGTCCATGTTAGGCAGAGCCCCTCACTGACTCTCTTCAAGAGAAATCTGGACGAATGGATGGGTGATCGTAGGTTTACCCCGGGGGTCATCTCTGTGTCTTTGCTAGATAGAGGCACAGTAAACTAAACTAAATTTAATTTAAATTGTACACTTTTGTATCATTACATGGGGTGGCGAAAGCCACATACACTTTGGCTAGGCTTATAAATGCCCTAGGGCAGATAGCCTAGTACTATACTATGAAACTATAAACTTCTGCTCCGTCTTCTACAGCAAATACTTGGGCTTTCTTTTTCTTTTTACTGTTAAAATGCCTTTCGGCATGCCTAGCATATTCAGGTAGTGACTGTAATCTACTTGTACGATGGTCTACCATGTGCTTTGTAATAAAGCTGCTTATAAGCAAAATACTGCCTTTCAAAAATGCATTCTTTAATTGCTGCTCATATGGGGAATCATGTGTTTGATCTTCAGGTACCTGCATTCCACAATGGTTATTAAAACACTCTAATAATCTAGCATATCATCTGTCAACAGTTTCACCTTCCTGTTGGATGCATTGATTAATGCAAGTCCAGTCTGCCCTAGGCTTCCATTTCTCAGAGATTCGGTCTGTTAGACCTTTCACTCTGTTATCCAGTTCTGCGTTGCTATGTGGGAGTGGCTTATGTCCTGCGTCACAGGGATTCTAGTTGCCACTGATCATGTGCCGATCTGGACCTACGATCTGTCTGACTACTTTTTCTACTTCTTCTCCATTCAAATGATAACTTAACCTCATGCCCTGTAAGTCTTCTAAGAATTTTCTAAAATTAACTTTCGGATGGGGAATTCCCTCTGTGGCTTTCCGGATGTCTTCCGGTGTCCAACGTCTATATACTAGGAGAGTTGGGACCTGTCCTGCCTGTGGATTTGGTACTTCTATGAGTGGACATATCTCATCTTCACTCATAGCTCGTGAATTTTTATTTATTTCATATAACTCAATATCTCCTCTTAAGTTACGCGTTCGAGACCTAGTCTCGATGGGATCTCTAACATACGGTCTTGGCTTTGCGGTAACAGCCGGGTATAGCGGAGGTGGACCAGCTTGTCCACTTGCTTCATATTCTGGTGCAGGAAGTGGAGGGGGTGGAGGGGCTGATGCTATTACCAAATTATTGTCTTCTTTATCTAGAAACATAGCTTTTGAATTATTACTTTTTTGCTCCCTACGGTTTGCTTCCTCAATCCACCTGTGTGCCTGAGGAACCCCCAATTGACGTTGCTTTTTTACCTGACCTTTTGCGTCAGCTTTAAGCTGTTAGACAAGTTTAACAAGCGAGGATTTTTCTAATTTGCCATTAAATTCATATTTATTAACCCATTTTGTATAGTATCTAATATTGTCGGCACGCTGTGATTGCATATATTTTGCATCTTTGGTTAGTGGTGGGTTTTGGGAACTTTTTGTGCACTTATTACCCATATTGTTCTGATTTGTTAAAGAAAAAATGTTACGTAACCCTTCTTATTTTCACGTGGTACCACGATTTTCTGTTTCATAGTTTATCTAGAATAACTGTCTTACCTATTCTGTTTCCCTGATCTGTGACAAGACTGCAATCTTTCTGTCCCTGACTTGTACAAAACAAATCTCCTGACAGATATTTTCAATCAAGTCCCTGATCTAAAACAGAAAAAAGGTAAATCTCACCTTACCTGAGCCTCTGTGATTGACCGTCTCTGATTCGTTACAGACTCGTCCTCCAGTCACAGATCAGAAAAGTGGCTGGCCTCTTTTGAACGACAGTTCAGTCGGAGGTCTTTCAAAGCAGAAGAACCGATGTTGTTTCCTCCCCGTACGGTTTTATTACACCAACCAATGTGGTTTCCTCCCCGTACGGTTTCATGCCACCTGGCCCATCTGACCTGAGGCGAAGTGAGAGTTCCGGTCCGAAGGACCAATCTGTCAAAGGAAAAATAACTTCAAAATGATCAACACACGACAGGTTCAGGTTAAGGCACTTTAATCTTGCAGCAAGGAGACAAAAACATGCTAATACAGTTTGTCTAACTAGAATCAGGAAGTTACAAGGTATTGCCTACTAAGCTGACGTAATAAATCACAAGTTCTTTCAATATTATTTCTCTGCAGCTGTTTGTCCATCATTTTCTGCTGGCATATCAAGTGTACAAAAAACTTCCTAAGAAAAACAACGTGGCCTTGGCAACCACCGGTCAGATACAACTTCTGACTATGCAATGTTACCATTCAAGGTACTATGGCTAATTTGAGCACAAAGCAAGTACAGATTACAGTTCATTTCTTCAAGCAGTCTTTTGTCTGATGTATCTCTTCTTTTCCGCAGCTGTGAATGTTCTCATAACACGAACTGGGCTAATTGTTCATATTCAATCACATTATAGAAAACAGTATTGTTCTATTCATTCACTATTCATTCATTTTCCTGACCTAGCAGATAATCACCTGCTTCTCAGTACATTTCCAAAAGGCATAAACATGAATTTTGCTGTTCTAGCAAATACTAGGTCAGAGAGCATCTTGCAATTTCAGAAAGCATACTGCACTTTGAAAAAGCATCTTATAATCTCATACAGAATTGAGCTGTACATAAAATGGAATGAAATGTGTTTTAACCCTTTTAGCTTCTAATAAGCACTAAACATATACATTAATACATATTCTTCTAACACTGAACCTAGAATGTATTGTTGCACTTAAGCACTATTCCAGCTGTCTTAAATTAGGAGGGGCCTGCCTGCACCCTTGTGGCAGAAGTGTGTAGTCTGAGCCTCATCTGAGTTGGCAATTACTGCAGTAAGGCTCATTGTGTGCTTTCCCATTGGTTGTTTAGCTTAAAAGTATTTAATTTCGCCTGCATTTAAGCCTTGCATTTGCGTATGGCTGTACATCGTGCAACAGGGTTCAGTGGTGCCCTCTATAGACACAAACTCCATGAAAGACAATTTTCTTCTAGACATCTGTTAGTGAACCCACCCAGGCTTCCCTGCTGCATTTCAGGAAACTCAGTTGTGCACTGAGAAACATTGCCATAGTTTTCAACCCTAGTCATCAATAGAATAAGGCCCTTTATTAATCTTAGGGCAAAATCTGGTCAGACTATCCCACTCTCCAATAGTAGCCACAGTAGAAACCTGCCATAATGGATGATCAGTTTCCAACCATTTCTCCAGCCAGCCTGATTGACATGGATATACTGAGGTAATGTAGTTAATTGCCTCATGTATACTGACAACCACTTACTCCTAAAACAAACAAATGCAGTATGTTAGAGATATAGTTGCACTGTGAATTTGGAATAAATTTGGTCACGTAACAACAAACCAGACATCATAAGATCATAGGACATTACTAGGCTATCGACCTGGAGGTCATTTCAAGCCTAGCTATTTCATCGTAATATAATACCATAGAAATGCTAAACAGTACCCAAGATTGCATTTTGTAATGACTGCCCATGCCCAGGAGAGTTGTGGGCAGTATCCCTGGTAAGAATTTATTGTGCCCTATCCACTTGTTCAGGTTCATCTTGAACAGTGTCATAGAGATGCTCTGTTTCACATGAATTGGTAGCCTATTCCAAAAATGCAGCAGTCACTGGGAAATAGTTACTCCTCCAGCATATCCTATTTAAGTCGCAGGCCATGTTCAGATCCCTGGAATGGGTAGCGCTAGTCCTGTTTGATTTATGGATGTGCAGCAAGTTCATTAAGTTTGGGTCTAAGATTGGTGTGTAGGCCAGGCATAACTCTCCCTAAGAAGTTTGTGTGATACATAGTATAGTGACAGGGACTTTAGTCAGTCTATGTAAGGCTCATGCTGCAGTCCCTTGATCTTCTTTGTTTGAAACATCTGAGGTTTTTCCAGTTGTTGCAGGTGCTTTGTACACGTTGTCCTCCATTATGGGCCAGATTAGTGCAAAGTGTAGAGGGGTTATAACCTCTTTTGCTCTTGAGATGATACCGTTACTGATCAAGTGTGCTACATAGAAAGCCTTCCTTACAACAGTAGACACATGGTGGTTGCAGTTAAGGTTTCAGTCAACTTGTGATCCCAGTTCCCTTACCACTTCATGGGTACTTGGGGTATTGTTATTGATTTGATAGTGTCAAGAGGCATTGTTTGTGCTGAAGGAAATGATGATGCATTTATTTTCATTTAGTTTGAGACCCTGACTAAGACTCCAGTTGGTGGTCAGCGTAAGACCCTCTGGGAGTATGCTGACATCATTTGGGGATTCAGTAATTGCACCCAGATTGTCAGCATGCACACACATCACCTCTCACACAAAACAAGGTCACAACACACACACCCACATACACTGTGGTACTCAGAAGTCTACCAAAAGATCAGAGACCTCCCAAGGACAAACCCACTTGCACACACTGCAAAGCAAATGTAATCCACTACACTTAACACACACCAGTCTCAGCAAATAAGCCTGTAAGGCAAACACCTCAAAGCCAAATATCCTGGTCACAGGCAACTCCATAGTGAGAAACACAGATGTCCCCTTCACCAGGCTGGACAAGAAGGTCATTGTCAGTAGCCTGTCAGGTGGCAGGATCTGTCAAGTCATGCATGCACTCAGGTCACTCGACAGCAGTTACCATTATGACTCTGTCGTATTATATGTTTGGGTGAATGACCTGAGGTGTACTTCTCTGGGCTATATGAAGAGAGACACGATTGAACTCAGATTGTGTGTTCCTGGCCGGTATGTCTCTAGTCCTAAGCAACATTTTTCTTTCACCCAGGATGATGCCACAATATAGACAAAAAATGATTGACTTTAACAATTGATTTAGCTTCTGGTGTCAATCCATGGGGATCTGTCAGCCTGGGAAGATAAGATATAGTTGACAGACCATGCTACTTTGCTGGAGATGGTCTTCACCTGTTTCCTCTAGGTTTTTGGATACTGGCAAAGGAGCTTGCCTCCCCCATAATTCCTTTTTCATGCAATGTCAAAACAACATAATTTCTGACGTAAAAACTCCTCTTGAGACAAACTCAAAGTTATGCTGCTTAATGCTATGAGCCTGAACAAGAAACTGGGCTCCCTGGAAGCACTCCTCACCTTGGAAGATGCTGATGTCTGTGCAGTCACTGAGGTATGGTTCAAGGCCACAGAGAGTATCCTGGCTGTACAAAGCTGCAAGGCTTTCCACACATTCAGACTCCAGAACGAGCATGAAAGAACCAAAGGTGGAGGTGTAGCCATCTTCATTAAAGCCAAATACACCTCGAGACTGGTTAAACAGTATAACTCTAAGCTACTCCAGGTCCAACTAACTATAGGTAAAACACCCTACCACATCATTGCTAGCCACAAGTCCCCCACCATGAACCAAGAGAAGCACACTGGCTCCCTGGACTCACTCTACAGCCAAACAGTTTGATCATGGGACATTTCAACTATCCTTCCATCGATTGGACGATGTAGACAATCATAGACATGCTCGCCCAGAGTTTCCTGGACTTTGTCAATTGCGTGTTGGCCTCTCTGGTAAGGTCAGATCAGAAATCTGTCTCGTTTGAAGTAATAGTCAGATCTGACACCCTCACAGGAGCAAAAAAAGAAAAAAAATTCTCCAAAGCAAACTACAGCCTACTAGATGATGGTATAAAAAGTTTCAAACCCCCTGCTAACACAGCCAACAATGACTCCTATGCAGAGGAGTGCACAAATGCCCTGTATAACTACCTAAACAACTGTATAGACTCAGTTGTACCTGACTGGATCAAAACTAGGTCCTCCCGAAAAATCAAGCGGCCCTGGTGAACCTCAAGTATAAATAGGTTTTCTAACAAAAGGAAGAAACTGATCTCTAATAACAAGAGGGAACTTGCTCAGCAGAAGACTACTCTCCACAGCTTGTACAAGCAAATCCGATATCTTGTCAAGTCCTCAAAGCTAGTTAAGAAGCTAAAATAATATCCCTAGCTAAGCATAATCATAAGGCTACATCCGAAATCTAAAAGGGAATACTCAATTATGTGCCTATCTAATAGTGGACGGTACCTTTCATACTGAACCTGAGGAAATTACCAAACTGCTAGCTGACAGATTTGGCACAAATTTCACCCCTTCTGTCCTCACCAGCCATACCCGAAAGCATACCTAACACCAGTCTTCTACCTACTATCTCCAAAGAGCAGGTCATATCCGTGTTCCCCAAGGCCAAAAAGACTGCCTCTGTGGGGCTAGATAGCATCCCAGGCTGCTTCCCCAGGCTTCTTACTATACAGTCTAAAACAAGACCTAGCCAAATCACTTGGCACTCTCTCTAACCTCAACCTGAGCAGTGGCTTTGATCCAGCAGAGTGGAGAACAGCAACAGTAACCCCATTGCATAAAGGAGGTCCATCAGCTGACACTGGGAAGTATAGACCCACAAGCCTAACCAGCCTTATCTGCAAGGCCGTGGAAAGAATCACCATGGCCCTTATCAACAATCAAGAAGGACGTAGGTGACATTCAGACTTTTGACCTGACCCAGTTTGGCTTCATTATGGGTAGATCATGCTTATTGAACCTGGTGGACTTCTTCAAGAATGTCACCAAAGACCTGGATGAAGGCAAAACAGTACATATTGCCTGTCTTGATTTAGCCAAGGTTTTTGACACAATCCCCCACTCCAGTATCATTGAGAAACTCTCTCAGCTGGGGATTAACCCATATGCCACTAGATGGATAGCCATCTGGCTCGCCGACAGAACGCACACTGTCAAAGTTTGGGATTCCATCTCTACCAGTAGACCAGTTCCCAGTGGCATACCACAAGGATCTGTGCTGGTCTCTCTGCTGCTTGGAATCTATTTCTTGGAAGTCCTTGCGAAAGTATATGGCCTGTGGCTTACCAAGTTTGCCAGTGATTACAAACTAGGTGCAGTCATGGAGTCCCCTAACAGTTAACATATTACAGAAGAGGCTAACACAGACAAATGATTGGTGCCAAAGCCATGGATTAAAACTAAATGCAAAAAAGTGCATTATTACCCCCTTTGACAAAGAGAAAGTCCCTGCAAATTACAATATTGACAGCACCCCCCCCCCTCCCCCCAACTCAAACCCAGTGGTGTGAGATTTGGGAACACAGGTTGATAGCAATCTAAACTTTAATGACCATGTGTCCACAGTGGTAAGGAAAGCCTTTTACATTGCGCATTCAAGACTTAGGATGTTATAACTCCTCTGTACTCACCTCTCATCAGACCACTAATAGAGTACAATACTCACTTTTGCATGTACCTCACCAGACATCTGCAGCAGCAGCTGGAGAGACTGCAGAGGTTTCTCATCAAGAAAATTCAGGTTCTCCAGAACATGACCTGCATGGAAATACTGAAAGCCCTGTCACTGTATCTTACAAGCTGCTGACAGGTGACTTGTGCCTGGCCTACAGAGCAGTCTCTGACCTTGCCCTAATGGAAATGCTGCACATTTGCAAATCAAGTGGGAAAAGAGCCACTCCCTCCAGGGATCTCAACCTAGCCTGTAACATTTACAGAACATGTTGGTGAGACAGATGTATCTCTCACAGATTGCTGCTCTTCTGGAATAAACTCCAATTCATGTGAAGCAGAGCTCCTCAATGACCCTATTCATGGACAGGGGCAGTCTGTGCTGATCATAGACTTGCTCCGTGAATAATGACCATCTAACCAAGGTAATTTAGAGAACACTGATATAACATGGCTTGGCTTGTAAAGGCCCTAGGGTCATTAGTCAAGTAACCATCTATGAACATGACACTTGACCATTCCACTTTAAAGGTAGCCACTGTACCTTTTCTTGGGGGCTAAAAGTTAATGAAATGCAAGCTGTTTTCATATCTGGGAGGAGAATAGAGCTAAGAAAAGAACAGGTAGCAATTGGAGTAAGTGGGAGCACAGACTAACATGCTATTTAGCATTGGTGACCTTAATGTTAGAATAGGTAAATTTGTGGTGACTGCTCCTTCTGGGGAGTAAACTTCATTTTTTGTGCATAGTTTTGTGAGTTAGTAGTAAAAGAAGATCTAAAAATCTATTTAGGATTTTTTGCTCGAGTGTTTTTATTGAAGAGAAAGTCTTGAAAATGTGGCATAAGTTCAGATGGAGATGAGAGAAAGCCACTACATTAGAGATCAGCCTGCCAGACATAAGTGTGGGCATGTATGTGAAAAGATTGAAATGTACATTCAGACGACAGTGTAGTAGATGGGAGTAATAGCTTTCTTTCATACTCATTATTCTGTTTATATTGTGATGGAATGTAAATGGCCTTCCAGGTGTAGACAAAAAACAGAGTACTGAATGATATTAAGAAGCAAGTTTAGGGTGAAAGTAGCTGTTGCAGGAGACACATTTGGATGGAAGTGAGCATGTGAATTTGATAAATAAAGGATTTCAGTGTGGACATTCAGCTAGGTATCAGGAGCAAAGAAAAGACGAGTTGTATCTTTCGGCTTTTCCCGGTTAGGGGTCGCCACAGTGGAACTCCGGTCCACTAATGATTAGCAGTAGATTTTTACGTGCCGAGTTGCTGGCCCTGACGCACAACCTTCAACGAAGGTACGCCCATTCACGCATGTCTCCACACAGAAGACTCTCTAGCTGAGATTTGAACAGGACAACGTCTTACTGTGAGACGACAACGCTACTGCAACACCACCACCGCAGCATGTAATACTGCTAATTGCTATGGGGCTCCAATAATATAAAGAGGGAGGTGGAAAGAACAGCGGTAGATTTGTTGCAGTAAGGGTTTATTTGTGGAGGAGGAGGATTATGCCACCACATATTTATATTCCACCTAAGTCGGCTTTTGTAGAGCTTGAGAATTTGGGAGAAATAAGTTTTCAGCAGGAATATTTATTTATTTATTGGTGGGAACTACAGCTTTATTTGTAATAGTGACAATGTGTCAGGGCCACATAGAAGAAAAAAGTATAACAACTGAGGCTAAATATCTGAAGGAAAATGAGAATGTTTGGTATGGAAGATGTGAGCGTAATAGTAGGAACACAGAATTTACTTATTATTCCCCACTGTACAGTAACTGGGCTAGACTGGACAGAAGTTATTTCACAATTGAATGCTTTGACACGCATCTAATGATTTCAGATCATGCACCAATAAATCTAAGATAAAGGCATGAGTAATATAATATAAATGGCTAGAGTTTTTAGAGAAGATAGAAGTCTGTTCAGAAGGGACAGCTAGTAAATGGCATTAAATGAAAATGTGTAAAAACATGATAGAAGACCGAAACTGGTGTGGGAAAATGAATTATTTAGAGGGGTTGACAAAGGTTCATGTATTACAGAAAAAAGGAAAATCTATCAGAACAAGAGGAGGAGCAACTGCAGAGTGCTAAAGGAAAAATAAGAGAGTTTGGATAATATGCATGAGTTTAGAAAAGCTGCTTGTTGAGCAGTTATTTTTTGATGAAAACTAGAGCACAAAAATGATTATCACAACAATTTCTTCTTCTTTCGGCTTTTCCCAGTTAGGGGTCGCCACAGCAGATCTCCTGTCCGCTCATGATCGGCAGTGGAGTTTTACGGTGTCGAGTTGCGAGCCCGGCGCCCAACCTTCCACAGAAGGCGCACATGCACACACTCACACCTAGGGCCAATTTAGAGTGTCCAATCCACCTACAGCATGTCTTTGGGATGTGGGAGGAAACCGGAGCACCCGGAGGAAACCCACGTGACCACAGGGAGGACATGCAGACTCCGCACAGAAGGCACCCCAGCCGAGAATCGAACCAGAGAACCTCTTGCTGTGAGGCGGCAATGCTAACCGCTGCACCACCGTGGCCGGTTTATGCAATAGAAAGTAAAAGGGGTTGTCACCAAACTTGGGGAACTTGTAATAAGAAAAATAACCGGAGATCCTTTTAACGGTACTAGAGATATTTTAGAAATTATATGAACATTTGTGTAAAGCAGAGGAAACCAAGAAATGGCACAAATGGGCATTTTTTGTGGAAGACTTTATTATACCAAGGTTAGAGGAAGATAAGGCTCAACAATTTACTGCAAAGATAAATTGTGATGTATAAGTCAACAGAAAAGTCACCAATAACAGATGGTATTCCCATAGAAGTTTGAAAGTTTGGAGGTTAAAGAGTGATAAAGATGTATAAGGTTTTGTTTACCAATATTTAAAAAAGAAAAGGGGGGGGGTACCAACATCTTGGAAGAAAGCTGCGATATTTAGTTAAAGGCCCTTCAGAGACCTCTTTATTTAGGCCCATTTCAGTTGTAAGCTATGATTTTAAATGTTTGTCTATACTAACTAAGTGAATGGCAACAGTGTTGCTAAAATTGTAAGTTCTTGATCAGTGTGGTTTTGTGGAGAGAAGGCAAACATTTAACAACATTAGTAGAGCAGTGGTTATCCAGAGGAGAAGTAGATTATAAGAAAATGCCTGTAGTGGTGGTGGGTGTGATGTAGAGACAGCATTCAGTAGAGTCAGCTGGGATTTTGAGTAGGGCAATAATAGCATTTGCTTTTTTTGATGAAATAATAGAGTTGCTTAAGACTGCGGTGGTGGTGCTGCGGTAGCATTGTTGCCTCACAGTTAGACATTGCCCGTTCGATTCTCAGTTAGAGCGTCTTCTGTGTGTCGACATGCGTGAACGGGCGTTCCTTCGTTGAAGGTTGTGCATTAGGCCCAGCAAGCCAGCACGTAAAACGCTACTGCCAATCATTAGCAGACCGGAGTTCTGCTGTGGCGACCCCTAACCTAGAAAAGCCGAAAGACACAAACAAACAATAGAGTTGCTTAAGAGGTTATATGAAGACTCAGTGTAAGGCATTAGGAAAAGAGGTTTCCTGTCTGAGAAGCTGTGTTTGAACAAAGGACCAAGCAGGGATGTCCTCTCTTTCCTTTGTGTGCTTTATATTTAGAGCTAAAAAATAAAGGACTCATAAATCTGAGGCTATAAATAGTATGGGAGTCTAGAAAAAATAGGTTTCTTTTCATATATTATTTTGCAGTTGATAAATCCAGAAAAGTATAGTTGTTGTTTTAAAGCATTTCAAACTGTGTTTTCAGGACATACAATACTTGAAGACAAAGCAGTTGCAATAGCAGTAAACTACATAACCATACGTTAATTGCTTCAGAAATACCCATTTTTATGGTAACATGATAAAGTGAAGTATGTATGTTTATGGATTAAAAAGAGGTTCTATTATGGCAGCTACAGATGTTTATAAGAAACTAACAAAAGATCATACAAACCTTGAGATCCATGCCACGAACATTAATGGGTCAGGTGTTTTTTTTGTCAACCTGAAGAGAAGTTGTGGATGATGATGAAGTGTTGAGGGAATTTATTTGGAAGGGAAAGAAGACAAAAGTTGAGTAGTGTAAGGTTTAGAATTACCCGATTAGTAGTTTACTTTAGATCTAAAAGTGAAGGCAGATATACGTAACACAAGCAAAAGGGTGTAAAAGAAAGTGGAATGGTATGATGATGAGGTGTGTGACCGTCAAAAAACGAGCGAGTCTAATTTTGGATGTAGGTCCTTAAGGAGAGCAACAGCAACCGTACAGAACATTATGATGATGTCCTTCACACCCAAACTGTCAGGCAACATGAGCTGAGTTGACTGACAAGTCTGGGCACTAATCCCTTCAGAGCTTTATTGCAACCAAAGAGTACGCTCCTCTAAGGCTCACAAGAATAGACACTTGGCTTGTTGCCATTCCTTTGCTGGGCAGACAAGTTCCCTTTAGGGGGCAAAAAATCCATTTTCCAAATATTGTTTGTGGTTTTATCACTTTCGCTTCAGGAAAGTTATTTTAAAGTTAGGAGTCTTTGTGTTTTAATAGACTGCTACGAGACTGTATTGTACTTCTAAAATGGAGTGCATGGAACAAGCTACAACGGTAAGTCCTTCTACCAGGCAAAAATAAGAAAGCATTAAGCAAACCGCCTTTACCATCACAGCAGGCTAGCAGTTTGTCCCAGCTACAGGTGAGTGACTGTGCTGTGGCCATTTGTTGTACCTCTTACCACTCATTTTCTAACCCAGATCCCTTTGGTGTCTCACCTACAGCCATACGCACTGGGGGTTATCCACATCCTCTGTGGCTGTTGGGGTCCCCATCATTGGAACTGTTGTTGGTCCTGGGAGAGGGAACAGGAAAGGCTTCCCTATTGTGTCAGAATGCTGTGCCCATCCCTGGGGAAGCTGCTGCTGCCATTACTAACATGGATGGCCCCATTTTTCCGATCAAAAAAGTAACAGAAAAGTAAATATATGCCTTCTCGTCCTCAAATTTCCTTATACAAGAGTAGTTTACTTGGCCTGACTCAGGATTTAATTCAGGCTATTGATTCTAAAAGTAGTTTGTGGTAAAAAGGGATATCTGTTTTCCTGAAGAGATTCAAGATTCTGAATGTAAACAGGAAGATGAAGGGACAGATTCAAGGTTTCTCCTCTGATTTCAGATTCAGACTCAGATGAGAGTTCAATTTCTGAGTCTCCCTTTTGGAGTCTTTTTTCTGAAAGTAAGGCTAGAATGTGCCATTTATTTCAGTGGAGGAGCATTGAAATTTCTCAGTTCCTCAGAAAATACTATGAGTTGTTATAAAAGGAATTTCCAGAACCTACATCCAATAACTCCTGTTT
Source organism: Protopterus annectens (assembly GCF_019279795.1). NCBI lineage: Eukaryota > Metazoa > Chordata > Ceratodontiformes > Protopteridae > Protopterus > Protopterus annectens. The sequence continues at coordinate 619,922,914 of NC_056741.1, read as the reverse complement.
TCTGTGCTTTAGAGGATGTGGTATATTACTGCTTGCAATTTTCCTGATAGCCAGCTGCCCCTAAAAAGTCAGATAGGATGAGTTCCTCAGTATTTCAAGTTTTTATACACTACTCCCAAACCTAACACAGCAGCTAAAGCTTTATTTGATCCCACTGCTGCTAAACATTTGGTTAATTCCAATCCTACTCTTTCTGATAAGGATGGGAAGGTTATTTTTGCCTCAATAAACATCTTTATTAAATTGTCACATATATCATAGACAATCTTACTTTTATATAAATGAGAAACAGACAATCTTGCATCTATATAAATGAAAAATAAACAACATGGACACCAAAGGATGGGAAGTTTACTGATAAGTAAGGGAGGAAACTGTATACTTATGCAAGTGTGGATTTCTTTCAGAATTTTGAGTTGTCAGGCTGGTATTTTAAAGTTTGTCCTAATTGTGAAAGTGTGAGGAATGTTTTATCTGCAGTTTCTTATTGTGAGGGAAAATCAACTTTAAATAATTTAGTTTCTTCTGTTGTGCAGTTCAGTATTCATTGCCTATAGTGTATGTGCATGTGTGTGCTCGCGCGCGTGTGTGTGTGTGACTTGTGTGTGTGTGTGTGTGTGTGTGTGTGTGTGTGTGCGCGCGTGTGTGTGTGACTTTGTTGATAATTCTTCCAGGTCTATGACCACTGGTATTGGTTTGAGGAGGTTTGCATGGCTGCATTCTCAGAACCTCACAGATGACAATAAAAATGAGATTTTAAATTCCTCTTTGGATAAAGATTTAGTTTTTGGCCACTCTGATACAGAGGTTATCCAACTGTATGATGAAATGGGGTAGGCAGATACAAGGAATTTTTCAGCCCTGCAAATTTTTTTAAGGGATTCTCTAACTGTTCATCTAGTTTAGGCAAAAAGCAGCATAAACAATCACAACAAAATATAGATAAAATGATTTTAAGAAATGTCAAGGGGTTCCAGAAAAGAAGCCTCGACCCTCACAAATCCAAGGACAGTCCAACAAGTCTGAGTGACTGTTCAAGAGACCTTGTGACACCCTCCCACTCTGGCTCCCTTTTTCTCCCAGATAGTCTGAATTTCCATTTTTCCTTCTGGCAGCATATAGTTTCAGACAAATGAGATCTGAAGGTCATTCATCAAGGTTGCATATGGCAGCGGGAGGAAATTCTTCCTTTCCAGGGGGTCATTCCTCACCTTCCAGATCAGACTCTCTTGTTTCTTCTGGTTCTTCATTTCTTCATCAAATGCTGTTCTAAGGAGTAATAGAACCAGTTCTTCATATACATGTGTAAAAGGTGTTTTTTTCATGGATGTTCTTGGTGTAAAAGAAAGAAAATGCTTGGAGACCAGCTCTGGATCTTTTCTTTCCTAACCTGTTTGTGATGGTGCCCAAATTCAAAATAACGTCATTTCACAACCTGTTACCTCTTCTTCCTCTTTCAACTTTCCTGGTAAAACTAGACTCAAAAGATGCTTATCACATCCCTATTCATCCAGACTTCAAATGTTTGTTAAGGTTTTGTGTATCTGGGTTGTATTAGCAGATGTCCTTCAAGGATGCATCTGCAGTCCTAACAAATGGGTTGTCCTGCCAGGCAGCCCTTCGGTCGGCCGGATTCCAAAGTCTGGGTCTGGCCTCGGCTGATGTCGCACTTCACCCGACGTCATAGCTGCTGTAAATTGGGTATAAAGGCATCAGCCGACGCCATTTTTCTCAGTCTTTCTTGCCGCTTGGCGCCCGAAGCAGAAGCTGTTCGCAAGTGCCGGTCGGTCAGAACCAGAGATTACTACTACCGAAGACTTCTAAAAAGCTAAGTACCCCGTTGGGGACTCTTTCTTGCCTCAGCCGATGTCAGAAAAAGTGAATAACTGTTTAACTTGTGGGAAACAAATACCTCATAAAGATTTCCACTCTTACTGCCTACCTTGTTTAGGCCCAGACCACGACGTAGCAGCTTGTCTAGCCTGTGCTTCCTTCAACCGACGGACACTTAGACGTCGGTCGGAGTTTGCAGAGGAGTTTTTCGGCTCCGCTTTTGCTTATAACATGCCGTCGGAGACTCCGACTTCACAATTAGCTAAAAAGCATAAGGAAAAGGACCGACACTCGCGGTCCAAAGCAAACCGCGAGTGTCTCGGTTTCGGCTGAAACCGAGTCCGCGGTTCTTCCTTCGGCCGAAAGCATGCCTCCTACTACCGAGGCCTCATCCAGCATGGCTGCATCTGCTACGGAAAAATCCACCTGGTCTTACAGGTCCTCAGGATTTATCAGATACTATCCCCTTAGATATATCTACTCCTGCACGTGGAGCTGCTAGGCCCCCTGCATCCATGTCAATTAAGGCTTTTGCCAGGGCCAAAGCAGCTAAATCAACAAAGGCCTTGCCTGCTAAAACCCCCTCTCACAGGCCTAGCTCTAGTACTCAAATGCTTAGTCTAGCAGAGGATCTCATTTCTTTGATCAGGGGATCCCAGCCTCACCCTGACAGGGCCTCTCACCCCCCTCCAGAGAAGAGGCCTAGAGCAGAGCCCCCTGAGCCAGTTACTACTGATTACTCCTCTGATGATTCAGACAATACTAATCCACCAGAAGGCCCTTATTCTCCATATGAGGACTCAGATGCAGAAGACTCCATCCCTTCTGCCTCTCCGCCTGAGGAATTTTCTTTTGGGGAAACACTGCATGCTATGAGAGAACAATTTCAATGGCAGGGCCAAGATTTCTCAGACTCTAGGAAAAGGCTTAGGACCTTTTTACATTTGCCACAGCATAGGCCTTTAGCCATTCCTCCAGTACAGTTGTGGATGATGCATTTAATGATGCTTGTACTGCTCCTGACTCTCTTCCTCCGGCCCCTGCTAAGCCCGACAGATACTACAGGGTTCCGGACACACATTATCACTTGTATAAGGCTCCTATTGCAGATCCTGAAACTATTTCACAGGGCCCCAAAGCTGTAGCAGCTGCCTCTTCCAAAAACCCCCTCCCCTCTGAAAGAGAATCTAGGGCTTTAGAGAGATGGGGTAAAAGTGTATACTTCTGCTACTCTTTCGGCCAGGGCCTTAAACTGTCAGTTCCACATGATTCAGTATCAGGAATTCCTGTTAGATCAGCTAACTAAAAAACTGTCCTCACCTGAGCCTTTAGACCGGAAGTCCCTTCAGGATTTGGTACATAACACTCAGCAGGTCAGTAATCATTCCTTAAAATGCGGCTATGATGCACTGGAGGCCACCTTTAGATCAGCTATGACTGGTACAGTGATCAGAAGGCATGCATGGTTAAAAGAGCAATCCTTACCAGACCATGTAAAGTCCCAAGCTTCTAGATGCTCCCATGGAAAAGCACAGTTTGTTTGGTTCCCCTGCACAGCAAGTGTTGAAGGTGGAAGAAAAAGCTAAATCTGTACAGACAGTCAAGGATTTCTTACAGGTCCAGCCTCCGAGGTTTAGTAGGAACTGGCCTTCCAAGAATTGGTCCTTTCCAGACACCACCAGAGCACAGAGAAGCAGAAATAGATGCCCAAGGGGCAGGGGTCAATCCAGAGGTGCCTACAGGGGACGTCAGTGGCAGCCTAACAGCCAGAGAAGTACTGCCACAGATCCAGCCACTACCACTTCCACAGGACAATCACAGTGACTTGGCTCTGAAACCGCCTACCAGGGAACAACTAGAAGCACCCTTAGGCGGAAAGTTAGCCTTATTTTCAGTAAATTGGCATCATATTACAGGAGACAAATGGATTTTACAGACAATAGACAAAGGCTACAGGTTTCACTTCCATACTCTTCCAAGGAAGAGAGGAATGCCAAACCTACCTCCAAACCAAAAGACAAACGCTCTACATCAAATAGACCACTTACTAAGGATGAGAGCTATAGAAAAGGTACCGGCTATGGAACAAGGACAAGGATTTTATTCAAGGATTTTCCTGGTACCAAGAAAGGAAAACCAATGGAGACCTATCCTCAACCTGTCTGCTCTGAACACATATCTCATTGTTCCAAAATTCAAAATGCTGACCCTACAGCAACTTCTTCCCATGCTGGGCAAGGAGTCTTGGCTGGTGACTCTGGATCTCAAGGAGGCATACCTGCACGTCCCCATACGACCAAATTGCAGAAGATACCTCAGATTTCTTGCAGGATCAGAGCATTATCAATTCTCAGCATTGCCTTTTGGCTTATCTACTGCGCCCAGAGTATTCACGAAATGCCTGGCATCAGTAATTGCTCATTGCAGGCTTCAGGGAATTCAAATTTATCCATACCTGGACGACTGCCTGTTACAAGAGGACAGCAAAGACAAATTAACAAAAGATTTGAAAAAGGTTATTCACCTGCTGCAAGCCCTGGGATACACAGTCAACACAAAAAAGTCAAGGCTGATACCATCCCAAAGGATAACCTTCTTGGGTGCAGAACTGGACACATCAAACCAGATGGCATTCCTCACAGCAGAAAAACAGAAGCAGCTACCACTCTATTTCATGGCATTAACAGCGCAGAACCAGCTTACAGCAAGAAAAATCCTGCAAGCCCTGGGCTACATGGCATCCTGCATAATATTGATTCCACATGCCAGACTACATAGGAGGAAGTTGCAATGGTACCTGAGGAATTTATGGTCTCAGCACAAGCACAGCCTAGAAACCCGAATTCCAATAATTCCATGCCTGAAGCAAGAATTCCAATGGTGGGCCCAGGCCTGTCAATTGAACAAAGGACTGCCCTTCCACAGGCCTCACCCAAGCCAGACTATCACCACGTACGCCTCAGACCTCCGTTGGGGGGCACACCTGGTGGACAAGTGCATACAAGGCTTATGGACTCAAGACCAGATGAACCTACACATAAATCAAAAAGAGATGCTGGCAGTAAAGCAGGCAATTCAGACATTCAGACCGTTTCTTCAACAGGGTCATTTGCTGATAAGGACAGACAACACCACAGTTATGTGGTATATCAACAAACAGGGAGGCACACATTCATATCCTCTATGCCGGATGGTAATGGACCTCTGGAATGTGGCCCTGAACCTCAACATTCAGCTCCAGGCCATATTTGTGCCAGGAAAAGAAAATATACTAGCAGACATCTTAAGCAGAACTACCACGGATGTCCACGAATGGATGCTGCATCCAGACATCTTCAAATCCATTACAAGGAAATGGGGACTGCCAGAAATAGACCTCTTCGCATCCCCACACAACCACCAATTGAAAAAATTCTGCACAAGGTCATACCACCCACTTGCTTGGAAGGTGGACTCCCTATCCTTCAGTTGGGAAAACCTGACAGCATATGCATTCCCACCTCTTCCTTTGATGCACAAAGTGCTACTGAAGATCAAAGAAGAACACCGAGGATCATCTTGATAGCTCCAGACTGGCCGAGGCAACATTGGTACCCGCTACTGAGGAGTATGTCTCGGGAACACGCATGGCCTCTACCCCTACTACCTCTACTACTAACACAGAACAACTTCAAGACCCTGCATCCAAACTTGAAAACACTGCAGCTAGCTGCTTGGAACATTACATAAGACAAAATAACCCAGATTTATCTCAAAGGGTTAAAGACATTATCTTGGAGGCTCGCAGACCCTCAACAAGGAAAACTTATTCAGCAAAATGGAAAAGATATCTCATTTGGAGTGCAACAAAAGGAGTAGATGCATCATTGGCGAACATAGCTAACATCCTGGAATATTTAGCAGAGCTTTTCCACAATGGCCTGTCTTACTCCTCCATTAAGATTCATGCATCAGCAATTTCAGCAGAATACAACATGGATCCTCCAGTCTTCTCTCAACCTCTACTCAGGCAGTTTCTGAGAGGAATTAAAAATGTAAAGCCACCAAGGAAACCACCATTGCCTACATGGGACTCAACTTTGTGTTAGAAAAGTTGACACTCCCCCCTTTTGAACCAGCAGCAACAGCAGAATTACAGTACTTATCTTGGAAAACTGCATTCCTGCTTGCAATCACTTCAGCTAGAAGGGTTTCTGAATTACAGGCATTAATGGCAGTACAGCCCTTCCTTATCTTCCATCAGGATAGAGTGTCCATGAGAACTAATCCTACCTTTATGCCAAAGGTGGTCTCCAGGATATCATTAAACCAAGCAATACACCTACCAACATTCTTCCCCAACCCGCAGAACAGGGGAGAAAGATTACTGCATACCTTGGATGTACACAGACAATTGCGCTACTACCTGGACAGAACCAAGAACAATAGAAAAACTGACCAGCTTCTGGTAGCATATGCAACAGGAATGGAAGGAAAAGCAATTTCAAAACAAAATCTCAAAATGGATAGGAAATTGCATTAGATTTTGTTACTCTTTTCATGGAAAGGCAACTCCAGAAAACATCAGACCTCACTCCACAAGGGCTACAGCCACTACTACAGCTTTCTTACGAGGAGTGGCTACCAAAGACATTTTAGAGGCTGCTACTTGGAGCTCCGTGCATACATTTGCCAAGCATTATAATCTACCTTTATACACCAGATCCCGAGCAGGTTTTGCCACTGCTGTTTTGCAAGGGATCTTAACTACACCATAAACTCTTAGTGCCTCCTTGGTGCCTCCTCCCCCAGTTTGGCTATGGTATTCTACCCATTTGTTAGGACTGCAGATGCATCCTTCAAGGACATAGTACAGTTTTGTACCTACCATAAATGTAGATGTCCGAGAGGTATGCATCTGCAGTCAGGATTACCCACCCTCCTTCCCCTCTGCGGTACTCCTAGGGTATTTACCCATCTTGTAGCTAGCTGGGGGAATCTATTATGGTGTATTTGTTTGTATATATGTATATACATGTTTATTTTTATTTGCTCTCTACTGTTTGGAATCATTTGCATTTATCCAAATTTAGCCTTCCTAGAGGGCACCTGGCATCTGGGGCAAGAAACACTGAGGAAAATGGCGTCGGCTGATGCCTTTATACCCAATTAACAGCAGCTATGACGTCGGGTGAAGTGCGACATCAGCCGAGGCCAGACCCAGACTTTGGAATCCGGCCGACCGAAGGGCTGCCTGGCAGGACAACCCATTTGTTAGGACTGCAGATGCATACCTCTCGGACATCTACATTTATGGTAGGTACAAAACTGTACTTTATCTACCTTACCCTTTGGGCTATGTATTGCACCAAGTTCGCAAAGTGTCTACCTCCAGTTATAACTCATTGCAGTCTATTGGGTATTCACATTTACTTTATCTTTGCAAACTCTTTTTTCAAAGTGTCATGAATCTTTTGGCTGAGAGATCTGTTAAGCAAGCTGAGATTCCAAGAGACCTTTCAAAAGTCTTTCTTGACTCCCTCATACATGATTGTGTTCTGGATTGTCAACTAGACACCTCAGTTCAAAGAGCTTTCTGTGCACAGGAAAAAGTAAATCTCAGATGCGAGTTACTTTGAGGGACTATTTCAGGATTTTGGGCCACATGGCTTCTGTAATTCTCATGATACCCCTGGAGTGACTCCACACATGAAAACTGCAATAGTATGTGAAGTCTGTCTGGTCCTAGCACAAGACACCCTTTGTCTTTTCAAGTCTCAGTGATGGGATTTGCCAGAAGAGAAATCATTTGGTTGAGACAATTCAAGTTTTCCCTTCTCCTGCCATGTTTTAAAGCAGTCAGTCAGCACAGAAGCTACAGACTTTGCTTGAGGAGCAGTTTCAACAAGGATAAAAGTGCAGGGTGTGTGAGACACCAAGGACCGACACAAGCACTTAAATATCAGAGATGCTTGCCCTGATCAAGACAATCTAATCTCTCAATCATCTTTGGTCCCTGGGACCTCTTCAGATTGTTGCAGGCATTACCACAGTTATGTGGTACATCAGCAAACCGGGGGGGGGGGGGGTGAGGATGTACCACCTTTGCGGACGAGCCATATTAGCTTGGGATATAGTTTCACAGCACAGTCTCATGCTGCTGGTATCCTACATTCCATCAGGGCAAAACTGTATGGCAGACAAGCTGAGTAGGACCAGGGCAGACCCTCCTGAATGGAAATTAGATTGGAGGGTCTTGCAAGTTTTGATTTATCTGTGAGCAGTTCCTTAAATATAGACCTGTTGCTTCCTCTCTGAACAATTAACTGGAAAGAATCTTTTCTAAGACTCCATGCAGGAAACCCTGGAAGACATGTGTCTTTTTGTTTTCCTTGGATATAAGTGATTCTGTATGCTTTCCCACTGTTTCCTCTAATATCCTGGGTGCTTTTGAAGATGCAGAAGTAATCCCGAGATCATTGTGGTGGCTCTCTTCTGGCCCAGGCAACTGTGGTTCTCCCTGCTTTCGGAAATGACCAAGGGCTATTACTACAGGCCTCCTCACAGACTGAATTTTCTTGCACGAGAACATGGGTGTTTGATGCACCCATACATCAATGGACTGCATGGATGACAGGGTCCTAATTCCTTTTAGGCACTTGTTTACTGAAGATGTACAGCAAGTACTAATGGAGGCAAGAAAGACTTGTTGTTGACTGCTACTAGAAAATCATATATTAGTAAATGGAAAAGATTTTCTGTTTGGTGCCAACAACATAACCAACACCCATTCAGGGCTAGTTGTTCTCTGGTTTGTAGTATTTGTGTGTGTTACTGTCCTTTCTTATTCTTTCTTGATGGAGGATGAGTGTCTGAATTTTGGCATGAGGGCAGTCCCTTGGTATGTCATCGGAAGAAAGAATTGATAAAAATGCAGGACCGAATTCCTTTTGTGACTGCATGGATGACTGCTTTTCTATATGATTGGAAGGGAACTGATGCAAAAAAATCTCAATATCCTGGAGCAGTTTGTTTTCAATGACAGATTTGTGTACAGATTGCCCTTCCCCACACATACATGTGTGTGTATCATATTTGTCACACATGCATGTACAAGTCTGATAATGAGTTAGAAGGCATCAGTTATCCCTTCCATCTTTGTCCTTATACTTCAAGCACTACAGACGATGGTTTGCATCCTGCATGCCCCCTCCCCAAACATAAATGCACAAACATCCCTTTAGTCGTTTTACTGTGACTAGAAAATGATGCATGGTTTAGTCCTCATATTTTTTCTGTCTGTCATTTTAGTTGAGCACTTAGGTGAGGTTTAACACAGCTGTTCTTTAATTTGCCGATCTTTCATAAAGTCATATTTACATTTCCATTTTAGCTTGGGCATGTTGGAGATTTTAAAGGCCAGAACGTTACAACCCATTTACAGTATAGTGATCCCTTCCTAATATGTAACTGTCCTTTGTATGATGTCAAATAGCAAGTCCCCCAAACTCAAGTCTCAGAAATGTGACTTGAGCTTTTTGACCACTTGTTTTTACCCATCCCCCATCTTGTCTTGATGTATGGAGACTAGCATCTGTGTCTGAATATATTTTTAAACCCTGATGCTGTTGTCACTCTGCCTGCTGGAGTCTGAGTAATCATGTCAGCAATGCTGAGAGGTAAGTTATTCAAAATTAAGTCATTGGATTTATAAGTGTACTGCAGTAACATGAAGAATTTGATGGACTTTTTAATACTCTTCTTCACCTTTGGTTGAAGTTAATAAATTCAGTCCAAAAAATAGCATCTGTGATGTAATGTTAGTGTTTAGGGTTTAGCTTCGTGTTTGGACTTTCAGCCTGGTTTTTAAAGTACAGAAAAAACAATGCATTTGATTAGATGAGCATAAAGATAAGCAAACAACTCTGACCTTTTCGGCATTTGTAGTTTGTTCAAAATTAATAGTTTCTTCTGACAGAATAAATTGAGTTGAAACTCTGAGGACACAAAAATCAGATTAAAAAAGTTGTGTAGATCAGAAAATGCGTTTTTGAAAAAATATTCTGGTATGAATTTAAGAAGAGAATGTGCAAATTTGTCAAGTGTAAAAAAAACAAAAAAAAAAACGGGTAATACTAGCTGTTAAAAACTTGATTGAGTTGGTTGAAAGTAAATGTAATAGTCCTAAATTATTTTTACATTTTAAAAAATGAATTGTGTATTAACACAAGTAAGATACCTAGCAGTTAAAAATTAAAAAAATAGAGCATGTGATTTAAAGCTTTATAGTAAATTTAACAGAAAGTGGTGGTAGTGGTGTTTTTTGTGTGTGTGGGGTGAATATTATAGCAATAACCCACGCCTGGGTGTGGGTAATGCTGGATTTACCCACGGTTGGTGTGGTTTGGTCCCGAGGGCGAAGCCAACCGTGGGTAAATCCAGCATTACTACACCAAAAGTGGTTATTGCTATTATACAATGACATTATTTAAGAAAAAAAATAATTACTTTTCTTAAATAATGGCATTGTATAATGCCTCCTTGCTGCCCTTCTGCAGATGTCTGGTATTCCGCGGAAGTTCTGATGTACTGCGCATGCCTACGCAGTACATCAGAGCTGTGGGCAAAAGCAACGGAGAAAGCAAGATCTCTGTTGCTTTTACTGTTTTGCTATGTTAAATGGGTTTAACATAGCGAAACAGTAAAAAGCAACGGAGATCTCCGTTGCTTTTTTTAAACCTGTGTCGCTATGTTAAACTCCTTTAACATAGCGAGACAGTGTTTTAAAAGACTTATACTAATGGAAAAAGTCCAGGCAACCGGACCTTTTTCCATTAGTTTAAGTCGATTTACAATGTGCACGCTGGCCAATCAGCATGCACATTTTGGAATATTAATGGAGGGGGGGGGTCATGGTATAATGGCTATGAACTGATCCATTTCCCCGGACCTTGGGGTAGAGGGCTAAAACATTTACAAGAGACACAGATAACCTAAGCTTGATTAACAGCTCAGGTGTTAAAGGATACAAGTAAAGCAGCTTATGCTAGCTCACTCATTTCAGGGTAGGGTCGTTCAGTCTTCTGCAGTGCAGGATCCTGTGGACAGGAGAATGGGATGTAACAGGTAGTCCAGGAACAGGTTTTGTAGCACTGCAAAGGGGGCATAGCTTTTTAGGCAGAGTGTATATAGAAGCATGCACAGCTTGCTGGAAGGGAGATGTTGCAGGACCCTCCTTTTGGCAGTCGTTCATGTCTACTGCCAAGTGGTTGGGAATTGGGGCTTAACAAATAACTCTTTCTACCAATCTAAATGATTGTCTCTTCTAGCCTGCTTTCTCCCTGGCTCTGTTGTTGGCTGTGAAGGGACTGTTGGTCTCTAGCCAATGGGTGATAAAATAAGAACATTAAAAAATCAGTTATATTTCAGAGGTATTTAAAACATTTGTGTGAATTTTTTTGTGCATATTGCCAGGTGAAATATCAATGAAAAAAAGCCAACAAATACTGGTTTTGATATGGTCTTGAACATGCTTCTGTTAGTTGTTTTTTTCTCATTGATTAGAAACGCCAGACAATATTTCAGAAAAGTAAATAGAATGTTGCTTGCAGTAAATTGAAGTGCATTCCTTTTAACCTGTAGATGTTGAATAAATAAATAGAAAAGTAGGTTTGTCTTACTGAAAAATCTGGGCATTCATTTAGCATAAAGTTTGCATACTGTGTAGCCTAACTCTTCTTGGTTTCAGATAGGAGTACTGGATACTTCTCAAAATCACAAGTTAAAAAAAAAAGTGACTCTATATATATATATATATATATATATATAATTATGCATATAATTGCTCTCATATCTGGTGATATACATCCCAACCCAGGCCCTACCACCATAAACAAATCCTTGTTATTAACTTCCTTAAACTCCCAAAGTATAGTAAAGTCCCAAACCTTCATGCTTGGCTCACACACAATAAACATGGCATCCTATCTATTTCTGAAACCTGGTTAAAACCACATATAAAGGACTCTGAAATAATTCCTCCAAACTACTCCATCATAAGAAAAGATAGGCCCCTCAAAAAAGGTGGAGGAGTAGCTCTCCTATACTCATCGTCACTAACAGTTACCCCCTATAATAAACCTATTCCACACTTTAACAATGCTGAACTACTCCTTAATCTTCTACAAATCAATAATCACAAACACATATGTCTTGCGTCCTTCTATATCCCCCTGGGGATAATATTTCTACACTTGAACACATCCTTTCTTGGCTCTCCAGTAACATTACTAATGAAACCATAATCCTAGGAGACGTGAACATTAACTGGGCCTGCATTCAGTCTCCAACAAACTCCGTTAACATCAACCTCTACAATTTCTCTCAACTAATCAGTTCCATAACTCGCCCTGCTAAAAATCTCTCCAGTGGAAGTATACTGGATTGGATCCTTGTCTCCCATCCTCACTATTTCTCCAACAGTGGCACTCTTCCCGATCCCCTTAGTGACCACATACCCATCTTTACCCACCGACTTCCCTCAATCTTACAACGAACCCATAACTATATTACTATTCGTGACCAAAAAAACTTCAACCCAACAACCTTCTCAAACTCTTTACAAGCAACTAATTGGAATTGTTTAAAAACACTACCACTAGACATTGCAGTCTCCCACTTTAACTCAATAAATTTTCTTAAAATTATTAGACTCCCAGGCTCCCTTAAGGACAAAGAGAATAAAAATGAAATCAGCACCCTGGCTTTCCAAAACTACTCTTGCTATCATGAGACATGGAGATAAAGTCTGGGCACGCTACCAGAACAATAAGACACCACTACTCCTCAATGACTATAAAATGCTTCGAAATAAAGTAAAAAAACTCATCACTTCTGATCGACAAAACTACTTCTCTACACTCCAAAACCATAATAAAAACAACCCTCAGAAATTCTGGAAAGGCATCTCTAGTCTCCTTCACCCTAGTAAACCAGATACTCCCACCCCAGACTCAAATGCGCCTGAATTAGTTTGGCCACACAATTTAACTCCTTTTTTATTGACTCTATTTCCAAATTGACTTCTTCATTCTCCAACTCCACCACACTCGCCAATACTCCCTCTCCCACCCCCACTCACACTCTATCTCTGACTACTACTACTCCCCATTCCCCATCTCCTAAATCCTCTACCTTCTCCTCTACACTAACTTCTTCCTCATCTCTACCACCCCCTAATTCCCCCTCTCCTGACTTCCCCCTATTCTCATTAAAACCCATACCTACATCTACTATAAAGAAACTCCTTCGGAAATTGAAGCCATGTACCAACGCTCCTGATAATATCCCTTCTTACTTTCTTAGTATAGCTGCAGAATCACTTGCCTACCCCATTAGCATCTTAATAAACCATTCCATACAAGAATCTGCAGTACCTCAAATCTGGAAACGGGCCTTTATCATACCTCTACACAAAGGTGGTAACAATAACAATATAACAAATTTCTGCCCCATAGCTCTCCTGTCCCCTATCTCTAAGATCCTAGAAAAATGTGTCCAACTTCAACTCCTTCCATATCTCCTAGATAATCACCTTATAACTCCTACACAACATGGATTCAGACCAAACCATAGCACCATGACAGCCCTCCTCTCCTTCCTTGAAATGGTAAATAAAGCTCGTGATTCTGGCCAATTTGTTTCTACCCTACTACTTGACCTCTCCAAAGCCTTTGATACTATATCACATAGCCTGCTTTTAGCTAAGCTCTCTGAACTTAATCTATCTCCCTCCTCCTTGAACTGGTTCTCTAGCTACCTATCTAACAGAAACCAAGCAGTAAAATGGAAGAAAGCCACCTCTTCATTTCTTAGTACTCCTACAGGAGTTCCACAAGGCTCCATACTGGGTCCCCTTCTCTTTAATATATTTATAAACAATTTCCACAAATCTATCCCACTCTCAAACATCATCCAATATGCAGATGATTCAACAATCATCTGTTCTGCCACTTCTATTGCTATACTTCAAAAACTAACTCAAGATGCCTTCTCTACCACTGAGCAATGGATGCTAAGTAATCATCTAGCTCTCAATGCTTCCAAGACCAAACTAATGATATTTACTCCTTCTAAAGTTACTCCTTTTGATATGAATACATTCTCAATCACTAGTCAAAATAACTCACCTCTAGAAATAGTGTCACAGACCAAGTTACTTGGGGTCCAAATTGACAACCAACTTAAATTTAACTCCCACCTACAACTAAATATCAAAAAAACCCATCAAAAACTAGGCATGCTTTACAGACAGAATCCCTACCTCACTCCTGCCACTAAAATCACTCTCTCTACTTCCTTCCTTATCCCCTCCCTTCTCTATGGTGCTCCACTCCTAACTAATCTTCAGTCCTCTTTAAAAAAACAGCGTTCTTGCTGCTATAACAAAATCGCAAAATTTGCCACTAGCCATAAGTCCTCCACCCATCATTGTTCCTCCCTCCAGAAACTTCAATGGCTCGAACTTCCAAATCAACTAACTTACACCCAACTAACTCTAGCCCATAAGCTTATTCTCAACCCCTCCCTCTGTCCATCCCTCTCATCTGCCTTTAAAATGCACCTACCAAATAGAGTATTAAGGTCAAACAATCAAAACCTACTAGAAGTGCATAAACCTACACATCCCCCAGGCAAAAACCTTCTATCTTTCAGCCTAGCTCGCCACTGGAACTCCCTACCACCATCCATCCGCACCACCATTAACCACTCTACCTTCAAAAAATCTCTTCACTCACATCTAACATGACAGTGGGAATGCTCTTGCTCCCACCCTACATAACTAACTGTCTTCTCACCTCCCCTGCTCCTTCCTGCTTCTTCTCTACTCTTCCTATAGAATTGCATAGAATGGACTAGACAGGCTTTTAAGTTTACTTCCCCCACTATGCAACATCCTTTAGTATTACATTGTACCTTTCCACAGTGTGTATGACTCCTCTCAAATTGTGTTAATTGCTTTATTTGCTGTAGTATTGTTGTATGTTCTTCTCAATCTGTATTAATTGTTGTATTTGGACTATTTTATTTTAAATATTTTTCTTTCTCATTTTGTATAACTATCATTACTACCTGCTGTACCTATATTGTTACTGTTTCATGTATATTTTTTGCTTTTTTGGAGCTTTTCTCCCCAGGACTCCATTGAAAACGGGTTCTTTATGGCCCAATGGACTATCCTGGTAAACCAACTGCAATAAATAAATAAATAAATATATATATATATATATATATATATATATATATATATATATATATATATATATATATATATATATATATATATATATATATATATATATATATATATATATATATATATATATATATAAAATATACATATATATTGTATTATTTATTATATTACTGCATAATGACAGTATTTCTGAAAAAACATTCTTTCTGTTTTTAAGTTTTTATTTGGATGCGTTACAAGCAGTAGTAGTATGCAAGGGACTATGATTAGTGGCCACTAAGGAAGCGATTGGTATAATATAATATAATAAACTGTGGATGTTATGTTGTCCCTATCTCGCCTCCCATCTTGTTGGTTGGGTATGGAGCTGATCCTCGTCTCTGACTCTGCCCTATTCTAAAGCTCGAGAGCTTCCACTTGCTCGAGGCTAGACCCTATCCCATCATGCCTAACGGAAGTTATCCAGATCTCGAGATTGCTGGAGACTGGCTCAGGCTAAGTTTTGATTTTTTTTAATTATAATCTTTGCTCTAATATCTTAACATCGTCAAGGAAGACTTTACTATAGATTAGTAGTAGTTTGTTCTTAAAATCCCTCTCTCCATTTTGTTGTTCAGGCAGTCATTTTTCCTTCTGGCCTATCCCCCTCCCTTACAAATTCGTTTTTAGTTAGAGGATTCATCCTTTGCTTTCAGCCCGTTTCAGTTAGAGGGTTCCCCATATTCCCTCCTTCTCCCTTTTCGACTTAAGGAGTTAGCCGTTTAAGTTAGAGGCTCTCCTCGGTTGGGGGAGTTGTCATTTAACTTAGGGGATCTTTCCCCTTCTGTTACCTTTCATTACTTTCTATTAAAAAATAAATCAATAATAATAATAATTTAGACAGTGTTGTTGTTTATTGTAGAATGGTATACTACTCCTTTCTTGATACTTATAGCTATAGTTTTTGTTGGGCTTGTTGCTGTTTGTGCTTATCAACAATGTCCAAAGAGGCACCCAAAGAATCCAAGCCCTCTGGATTCAAAAAGTGCGACTCTTGCTCCCAAAATATGTCCCTAACTGACGGACATACAAGCTGTGTTTATTGCCTGGGAGCGATGCACCTGCAGGACTCTTGTTCTGTTTGTCATGCTTTCAGGGCTAGAGTCCTTCAAAAGCGCAAAAACAAACTTGTATTGAGAAGTTTATGAAAAGGGCTCTTTGACACACCAGTGGAAGGGAATTGGGCAAGAAAATCAGACAAGTCCTCCAAACCAACATCTCCGTTGGTTCCGACCTCGGAGCCGTTGAAGCAGAAAGACAAATTTTCCAGTTTGTCAGATCCGAAACCTCACAGGTCCAACAAGACTTTATCTCCTGCAGTTCCATCACTGTCTTCGAAACCTACTAGAAGTCACAAAAGAACTAGGTCTTCTTCCTTGGAACAGGTGCAGTCCACTTTAAAGTCACCTCTTCTCCAGTCTGTGGTAGGCAGTCACCGATTGTCCACCCACTCCTCTTGGTCATCCAGGAGCCTTTCAGACGATGATGTGGAGAGGGAGGTGAAGAGGCTACTCAAGACACCGGCTCTTGCAAAAATCTTATCGAGCCCAGCCTGTATGTGTATGGAGCAGACTATTCAACCCCCCTGGATCGTCTATTCCTCCTTTGATTCACTTGGGCTCTGAGCCGGAGTGTATGGAAGTCATTGTGGTGGAACTGTTTGTTCCAAAAACGTCTGATCTCTCAGTTCTGACATCCGCTCCAATCTCCTTGATACCTCCTTCTATCGAGGGATCTGGGAGCCAACACTCCCTCGTCAGCTCCGAGGGGGGAGGGGCATCGGACCCTTGTCTGACCTGACTCTTCCTCTTGGAGCTTCGGCGCAGGTGAGCTCGGCTCCCACATCAGGCTCGGTGCCGTCGCCCTTGGTGCGGGAGAGGTCTCTCGACTTTTCAGAGCTGGGGACCCTCTTGGGCCAGGATTATGGTGCCTTCGAGGTGATGAGGAGTGTGCTGTGCTGTCCTGTCAGACAACTCCTCCCTCGGCTTCAGCTACTCCGTTCCCTACGGAGCCTGTGACTTCCCTCTCACCACCCCTCCATTCTAAGCATAGGGAACCAATGCCACAAGACGCCCCATCGGGCAACCCCCTCCTTCTGAAACCTCCCCAGAGCACCCCCCTGAGGAAGTCCCTCGGAAGAGGACATGTAAGAGGAAGCATTTGGACTCCCCTGAGTCTCTGACATCGAACACGGACTTGGAGGACTCAGGAGGGTCCCCACTGTCGCCCTCTGAGGATGTCGCATTCTCGGACATCCTGGAAATCCTCAAGCAGAGGTGTGGCTGGAAGTTCCTTTCCCCTTCTGAAGACAAGTCTGTGTACCTGGATGCATTCAGTTCCTGACCCTCCACCTCTTGGTTGTCTCCGTCCTTCAACCCGCTGCTAGGGGTAGTAATTTGAACGGCATGGAGCTCCCTGGAATCGATGGAACCAGTTCTGCGGAGGCCCAATAAGTTCATAACTGCTCCAGATGACAAATCTTTTCTGACCAAGGGCGTGCTAATTGATGCTATGGTGGTAGTGGTGGCCACAAAGAAGGAGGTAGTGGAAACCTCTACTTCTGTCCAGCAGCTGAACAAAGAGCCCCGTACGATGGACAGATACGGGAAGAGTGTCTTTTCGGAAGCCTTTACTCTTAGGTCACTGAATTATTTATCCCATTTTACCCATCTCCAGAGGGATCTGCTGAAAGAGCTAGGAGCTGCCCTACAGGATTCTACAGCTGGAGGAGCTACAGATAGAACTGCTTCTCAGCTTGTGACTTTATCTTCGGTAGTTAAGTCCTCCATATGGCTTATTTCCTATGTGGCTGATGGATCAAGCAGGGCTGCAGGCACAGGAGTCACCTTATGGAGACATTCCTGGATGCACCTTTGTCAGTTTGTGGAACCCTTCAAGTCCTCCTTTACCAATGCTTCCTTTGATGGCTCGTCGTTCTTCGGGCCTAAGGTAAAAGAGACTCTCACCAGGTGCGAACAGGATGGAAAGACTCTCTCTGCCTTGGGAGTATATTTTTCCACTACTACTAGACCTTATCCCAAAGGTCAAAAATGTGGAAAGATGTGGTTCTGGAAATCCCTGGGAGCTTCGCCTGATGCACATGGTGATTTTTTTCCCCCTGGGGCATTAGGGGGGAATAATAATGAGAGATGCCACCCTTGCGGCAGAGGAGGTTTGCAGAGTCAGGGCGACAGAGATGCGTTCTCTGGTAGGCCCTTCCAGAGCTCCTGAAAAGGAGGCCTGCCTGTCCACCTCTGGAGGTATTCGGGGGCAGATCGTCACTGTACCTAGTAGCCTGGCAAAGTATCAGAAAAGACACATGGGTACAGTCGATCATATCCAGGAGATACAGTATTCCTTTCTCCATGCCACCTCCCCCCAAAAAACGAAAATCCATCCCAGATGTTCCATCCAATCTAAGAGAACAAGCAACCCTAGAAGTTCAAAGGTTGCTAAGAAAACGAGTCATCCAAGAAGTCCCCTCAGACCAAATCGGGTCCGGAACTTGCTCAAGGTTCTTTTTAGTACCAAAAAAACAGGGGATTGGAGGTCCATTTTGGATCTCAGCAGACTCGGCAAGTTTGTCAGGAAGACAAAGTTCCAGATGGTGACACTGCAGTCCATACTCCCCTTCCTGGGGAAGGACAATTGGATGTGCTCCATCAGTCTCCAGGATGTGTACTTTCATACCAAGATGGACAGGCAATCTAGGAGATTTCTATGCTTAATGCTGGGAGCCAGTCACTACCAATTCAGAGCTCTGCCCTTTGGCCTCACCATAGCCCCCAGGGTGTTCACCAAATGCATGACAGTAGTCACGGCTCACCTGAGGCGTCATGGATTCCAGGTGTTTCCATATCTGGACGACTGGCTCCTTACCGCCACCACAGAGCATCGACTAACCAAGACAAGGGACACCACAGTCCGCCTCTGCTCTCAGCTACGCATCATTATAAACTACGAAAAGTCTGCCTTGTTGCCCTGTCAGTATATCACATTTATAGGGGCAGATTTAGATACCCAAGACATGATGGCAAAATTGCCTCTGGAGAGGGTGCCGACCATTTAGCATCCGGTTGCAATATTAATCGGGAGAAAAAGACTCAAGCAAGATTTGTTATAAAAGTCCTGGGCTCATTGGTGACAGCAGTAATGCTAGTTCCCTTGGCACGCTTCTACATGAGGGTTAGTACAGTGACTACTGTTTGCCCAATGGTCCATGCAGGATCTACCCATGTCCCATAAAATTCTCATCACAGAGACCTGCAAGAAGAACCTAAAACGGTGGCTTCAGTCCACACAGCTGACGATAGGCAGACCATTTGTCTTTCCCCAGGTAGTGGCCACAATGACCACGGACGCATCCCAGATGGGGGGGGGGGGCATTATCTGGGACAGACTGTTCATGGGACTTGGCAACAACACGAGTACCACTTGCACATGAACGTCCTAGAGGTGAGAGTGGTGCTCCTGATGTTGCAAGCACTTCACAGCTCTTCCCCCCACGGGGACGATTGCAGTTCAGATGGACAACATGTCAGTGGTATGGTACATCAACAAGTAAGGTGGAACCAGATCCTTCCCCTTGTGTCGAGAGGCTCTAAGAGTGAGGCAATGGTCAATATCTTCCCAACACTTTCTGGTTGTGACGCACATTCCGGGGAAATCCAACATGATAGCGGACAAGCTAAGCAGGGCTATCCTTATGCCTCATGAGTGGTCCCTGAAACAGGATATTGCGAACCAGAATTTTCTCAATTGGGGCCAGCCTTGCCGCGATCGTTTTTGCTACGTCCATCAATATACCAAATGCAGCAGCTACTTTGCCGTAGTCCCCCCACCGGGACAATCACCCAAGGATGCTCTTGACTGCAACAAACATGAAGAACATCATCACATTTGGGTTATCCCTGTCAGGGTAGCCTTCGGCTGGCCCGAATACCAGAGACTTAGTATTTCTGTGCCGGTTGCTGTCACTTGAGGACTGATGTCAGGTCATCAGTAGTATAAAGTAAGGCAGCTGATGCCATTACATCAGTCTTTCTTGCCATGGAGCCCGAAGCAGAGGCAGTTTGCACGAGTGCCGGTTGGCCACTACTTGAGGTTTGGTCTCCAAACTGAAGTTGAAGTCTTCTAAAGCTAAGTACCCAGTTGGAGATACTTTTTTCTTGCTCTAACCAATGTCAGAAATAGTAATTGTCATGCCTGTGGAAAGCAAGTATGACGAGACAGCCACTCTTACTGCGTCACCTGTTTAGGCCCAGACCACGACACCCCTGTTGTTGCTTCTGTGCTTTGTTGAACTATCCATCGTCGGGCCCTTATTTTAGCCAGATATTTTCGTTTATAGACTTTGAATTCCGATATGGCTTTGGTAATCCATCCAACAGTAGATCTTCCGAAAAAACATAAAGATAAAGACGGAGACAGACTGCTCAGGTCCAAACCTACCGACAGCGCATCCGTTAAGCTAGTAGTCAGTCCTCCGGTGCTCAATGAGGTGCTTTCGCAGCCCCTGATGCCCGCTTCAGTTGATTTGCAGGTCTCTACCTTGGATGGGACTGGAGCCGCCGAGCAGCCACTGGCTTCCGAGAAAGTCCTTTGCACTACCGAATCTCAACACAAACAGACGTCTTCTTTCGCGACTACCGTTCTTTCAAAAACGACAGAGTTTCTTAGGCCCAGAGTTTGAATCGCATCCAATAAACTGACGACCCACTCTCAGGTGCCTGCTACCTTGCTTCAGTCTCAGATGCTTAAAATGGCGGAAGGCTTTATCATGCTGATCAGGGGAAGCCAAGCTACCCCCTCAAAAAGGAAAAGAGATCTGTTCCCTGTAGTTTTGTCTGAACAAGACTTAGATGAATCTGATGCATCTGCTATGAAGACATGCAACCCCTCTCCACTTATGAGAATTCTGATGCAGAAGACTCCATTCCTTCAGCCTCTCTCCCAGAGGATTTTTCTTTTGGAGAAACCCTGCATACTTTAAGGGAGCATTTGCAGTGGGAGAGTCAGGACTACCCTCAGTCTAAAAAGAGACTCTGAATTCCTAGATCTTCCGCAATACAGACCCTTGATCATCCCCCCAGTCCTGGATGTTGTGGATGATGTTTTCCTTGAATCCAGCTTGACTCCTGACGTCCTAACTCCTGCTCTCAGAAAACCAGACAGGTAATAGAGTCCTTGATTCACACAAATATCTTTTTAAATATCCAACAGCTATTCCTGCTATCAGGGCACTAAATTGTCAGTTCCATGTACTGAAATTTCAGCAACATACCTTGGAACTCCTTAAAAAAAAAATTCTTCCTTTCCTGCTTGGACAGAATCTAAAGATTTACAATACTTAATGCATTCTGCAAGTCAGGTAACTAAACGCACTTTGCACTGTGGTTTTGACGCCCTAGAAGCTTCTTGCAGGGCAGCAGTCACTGGATCTGTCCTTAGAAGACATGCATGGCTTAAGGAACAACCCCTGCCAGACCCTATCAAATCTAAATTGTTGGATGCCCCCTTGCACAAAGGTAACTTATTTGGCACTAAGCCAGAAGAGGTCTTAAAAAAGGTGGAAGAAAAAGCAAAATCTATGCAAACAGTTGATTTCTTACAGATTCAGCCCCCTAGGTTCAGCAGGCATTGTCCCTCCAAGCACTGGTCCTTTCCTGCTCCGAGTAAACCGGCTCAGCCTAGGCCCCGTGGAAACAGACCCCCCAGACAGCAGCCCCAGGGAATGCAGATATCTAAGCAGTGGACTACCTCCATTTCAAAACCAGGGCGTTCTAAGCCACCCCCTTGTGGTAAGAACTCACAATGACTCTCCTCCTCCGCCCTACCCTCTGCCGACCTTGACTTACCCTAGGAGGAAAACTCTCCTTTCACTCAAGCACCTGGGCCACTATTACCAAGGACCAATGGGTTCTGAACATTGTCTCTCGGGGATACAAATTTTCCTTCCACACCCTTCCAACCCCAAAAGGGTTTCCATATCTACCACCAAATCAGTGGGCAGAGGCTCAAAAGCAAATCCTTTTCCTGCTCTCTATGAGGGCAGTAGAGCATGTTCCTGCAGAACAGATAGGCCAAGGCTTCTACTTCAGACTTTTTTTGGTGCCCAGAAAAGAGGGCACCTGGCTCCGCATCCTCAATCTATCCATTCTAATCACCTTCCTGGTGATCCCAAAATTCAAAATGCTCACTCTCCAGCAGCTGCTAACCATGCTGTCCAAGGACGCTTGGCTAGTCACCCTAGATCTAAAAGAAGTCTACATTCACATTCCTATCAGGAAATCATGCAGGAAATATCTCCGCTTCAGGGCAGGATCTCAACACTTTCAGTTCTCTGCCCTTCCCTTTGGCTTATTTACTGCCCCACAGTTTTCACAAAATGTCTGGCTCTGGCCATTGCCCTTTGCAGACAAAGAAGTATTTAAATTTACCCATACTTAGACGACTGCCTTATTCAGGCAGACGGCCAGAAAAAGCTGCGCAAGCAGCTGGCCTTTGCAGAGACCCTACTAACCTCCCTAGGGTACACAATCAATGAAAAGAAATACAAACAGGTGCCCACCCAAAGGATAATCTTCCTGGGAACAAGTCTGGACACAGCATCCCAGATGGCATACCTTACACCAGAGAAACACATTTTCCTGACAGCCTACTTCTCTCAACTAGCCGCCAGGCCCCAGCTATCTGCAAGGAAGATATCCTGCAAGCTCTGGCTTTCTTGGCATCTTGCATACTACTCATTCCATATGCCAGACTGCATATGAGGAAACTTCAGTGGTACCTAAAGAGCCTTTGGTGTCAACACTCTCAAGACCTGGAAACTCTTCTACCTATAATTCCTTACCTCAGAAAGGAATTTCATTGGTGGGAAACAGCATGCTCTCAGAACAAGGGGCTGCCCTTCTCCCCACCCCCTGCTGCCCAGACCCTCACCACAGACGCATCAGACTACGCTTGGGGTGCTCACCTGGACGGCAGGTACATACAGGGCCAATGGAGCCCACAGCAAATCCCTCTGCACATCAGTCAAAAAGAGATGATGGCTGTGCAGCACGCCTTGATAGCTTTCACACCCCTTCTGTCTCCAGGGGTTCTCTTGATCAAAACAGACAACACCACTGTGATGTGGTACATCAACAAGCAGGGAGGGACTCACTCCTACCCTCTATGCAGGCTGGCCATGACCTTTTGGCTCACAGCCTCTTCCATGCAACTACACCTGTTAGCACAATTCCTACCAGGCTCTCTCAACTCTCTGGCAGACCAATTAAGCAGAAACCTTCTGGACCCACACGAGTGGCAACTCAGCAGAAGTACCTTCATCCTAATAACTCAGAAATGGGGAACCCCGAAGGTCGACCTCTTTGCCTCCCACACCAACCATCAGCTCTGCAAATTCTGCACCAGGGAACATCACTGCATGGCTTGGAAAGTGGATGCCCTGTCCTTCCCCTGGGTCAAGCTATCGGTCTCTGCCTTTCCTCCCCTACCTCTCATCTCCAGGGTACTGCTCAGCATAATGGAGGAAAAACCAAGGAGCATTCTTATAGCTACAGATTGGCCCCGACAACACTGCTGGTACCCCTTGTTGCATAGCCTGTCCCCGCTGCCTCCGTGGCATCTTCCTCAGATTGCAAACCTCCTGACCAGAGGGAATGGGAATTCATGCATCCCCAATTGCAGACACTCAGTTTGGCAGCTTGGCTTATTCCCTAACCCCGAACCAATCTGCCATCCTCAGTAAACAGGTTCTGGATGTTATCCATGAGGCCAGATGTCCCAGCACCAGAAAATCTTATGCAGATAAATGGAAAAGGTTCAGCACCTGGATCCAGGCTAAAGGAGCCAATACAGCACAGCCCTCCATCCCGGATTACTTAGCTGACCTACTACACAGTGGTCTCTCTTTCTCTATAAAAATTCTTGCCTCTGCTGTTTCTGCTCATTTTCCCACTGAGCAGCCTCTTTTCTCACCCTTTGACCAAACAGTTCCTCGGGGGGGGGGGGGGTAGCAACTTGAGTCCCCCAGAAGGGCATCAACACCATCTTGGGACCTTAACTTTGCCTTGGAAAAGCTCACCCTGCCCCCTTTTGAACCAGCTTCTTTTGCAGAGCTAAAATTTATTTCCTGGAAGACGGTCTTCCTTCTGGCCATCATTTCAGCCAGTAGAGTCTCTCAGCTGCAAGCACTCATGGCTGTGGAACCCTTCATCATCTCCCATGCAGACGAGGTATCCCTCAGAACTAATCCATCCTTCATGCCCAAGGTGGTGTCCAGTGTGGCTCTCAACCAATCCATTCATTTGCCCACCTGCTTTCCTAATCCCCAGGACAAGGGGGAAATAATTCTTTACTCTCTAGATGTGCACAGGCAGCTCAGATTCTATTTGGACAGGACTAAATTCTTCAGAAATTCTGATCAATTGCCGGTTAGCTTTGCTGCAGGGGCAGAAGGCAAAGCCATCTCCAAGCAAACCATTCCAAATAGATATCACACTGCATCCATTTCTGCTGCAAACCGCATGGAAAGCCTCCCCCCAAGGGGGTCAGGACACACTCCAGCAGAGCAGCCTCCACCTCTACAGCTTTCAGAGAAGTCCCCACAAGGGACATCGTGGAGGCTGCCACCTTGGACATCTGTTCACATTTTTACCAAGCATTACCACCTGCCTCCCTTCTCTAAATTCAGGGCAGGGTTTCCCTCTGCAGTCTTGCAGGGCTCCTAGCCAGCCTCTAGTTTCCTTGACTGCCTCCACCCATTTCCTCAGCTTTGGGAATCTACCCAAATGTGATGACTGCAACAGTGAAACACGAATAACATAGTACAGTTGTGTACACTTAACCATAAATGTAAATGTTCGAGTGTATTCACTGTTGCAGTCCTGGTTTCCCTCCCTCCACCCCCTTTATTCTCTCACTCCTTTTATTACCATTCTTCCTTGTTGTTCTCCTTTCCTTACAAGGACATATTGGTATTTATTTTCCACTGGTGGGGATGTTCTTCGTGTTTCACTGTTGCAGTCATTACATTTAGGTAATCTGCTGGCAGGTTGCCCTCAATCGGCCTGAATTCCAAAGTCTTGGGTCCTGCGTCTTCTGCTGTCTCCTCTTCCATGACGTCAGGGGTATAAAACATGCAGCCGACGCCATTTTCTTTAGTCTTTCTTGCCGTTTGGTGCCCGAAGCAGAAACATTTCGCAAGTGCCGGTCGGCCGACTACTGAAATGTTTGAGTTTCAGAACCAAAGTCTTCACTAAAGCTAAGTACCCCATTGGGGAAACTTTTTTCTTGCTTTTTACCAATGTCAGAAAAAGTTAATAATTGTATTACTTGTGGGAAGCAAATACCTCATAAGGATTTCCATTTATACTGTATTCCTTAACTAAGCCCTGATCACAATGTGCCTGGCTGTCGGTTTTGTGCTAGAGTTAACCAACGCACTAAAGCGTCAGTATATTTTTGCATCAAAGTATTTTGGAAACAGATTTAACTACCCAGAAATGTCGTCTGATAGTAATCCAACTACTGGAGTACATAAAAAAAAAAGCAAAGAAAAGGACAGAGAAAGGCAGTCGAGATCCAAAACCAATGACGAAGCTTCTCCTAAGCCAGTTGCCGGTACTCATTGAGGTGCTTTTGCAGCCCCTGATACCCGCTACCTTAGAGTCGCAGGCCTCTGCCGGCACCCATGTGGAGGCCGGCATGCCGCAAGCTACTCAAGATATTGAACTGACGGATGTATCTCCCACGGATGGGTCCAGAGCTGCTGAGCAGGCACCGGCTTCTGAGGGTGTATTCAGACTTCAACATTTGTATATCAAACCGACGAAAGCTGCAAAACCAAAGACAAAAACAACTTTTAAAACTAAAAAACAATGCATGAGCCATGTGCACAGGCCTATACCTAAAAAACAGATGATCAAAATGGCTGAAGACCTTATTACCTTCATCAGGGGTAGCCATCCCCCTCCTGATAAGAGGCGTAGGCAAGATGCTGATTATGAATCTTCAGATCAGGTTTCTATTTCTTCTGATTCCTCTTCTGATCAGGAATTGTCTGCGCCTCCCTATGAGGATTTTGATGTTGAGGAAGTCTATTCCATCTGCATCTCCTCCTGAGGATTATTCATTTGGAGAAACCTTGCATACTTTGAGGGAGCATTTTCACTGAGAGAGTCAAGACTTCTCAAAATCAAAAAAGATGCTCAGGGACTTCCTTCTTCTCCCTCAGCACAGGCCTTTAGCCTTTCCCCCTGTTTTAGACATTGTGGATGATGTGTTTTCGTAGTCAAGCTTGACCCCTGACTCCTTACCTCCGGCTCCCAGTAAGCCTGACAGATGACCAGTTTAAATTTCACTCCCATCTGCTAAAAAACATAAAAAAAAAACACACCAAAAACTTGGAATGCTCTACCGTCATAATTGCTTTCTCAGCTCAGCTATGAAGATTACACTCTCAACTACATTTCTCTTACCCTCCCTTCTCTATGGAGCACCCCTTCTTACTAACCTTCAATCTTCCCTCAAAACCAAACTATCCTCTTGTTACAATAAAATTGCCAAATTTGCCACTTCTAACAAATCATCTACACACCACTGTGAACCACTCCACAAACTAAAATGGTTAGAACTACCCAACTATCTCTCATATACCCAACTCACATATGCTCACAAACTGATTTTCCAGCCATTCCTCTGCCCCTCACTCTCTTCTACCTTTAAAATGCACCACACACAAAGACAGCTAAGATCAAACAATCAAAACCTCATAGAAATACATAGACCCCACCACTCTCCTGGACAAAACCTCCTGTCCTTCTCTCTAGCACGCTCATGGAACTCCCTTCCTCCCTCTATTCGTACCATCACAAGCCTCCCATCCTGCAAAAATCACTCCCTCTTAGCTATCCACCACGTGGCAATGCTCCTGCTCTCTCAGCGTTCATAACCTACTATTTCATCTAGTAACTCTTTTCAGTTCTGACTATATGAACACCAGGCCTGTATACTACACTAACTCTCTCTCATTCATATAAATATATATATATATATATATATATATATATATATATATATATATATATATATATATATATATATATATATATATATATATATATAATAAATTTGGTGCAACTCTTATTGCCTTGTTTCAGCTGTCCTGGTTAAACAAATCTGCTGATCCTGAAACTAATTCACAGGGTGCAAAGGGAGTTAAGGCCTCAACAGCAAAAAATCCTACCCCCTCTGACAGAGATTCAAGGGCACTGGACAGATTGGGAAAAAAGGTTTACACATCTGCAACCGTGGCAAACAGCGCCTTAAACTGTCAATTTCGTATGCTTAAGTACCAACAACATGTTATGGGATTGCTGAAACAGAAAATGATGTTGATTTCAGAATGTGCAGAAAATAAAGAATTGCAGGAATTATTGCATGCAGCTGAATAAGTTGGAAAGCATACTTTGCAATGTGGTTTTGATTCCTTAGCGGCCTCTTGCAGGGCCGCAGTTACTGGATCGGTGATTAGGAGGCATGCCTGGTTAAAGGAACAAAGTTTGCCTAACCATGTTAAAGCTAAATTGCTAGATGCACCTTTACAGCATGATTCTCTGTTTGGTATTAAGGCAGAAGAGGTTTTAAAGAAAATGGAAGACAAAGCTAAGTCAATGCAAACTGTTAAAGACTTCTTACAAGTGCAGCCACCAAGATTCAGTAGACACTGGCCTACAAAAAATTGGTTATTTCCTGTGTCAGACAGAGCTCAAAGGGGCAAATCCAGACACCCTAAGGGTTCCAGATACCAGGCACAAGATTCATACAGGTCAAAGCAATGGGGCGCTTCCACCTCCAAATCTGGAGGCGATAAAGCACAAACCTACAGAAAGCAATCCCAATGACTTCCCTCTGCCTACACCAAACACTTATGTTTTGGCAGCACCCATTGGGGAAAAATTAGCAGTTTTTGCTCAAACTTGGCATTTAATAACCCAGGACAAGTGGGTACTAAACATCGTATCACAGGGATACAAATTCCATTTCCACACTCTGCCAATGGTAAATGGTTGGCCAGATCTGCCAAAAAAATCAATGGGCAGAGGCACAGAAACAAGTTACGTCCCTCATGGATATGGGGGCCATTCAGACAGTACCAGAACAGGAAAAAGGACAAGGTTTTTACTCTACTGTTCTTGGTACCCAGAAAGGACAAGGCCTGGCAGCCAATACTGGATTTATCGATTGTGAACACATGCCTGGACATTCCAAAATTCAAAATGCTGACTATGCAGCAGCTTCTGCCCATGATGGGCAAGAATGCTTGGCTGGTGACTTTATACCTAAAAAAGGCATACCTGCATGTCCCAATAAGGCAATCGTGCAGAAGATACCTCAGATTCAAGGCTGGCTTAATGCATTACCAATTCTCTGCACTGCCCTTTGGCTTATCTACTGCGCCCAGGGTCTTTGCAAAGTGCCTGGCACCAGTAATTGCATTTTGCAGACAAAAAAGTATACAAATATATCCTTACTTGGATGACTGTCTCATTCAAGCAGAGAACAAGGACACTCTTCTTCGACACCTGGCGTTTGTGAAAAGGCTTCTAACATGCCTAGGGTACACAATAAACGAAAAGAAATCACAACTGGTACCCTCTCAAAAGATAACATTCCTGGGTGCAAGCTTGAATACAACTGCCCAGATGGCTTTCCTCACGCCAGACAAGCAAAGGCAACTGACTACTTACTTCAAACTGATGGCAACAAAGACCCAGTCTTCTGCAAGACAAATTCTGCAGGCTGTGGGCTTCATGGCGTCCATCATCCTACTGATTCCATATGCAAGACTGCATATGAGGAAACTTCAATGGTACCTAAAAAGTTTATGGAGTCAACATTCTCACAGTCTGGAAACAATGATTCCTCTCATTCTTTGCCTGCAACAGGAGTTTCTATGGTGGGCAAAGGCCTGTCACCAAAACATGGGACGGCCATCCACCCTACCCCCTGCCAGCCAAACCATAACAACAGATGCATCAGACTATGCCTGGGGAGCCCACATGGCAGGACTATGCATTCAGGGCATATTGTCACCAAGACAAATGCATCTACATATCAACCAGAAATAGATGCTAGCTGTTCAAAATGCCCTAACAGCGTTCAAGGACTTACTTCATCCAGGACAACTACTGATAAAGACGGACAGCACCACAGTCATGTGGTATATAAACAAGCAAGGGGGCACACACTCATACCCCCTATGCAGATTAGCCATGGCACTGTGGGACACAGCTTTGACCTACCAAATACATCTTCAAGCTCAATTCCTGCAGGACAACAAAACACTCTGGCAGACGATTTAAGCAGAAGCCTTATGGATCCTCATGAGTGGAAACTAAATCCACAGGTCTTCAGCATGATAACAGAGAAATGGGGGAGCCCAGGCATAGATCTATTTGCCTCTCCTCAAAATGATTAATTGAAAAAATTCTGCACAAGGATTTATCACAGACAAGCATGGAAAGTGGACGCCCTATCAGTTTACGCCTTTCCTCCTCTGCCTCTTCTCCCCAAGGTCCTCCTAAAAGTCAGACAAGAGAGACCAAAGATGATACTAATTGCCCCGGACTGGCCCCGCCAATACTGGTACCCAATCCTAAGGAACTTGTCTTAATACCCAGCTTGGACCTTGCCTCAAAGACCACAAATACTGTCCCAGCAAAACAATCAGATCCTGCACAATCAGCTACAGACTCTGAACCTGGCAACATGGCTGATCATGTAGTCATACAAACAGCTCCTCTCAGTAAAGCTGTGATGGATGTCATTTTGGAAGCCAGAAGGCCTAGTACTAGAAAATCTTATGCTGACAAATGGAAGAGATTATGTGCTTGGAATCAAGCACAAGGAACTGATAGAGCAGAACCAAATATTCCTCAGATATTGCAATACTTAACTGATATGCTTGACAATGGCCTATCTTTCTCATCAATTAAAATCCGGGCCTCTGCCATTTCGGCTCATTACAATACAGGGCCACCATTTTTTTCTCATCCTGTACTAAAGCAGTGTCTTAGAGGGGCCAAAAATTTAAGGCCTCCTAGAAAATCACCATTACCTGCATGTTACCTCAATTATGTGTTGAAAAGCTCACCCTGCCTCCATTTGAACCGGCTGCTACCGCTGATATAAAGTTCTTATCATGGAAAACAGCTCTGATATTAGAAATTACTTCAGCAAGAAGAGTTTCAGAGCTACAGGCCCTCATGGCTGTAGAGCCTTTTATCATATTTTACCCAGACAAGGTATCTCTGAGGACAAATCCTACTTTTATGCCCAAGGTGGTTACCAGTGTGGCTCTTAACCAAACAATTCATCTGCCAACCTTTTATCCAAATCCGCAGAACAAGGGGGATAGAATTCTGCATTCTTTGGACATACACAGACAGCTACGATTCTACTTGAGCAGGACTAAAGCTCTAAGAAAAACTGAGCAATTACTAGTGACATATGCTGCAGGATCAGAAGGCAAGGCTATTTTAAAGCAGATAATTTCAAAGTGGATAAGCCACTGCATCCGTTTCTGCTACTTACACCATGGTAAACCTGTGCCCAAGGGCATTAGGTCTCATTCCGCCAGAGCTGCAGCTACTTCAGCAGCCTTTCTAAGGGGAGTACCAACCAAAGACATTCTAGAGGCTGCTACTTGGTGTTCTGTTCACACCTTTACAAAGCATTATCATTTGCCTCTCTACTCTAAATCCAGGGCAGGCTTTGCCACTGCAGTTCTGCAGGGCCTTATAGCCGCTCCTAATGCTGTTTAGCTCCAGCCTCCCAACCATAGCTTTGGGATTCTACCCAAATGTAATGACTGCAACAGTGAAACACGAAGAACATAGTACAGTTGTGTACACATACCATAAATGTAGATGTTAGAGTGTATTCACTATTGCAGTCCAGGTTACCCTCCCGCCATGTATTTGCTAGTAGATGAAGGTGAAGTTTATATTGATACGTGTATACATATATATGTGTGTGTGTATATATATATATATATATATATATATATATTTGCTACATATTTTTGCTACCTTTTTGGGGGCACCTGACATCGGGGGCAAGAAAAACTAAAGAAAATGGCGTAGACTGCATGTTTTATACCCCTGATGGCCTGACGTCATGGAAGAGGAGACAGCACGCAGGACCCAAGACTTTGGAATTCGGGCTGACTGAGGGCAACCTGCCAGCAGATTACCCAAATGTAATGACTGCAACAGTGAATACACTCGAACATCTACATTTATGGTAAATGTACACAACTCTACTTTCTTCCACCAGAACCTAGGCTCCTACTTTGGGGGCTCCTGACAGGTTAGGGCAAGAAAAACTGATGTAATGGCGTCTGTTACCTTACTTTATACTACTGACAACCTGACGTCAGTCCTCAAGCGACAGCAACCGATGCAGAAATACTAAGTCTCTGGTATTCGGGCCGACCGAGGGCTACCCTGGCAGGGATAACCCAAATGTGATGACTGCAGCAGTGAATACACACTAACATCTACATGTATGGTAAGTGCACACAACTGTACTTTCACGATTGGCCCTCGGAACTTCTGTATGCCTTTCCACCATTCCCTCTGATACCCAAGGGTCTTCAGAAAGCAAAATTGTTGGGTTGCAAGCTAATATTCATTGCTCCCTTACTGGCCTCATCAAATCTGGTTCCCGTTTCTGTAGTCCCGGCTTCAGGAGGAGCCTTGGATCCTGGACCCAATTCTGTATCTGCTGATGCATCTGTCGGGCACACTCCACCCTTCCTTACAAACCCTCAAGTTGAAAGCTTGGTTTCTCCACTTCCCATCTTAGCCAGGCTTCCTGACATCTCCCCTGCAGTACAACATATTCTAATTTCCTCTCACAAATCCTCTACGAGAAAACTGTATACTAGCAATTGGAAATGGTTCTCTTGTTGGTTAGCCAAAAATAGTATTGATCCTTTTACTGCACCTATTTCAAGGATCCTCGATTTTCCTTGCTGAAACTTGTAACCAAGGAGAAGCAGAAGCAACTATCCCAAGTTCAACTGACTGCTGTTTCCAACTTTCATGTCGGAGAAATGGGTTCCAGCATTATGTCCCACAGGCTATGCAAAACTTTTCTGAGGGGTACTATCCTTTTGAGACCCCCATTAAGAGAACCACTTCCTCCTTGGGATTTAAATGTAGTCCTAGCTGCCTTGATTCTTCCTCCGTTCGAACCGGCTAATTCTTGTTCTCTAAAATTTTTGACTTGGAAAATGATTTTCTTGATTACCATTACCTCAGCTAGGAGGATATCAGAATTACAAGCTCTATCCATTCATCCCCCTTATTTAATTTTTCACAAAGATAGGGTTTCTCTCAGAACCAACCCCTCCTTCCTACCAAAAGTTTGCTCAGAGTTCAATCTGAATCAATCAATAGAACTACCTGTATTCTTCCCGAACCATGGCAACAAGGCAGAGTATAAACTGAATTCTTTTTACAGAACGTGTGGCATAGGGAGCTCCCCTTGTGGGGCTGGAGTAACAAACTATGTCATGGGATACTGGGAAGCTAGGTCCCTGGGCTTATGGAACCCTGTACATTGGGCTTATACTGTTAAACTAGTGAAGGATACCACTGATCAGGTCTTGGCGTCAACTGTATATGAAATCTACATACTGCAATTCTTTCTCCCTCTTTACAAAGAGGTGAGCCTCACAAGAACACAAAGGGTTGGAGTCTTTGATTTTCATTGAGCTTCATTACTACTTCTTTTAGTATTAATTTCAGGGTATTTTGGACATCATTCAGAAGAACTGGCACCTTATTTCTTCCAATGCTTTGTTGGTTGAAAACCAATAAAGGAACTACTACTACAAGACGCACACCACCCAAGGACATAAAGGAGAGGAATGGAATGTTTGGGTGTGGGTTTTGTAAGTTTTATAATAACGTCCGTGTTGGTGAACTGTGAGAGCAGATCAATTATCTACTACATATTGTGCAATTGTTGCAAAAGTCTACTACATTGAAAGGGAGCGGACGAAGAGAGTCGAGATAGAAATATGAACACTTATATGCAATCAGGAACAGTAGAGATGATAATTCTGAAAAATAGGCTGGAAATGCAGTTCGCGTTTAGAGCGCATTTAGCTACCCTGGGCTAAACAGTAACGTTCTGCATATTTATGGCAGGAAGTGACATTATGTTCTGTTTTTTTTTTCTTTGTTTTTTATGTGTGCACAAAAACAACACAAGACACTTGCACACTTCTTTTACAATATGTATCATGCTTTTACAGCGTTATCTTTTGGTGCTTGTGCTTGGTTTTTTTTTGTTTTTTATACATCTTTTAAGTTGTACATGTTTTAAAATTTAATGTGTTGTTACGTTACAGGAAACAGGGAAGAATGATGCTTCCTGTTTACCTGACATAAACTGAGTTGTTTTACACTGTATTTTTATTATCTCTGAAAAGAAGCGGGTGTTTCCGTGGCAACGTGCCTCTGTTTTTTTTATAAATGCGCGGTTTTTTTAAACGACTTCTTTTTGGTTACTTACAACAGGTTTCCTTTTTTGTTTTTTGCTTGTTTGCTTATTTTATTTTTTCGTTTAGAGTATAAACTCCACCACTGGATGTTCATAGACAGTTACGTTTTTACTTGCACAGGACACACAAATTCAGATAGTCTGACCAATTGTTTGTATCCTTTGCAGAAAACAGAAAGGGAACTTCAGTCTCAAAAGTAACTTTATCAAAATGGCTTTCAGACATCATTACTTACGTCTGTAACTCACAGAACAAACATCTGCAGGAAACATTCGAGGACACTCAACTGGGGCCTTGTCTACCTCTGCCTTTCAGGCTAGACTGCCTTTAGACTCAGTTTGTGCAGCAGCTACGTGGGTTAATCCCCATACCTTCATCACTCATTACAAAGTAGATGTGGCCTCCTGGAACAGGACATTTTTTGGTTCCACGGTTCTAAAGAGTCTATTCCTTTGAGCCACCCAAGAAGTAGATGCTGGTGACGCGGTCCCAACCAACAAGAAGGAAGGCGAGATAGGGGCAACATAACATAAAGACGTTCTGTACTCGCCATAACGTTACATGTTTGTTGTCCTTGATCTCGCTTATATTATTTATTTATTTATTTAGTTATTCATTCCAGTTTGATGACCGGGGAGGTCCACTGGGCTTGGGGGGCCCATTTTCAGTGGAGGCCTGGGTAGAAAAGCTCCACAACACAAAGTTTACTTACACTAATAGCTTTCCTTCTTGCATCCCCCCAATCGAGAAGAATTGTCCATCTTTTGGCTATATAGGCCTTGATTCCCTTCCTGCCTTATGAGTTGGGTAAACTGAGAGTTCTTCTACTTATGGCTTGGTGTTTTTTTTAATATATGTATGTATATATGCATATATATTTATGTATGCCTATAGTTTATATATCTGCATATTGTAGTCTAGTGTTAAGGCTGATCACAAACGAGATCTGGGTAACTTCTGCTAGGCATGATGGGATAGGGTCTAGCCTCGAGCCAGTGGAAGCTCTTGAGCTTTAGAATATGGCAGAGTTGGAGCAGAGGATCGGCTCCGAACCCAAGCAACAAGAAGGAAGGCAAGATTAAGGGCAACAAACAAGGAACGTTATGGTGAGTACATAGCTTCTTTTTTTGTCTTGTCCCTTTGTTTTTAAACATGTCTTGCAAAGATGAAAGGGAGACTCCACTTCTTGGATAAATAACACCAACATTAAAAAGAAACGCAAAAAATACACTTTGGGCAAATTACTTTTAGAAAGAAGGACTGAAACAAGCCACAACTTCTAAATAACCCCAAAGCTTCATATTACAGAATAAAGTGAACCTTTAACAGTCCCAAGAAATTTTTCAGAACTGTAAACTTTTATCACTGGTAAATCTGAAGTTACCGTCTTTCTCCTACACGCATACATGTTCTCACACACAAACGCACACTTGTGCACACAGTTGAGCTGCAGCACCACCACTTTATGTAATATCTTGGAAAAGTGCAGCAGCAAAGAAAACAAGGTATTAGTTATCTGTCAGACTCATGTTGCATTGCTTAGTAATTGATACAGCCATGGCCATTTCCTGCAACAGTGGGAGCAGTAAGAGATGCATTGGTTGGTGGAAGACCCAAATATAAATCAACCACAGGAGATGGTATTTAAAAAAAAAAAAAAAAAAAAAAACACACAAAAACACCATTGCCCATCCCTTTGGGACTGCAATACTCAGATGTTCATGATGTATGTTTGCAGTATCAACAAACAGCAGAGTAAGGTAACACTTAATTGCAGAGGTGAATGAGTCGGGATCCAGTGGGGAGGGCAAGATGCAAGAACTGCTGTTAAAACTTAAAGCATTACATATCCTTGCATCTAAAATACTAATTAATAAAAGGCAAGTATTCATATGGCATATTTTAGCTAAATTATACCAAGTGCAGTTTTTCAGAATTCTGTTTAAAAAAAAGTTGGAGTAAAGAAACTGAACTACCACAGGTCACAAGATCCAGCTTCTATGTTTGTATATATGTTGATTTTATTCCTTTCGTTGTGACTTCATTGTTTACTATGGGGTCCTAGGTAAATAGTAGAAATCAGTCAACAAACCATTATAGTCTGAGCTTGTAAGCGATATTCAAAGGTTCCCTCCACCCTCAAGGAAGGCAACACAAGATAATGGAGGGGAACTGCCTTTTTTTCAATTGTCTTAATAGTGTAGAGTACTGTTCTTCTTGACAAGTATTTTTTTTTTCCACGGAGGTTGGAGATATGTAGAGATATGACTATATCATACCAATGCCTTTATCTGTTGATGAAGTTTTAGGTTCTTTAACTGAAAGTTTGAGAAACCATTTATCATGAAATGTATTTAGGTGGTCAAGGACGATGTGGTCTTTTATAGCTCAAAGTGCTAGACACATTACTGTGCTGAAGTCGTCTGTAAAGAGACTGAGTACAGGGAGAAGGCTACTTGTCTTTCTGGGTAGCTAGGAATCTTTGAGACCATTAACCATTTTAATTTAAACCTTATGAAATCAACCTGTGTATCTTAAAGACTAAAATGTTAAACATGTACTGGAGTTCCTTCAAACATATGTAATCAAGCTTTACTAGCAAAGGTACTGCCAGCTAATGGAAAACATGTTCATTTAAGGGGCTTTCTTCCATTTTAAATAATTTAGAGTTAGGCCAGTAACAAATTCATTAAGCTGACCAATTCCTTCAGGAAGTGAGTTTACTCTGTAGCTGTGTACTTTACATGAGGTTGCTATCATCATAGCACTGAATACTTTGTATTGGATATTTAAATATAGTATGAATTTTCAAAAACACAGCTGTTCACAATTACAGAGATGTCAAAACAGACCTAAAAGCACATAGCTTTACCAGCACTGAGCAAATGTCAAATATTTTATAGCTGACCTCTGATTTCTTTACCATAAAAAATGCTGTTATTCTACTCTTTTCATATTTTCTTTCGTGAGGCAATACTTGAAAGCTGGTGTACAATTCCATAAAGCATGGCTATACCTTGAAATGTTTGATAAAATTGTCATATCTGAACAGCTTCTGTCATATGCAAAAGTTGCTGATTACAGTTAAAAAAAAGCTGAGTATTGCTCATACTCTTTTCGGTGGTGCAGTAGTATTTTTTCCAAGTTAGAAGAAGCACTTTTGCTTGACTGTCACTGAATCGGTGACACTATCAGAAAATGTACTTAATTAATCTAGGGGCAATGGTACTAGCAGACCAGTGTATAATTTGGCTGAGTGTCCTGTAGCAGAATTCCTTACCTCAAATTCTTCCACAGGCTGTAGCTGTCTTTTTCTTTGCTGAGATACTGGCAAGGGTGGACCACCTTCATGGGTGCATTATGATGGTTCCTGCAGTCATTTCTCATCCTCCTACTGAGAATTTCCTAGTAATGGCAGAATGAATGTGCTGTTGACTTATAACCTTGATAGTTGGCATGCAAGAAGAGTAGCTTGTAGTAAAAGAAAAAAAAAGTATACTTCTTTTCCTGAAGAGATTTAGGATTTCTGAATCTGAACAAGAAGATGAAGGGAGAGGTACAGGGTTTTTGCCTCAGTTTTCTGATTCAGACTCAGGAGAGCTCAGTTTCTGACTCTTCCTGTGGGGTTCTCTTTCTCTGAGTTTCTAGAATGTGACAGTGTTTTCAGTGGGAGAGTTTTAAGGTTTCTCATTCTCTCAGAAAACACTGTGAGCTGCTACCAAAGGAATTTCCAGGACCTACATCAATTCCTCCAGTTCGGTCAACTTCAAAGGATGCGTGTGTGTTACCACCCGCAATTTTTCTGATAGTCAGCTACCCATAAAAAGGCCGATAGGATTTATAAAGTTTCTCAGTCTTTTAAAGTTTTATACACTTTTTCCAAATCTAACCCAGCAGTTATAGCTTTAGTTAATCCTTTTAGTTATTTCCAGTCATACTCTTCCGAATAAGGAGAGGAGGATTATTGATAAGTATGGGAAAAAAAAGTGTACATTTCTGCAAGTTTCTTTTTTCAGAATTTTAAGTCAAGGTTTGTTCTGACGAATTGTGACCGTATGAGTAATGTTTTGTCTGTAGGTTCTTGCTAGGAAAAATCAGCTTTAAATAATTTAGTTTCTTCTCTTGTACAAGTCACTACTCATTATTTAGTGTGTGTGTGTATGTGTGTGTGTATGTGTTGATACTGCTGGTACAGTGTTGAGGAGGTTTGCCTGGCTGCATTCTCAAAACTTTCCAGATGATGATAAAAATGGGAATGTCCTTCAAGGATGCATCTGCAGTCCTAACATATGGGTTGTCCTGCCTCAGGCAGCCCTTCGGTCGGCCGGATTCCAAAGTCTGGGTCTGGCCTCGGCTGATGTCGCACTTCACCCGACGTCATAGCTGCTAGGGTATAAAGGCATCAGCCAACGCCATTTTCCCCAGCCTTTCTTGCCGCGCGGCGCCCGAAGCAGAAGCTGTTCGCAAGTGCCGGTTGGTCAGATCTAGAGATTTCTACTACCGAAGACTTCTAAAAAAAGCTAAGTACCCCGTTGGGGACTCTTTCTTGCCTCAGCCGATGTTAGACAAAGTAAATAATTGTTTAACTTGTGGGAAACAAATACCTCATAAGGATTTCCACTCTTACTGCCTTCCTTGCTTAGGCCCAGACCACGACGTATCAGCTTGTCTAGCCTGTGCTTCCTTCAACCGACGGACGCTTAGACGTCGGTCGGAGTTTGCCGAAGAGTTTTTTGGTACCGCTTTTGCATATAAAATGCCGTCGGAGACTCCGACTACACAATTAGCTAAAAAGCACAAGGAAAAGGACCGACACTCGCGGCCCGCGGTTTCGGCTGAAACCATGGTTAGGCCAACTGCGAGTGTCTCGGTTTCGGCTGAAACAGAGTCCTCGGTTCTCCCTTCGGCTGAAAGCAGGCCACCGATAACCGAGGCCACACAGGCCATGGCTGAATCGGCTACAGAAATCACTGTTACAGAAGCAGGCACCCAGGATTTGTCAGATACTATTCCCTTAGACATCTCTACTCCTGCACGTGGGGCTGCTAGACCCCCTGCCTCTGTCTATCAAGGCCTTTTCCAGGGCTAAAGCAGCCAAAATTTCTAAGACTTTGCCTACAAAAGCTCCCTCTCACAGGCCTACCTCTAGTTCCCAGATACTCAGCCTGGCTGAGGACCTTATTTCTTTGATCAGGGGATCCCAACCTCACCCAGACAGGGCCTCTCAACCCCCTCCAGATAAGAGGCCTAGGACTGAACCCCCTGAACCCCTCTCTACAGACTATTCCTCGGATGGCTCAGATATTTCTGACCATCAGGAAGGCCCATATTCTCCTTATGAGGATTCTGATGCAGAAGACTCCATTCCTTCTGTTTCCCCTCCTGAAGAATTTTCTTTTGGGGAAACCCTACACTGAGGGAACATTTCCAATGGCAGGGCCAGGATTTTTCAGATTCAAGGAAAAGGCTAAGGACCTTTTTACATTTACCACAACATAGGCCTTTAGCCATACCCCCTGTACTATCAGTTGTTGATGATGCATATAATGATGCCAGTACTGCCCCTGATTCTCTTCCTCCGGCCCCTGTCAAACCTGACAGATACTACAGGGTTCCGGACACTCACTACCACTTGTATAAGGCTCATGTTGCAGACCCAGAAACCATTTCTCAGGGCCCTAAAGGTGTTGCAGCTGCCTCTGCCAAAAACCCTCTTCCCTCTGATAGGGAATCTAGAGCATTAGAGAGATGGGGTAAAAAGGTTTATACATCTGCTACTCTTTCGGCCAGGGCTTTAAACTGTCAATTTCACATGATTCAGTACCAGGAATTTCTGTTAGACCAGCTACATAAAAAACTGTCCTCTCCTGAACCTATAGACCGTAAGTCCCTTCAGGATTTGGTACATAACTCTCAGCAGGTCAGTAATCATTTTTTAAAATGTGGCTATGATGCACTGGAGGCTTCTTTTAGATCAGCTATGACTGGAGCAGTAATTCAAAGGCATGCCTGGTTGAAAGAGCAATCATTACCAGACCATGTTAAGTCAAAACTCCTAGATGCTCCTATGGAGAAACAAAGTTTGTTTGGCTCCCCTGCACAGGAGGTTCTGAAGAAAGTGGAAGAAAAAGCAAAATCTGTTCAAACAGTCAAGGATTTTTTTCAGGTCCAACCACCGAGGTTTAGCAGAAATTGGCCTTCGAAGAATTGGTTCTTTCCAGACACCTCCGGAGCACAGAGAGGCAGAAATAGACGCCCAAGAGGCAGAGGTCAATCTAGGGGTGCCTACAGGGGTTGTCAGTGGCAATCTGCCAACCAGAGAAGTGCTGCCACAGCTATGACTACAACCACTTCCACAGGACAGACACAATGACTTGGCTCTGATTCCGCCTACTAGGGAACAACTGGAAGCACCCTTGGGCGAAAAGCTAGCCTTATTTTCAGACAACTGGCATTGCATTACAGGAGACAAATGGACTTTACAAACAATAGACAAAGGCTACAGGTTTCACTTCCACACTCTACCAAAAAAGAGAGGAATGCCAAACCTTCCACCAAGCCAAAAAACAGAGGCTCTAAATCAAATCATCAATTTACTAAGGATGAGAGCAATAGAAAAGGTACCACCTATGGAACAAGGCCAAGGATTTTACTCCAGACTATTCCTTGTACCAAGAAAAGAAAATCAATGGAGGCCTATTCTCGACTTGTCCGCACTGAACACATACCTCATTGTTCCAAAATTCAAAATGCTGACCCTCCAGCAACTTCTTCCCATGTTGGGCAAGGAGTCTTGGCTGGTGACTCTAGATCTCAAGGAGGCATACCTGCACGTCCCTATACGACCAGATTGCAGAAGACACCTCAGATTTCTTGCAGGATCAGAGCATTATCAATTCTCAGCATTGCCCTTTGGCTTATCTACTGCACCCAGAGTATTCACGAAATGCCTGGCATCAGTAATTGCACATTGCAGGCTTCAGGGAATTCAAATTTACCCGTACCTGGACGACTGCCTAATACAAGTGGACAACAAGACAAAATTAACAAAGGATTTGGCCAATGTCATACAACTGCTGCAAGCCTTGGGATACACAGTCAACATTCAAAAGTCAAGGCTAGTACCATCCCAAAGGATAACATTTTTGGGTGCAGAACTGGATACAACAACTCAGATGGCTTTTCTCACAGAGGAAAAACAAAAGCAACTACCAGTCTATTTTATGGCATTAACAACACAAACTCAGCTTACTGCAAGGAAAGTCCTGCAAGCCCTGGGTTACATGGCATCCTGCACAATATTGATCCCACATGCCAGGCTGCATATGAGGAAGTTGCAATGGTACTTAAGGAATGTATGGTCTCAACACAAGCACAGTCTAGAAGCCCAGATTCCAATTATTCCATGCCTGAAAAAAGAATTCCTGTGGTGGGCTCAGGCCTGTCAGATAAACAGAGGATTGCCTTTCCGTAAACCCCACCCAAGCCAGACCATCACCACGGATGCCTCAGACCTAGGCTGGGGGGCGCACATGGAAGACAGGTGTATACAAGGCCTATGGTCCAAAACCCAGCTGAATCTACACATAAATCTAAAGGAGATGCTGGCAGTGAAACATGCAATCCAGGCATTTGGGCCATTCCTCCAACAAGGTCACCTGCTGATAAGGACGGACAATACCACAGTGAATGTGGTACATCAACAAACAGGGAGGTACACACTCATACCCTCTATGCCGGATGGCAATGGACCTGTGGAATTTGGCCCTGAATCTCAACATTCAACTGCAGGCCAGATTTGTACCAGGAAAAGAAAATTCACTAGCAGACACCTTAAGCAGAACAACCACGGATGATCACGAATGGATGCTGCATCCAGATACCTTCAAAACCATAACAAAGAAATGGGGAATGCCAATGATAGACCTGTTCGCCTCCCCACACAATCACCAATTGAAGAAATTCTGCTCAAAAGTATACCACCCACTTGCCTGGAGGGTGGACTCCCTCTCCTTCAGCTGGAAAAACCTGACAGCATATGCATTTCCTCCTCTTCCTTTGATGTACAAAGTTCTACTGAAGATCAGAGAGGAGCAGCCAAAGGTAATCCTGATAGCTCCAGACTGGCCAAGACAACATTGGTACCCGCTACTGAGAAGCATGTCTCGGGCACGCTCATGGCCTCTACCTCTATGCCCATTACTTCTGACACAGAACAACTACAAGACCCTACATCCAAACTTGAAAACACTGCAGCTAACTGCTTGGAATATTGCATGAAACAAAATCAACCAGATTTGTCTCAGAGGGTTAAGGACATTATCCTGGAGGCTTGCAGACCCTCCACAAGGAAAACATATTCAGCCAAATGGAAAAGATTCCTCATTTGGAGTGCAGCAAAGGGAGAAAATGTTTCATTGGTAAACATAGCACACATCCTGGAATACTTAGCAGAACTGTTCCACAATGGCCTGTCCTACTCCTCCATTAAGATTCATGCATCAGCAATTTCAGCAGAGTACAACATGGATCCTCCTGTCTTCTGTCATCCACTACTCAGGCAGTTCTTGAGAGGAATCAAAAACATAAAGCCTCCAAGGAAACCACCTCTACCCACATGGGATCTCAACTTTGTGCTGGAAAAACTAACACTTCCACTTTTGAACCAGCAGCAACAGCAGACTTACAGTACTTATCTTGGAAAACTGCATTCCTGCTAGCAATCACTTCAGCAAGAAGGGTATCTGAGTTACAGGCATTAATGGCAGTCCAGCCTTTCCTTATCTTCCATCAGGATAGAGTGTCTCTGAGAACTAATCCTACTTTTATGCCAAAGGTGGTCTCCAGGGTATCATTGAACCAGGCTATTCATTTACCTACATTCTTCCCCAACCCACAGAACAGGGGGGAAAGACTACTACACACCTTGGATGTGCACAGACAATTGCGCTACTATCTGGACAGAACTAAGCTCAGCAGAAAAACTGACCAGCTTCTGGTAGCATATGCAACAGGAGTGCAAGGAAAAGCAATTTCAAAACAGACAATCTCAAAATGGATAGGAAATTGCATTAGATTCTGCTACTCTTTTCATGGAAAGATGACTACTGAAAATATCAGGCCTCACTCCACAAGAGCTACAGCCACAACTACAGCTTTCCTACGAGGAGTGGCTACCAAAGACATTTTAGAAGCTGCTACTTGGAGCTCTGTGCATACATTTGCCAAGCATTATAATCTTCCTTTATACTCCAGATCCCGAGCAGGTTTTGCAACTGCTGTTTTGCAAGGGATCTTAACTACACCATCATTACCTTAGTGCCTCCTCCCCCAGTTTGGCTATGGTATTCTACCCATATGTTAGGACTGCAGATGCATCCTTGAAGGACATAGTACAGTTGTGTACCTACCATAAATGTAGATGTCCGATAGGTATGCATCTGCAGTCAGGATTACCCACCCTCCTTCCCCTCTGTGGTATTTCTAGGGTTCTTACCCCTCTTTTAGCTAGCTGGGGGAATCTATTATGGTGTATTTGTTTGTATGTATATATATGTATATATATTTGTTTTTGCTCTCTACTGTTTGGAATTATCTGCATTTATCCAAATTTAGCCTTCCTAGAGGGCACCTGGCATCTGGGGCAAGAAACACTGAGGAAAATGGCGGCAGCTATGACATCGGGTGGAGTGCGACATCAGCCGAGGCCAGACCCAGACTTTGGAATCCGGCCGACCGAAGGGCTGCCTGAGGCAGGACAACCCATATGTTAGGACTGCAGATGCATACCATCTACATTTATGGTAGGTACAAAACTGTACTTTTTACATTCTCCTTTGGATAGAGAGTTGTTATTTGGTACCTCTACTGCAGAAGCGATCAAAATGTGTGATGAAAGGGGTAAGTTCACACACTGAATCCCTTTTAAGATTTTTCAGCCCTTGTTTTTCAAAATTTCTAAGTGATTCTCTAATGCCTCATACAATTTTAGCAAAATCCAAAGTTAACAATCTCAACAAAATGCAGGTAAACAAACATACAAGAAGAAATGGCATGAGGGTTCCAAAAATAATTTTGTAATTCTCCCCAAAACTAAGGATAGGTCGACAAGTCCCCACCTTGGCAGCCCCTCTTCCCTTCCAGAAAGTCTGAATTTACACTTCTCTTTGGCAACAGATGGGTCCTTAATATTATTCATTAAGGTTACAGATGGCAG
The DNA here is from genome assembly GCF_019279795.1 of Protopterus annectens. Lineage (NCBI taxonomy): Eukaryota > Metazoa > Chordata > Ceratodontiformes > Protopteridae > Protopterus > Protopterus annectens. Next base: position 619,879,009 of record NC_056741.1, on the reverse strand, counting down.
TAGGAAGACATTCCTCTTTTCCAGGGGGAATTCCGTCATCCACCAGACCAGACTCTTTTATTTCCATGTATCCTTCAGCACATGCTGGCCCAGAGAGTGATGGGACATATTATTCCTTCCCATGCAGGGAATGGTTTTTATTTAAGGATGTTTTTAGTACCAAAGAAAGAAAATGCATAGAACATCCCATTCAACCAGAACCTAACTGTTGACTTCATTCCAGCAGAGTGGAGAACTGCCATTGTCATCCCTTTGCACAAAGGTGGTGCCACTACTGACCCAGGAAACTATCGCCCCATCAGCTTGACTAATCTGATCTGTAAACTCATGGAGCATATTATTATGGATCTCATAAACAAGGACATAGGCAATCCCCAAACACTAGACCCCGCCCAGTTCGGATTTGTCAGGGGCAGATCTTGCCAACTGAACCTAGTTGACCTCTTTGAGTCTGTCACCAAGGCCCTGCATAAGGGAAAGTCGGTACATACAGCTTACCTTGACCTAGCCAAGACCTTTGACACAATCTTCCACTTGGACATAATCGAAAAACTAACGCAACTTGGTGTTAATCCCTATCTAGTCAGATGGGTGGCTCACTGGCTCACAGATAGGACCCACAAGGTCAAAATAGGTGCTGCCTCCTCTGACAGCAGACCTGTCACTAGTGGTGTTCCCCAGGGATCTGTCCCGGGACCCCTAATATTTGGCATATACTTCTCAGAGGTCCAGGCAAAGACAAAAGGGCCTGTGGCTGACCACGTTTGCAGATCACTGTAAGTTGGGTGCTGTCATTGACTCCCAATTTGATGTTAACATACTGCAAGGGTCTCACAGCTACAAATAACTGGTGCCAAAGTCATGGCCTTAAGTTAAATGCAAAAAAATGCATTATCGTACCAATTGCCAAAAACATGACCCCTACTGATTACCACATCAACGGCAACCTCCTAAGCACACAACCTGTGGTAAGAGACCTGGGTACTCAGGTTGACAATCTCACATTCGACCATCATGTGGTGGCGGTGGTCAGAAAAGCCTTTTACTTGGTTCATCTCATAAGTAAAGGGATTGCATCCTGAAAAAAAAGAGGTTATTACCTCTCTGTACTCCTCCTTTATTAGATCAGTAATTGAGTATAATGCCCCATTTGGTATATACCTCTCCAAACACCTGCACCAACTGGAAAGGCCACAGAAATATCTCATAAAGAGAATCCATGGCCTCCAACACCTGTCCTATGCGGACAGGCTTAAATCACTGTCATTCTTCCTGGTATCATACAGATTGCTCAGAGGTGATCTGTGTCTCACCTACAAGGCAGTATTGGACACGATGCTCCATATCTGTAAGTCTAACTCCTTGCGTATTACCCACTTGATAGGCCTAAATCTAATATGTCACATTAACAAAACCTGCTGGAGAGACAGGTTTGTCTCCCAAAGGCTGCCCCATTTCCAGAATAGACTTCCCACACATGTCAAACAGAGTACATCACTGACCCTCTTCAAACATAACCTTGATGAGTGGATGGGAAACCATAAATTTGTCCTAGGGGTTCCACCTTTGTCCCTCATTGACAGAGGAGACAGGTGCTGACTGAGGTTTCTTTTTTGCATATAAACTCTTGGCTAGGCTTGTAAGGGCCCCAGGGCCATTAGCCTAGTAACCTCCTATGATCCTATACCAGTTCTGGATCTTTCTTTCCTAAACCTGTTTGCGATAGTGCCCAAGTTCAAAATGCTGCCACTTTTCAATGTGTTTAAGTCTTTCCTCATTCAAGTTTCATAGTAATTCTAGATGTAAAAGATGCTTTATCATCATATCCCTATTTATCCAGCCTTCAGGTGTTAGATTTTGTGTGTCTGGATCACATTGTCCATCCTCTGCCTTACCGTTTGGGCTATCCTTTGCATCAAGAGTGTTCACAGAGTGTCTTAATCCAGGTATAGCTTTTGTAGGCTATAGGGTATCCACATTGTTCAATATTGTAGATGACTTGCTTGTCTTTGCAGAGTCTTTTTCAAAGTATCGTGAATGTCTTGGGTGGGAGATCTGTTACACAAGGTGCATTTTCAAGAGAACATTGAAAACTCTTTTTATCTCTTCTACATAGGATTTTGTTCCTGGGGTGTGAGCTAGACACTTCAGTTCAAAGAGCTTTTCTTCCACAGGAAATAATCTCTCTGATGTTTTGCACTTGTACATCTGTCACTGAGAGGGAATACCTTAGGATTTTGGGTCTCATGGCATTTATGATTCTTATGATATCCCTGGCAATACTTCACGGTATGATTCAGTTGTATTTGAAGTCTCTCTGGTCTGAGCAGCAATGTCCTTTGTCTTTTTAAATCTCAGTGCTGGGGTTTGTCAGAATAGAAATTCCTTGATGGTGACAGCAAATATCCTCAAATTCAGGTTCTCCCTTCTCTCTCCCTGTTCCAAAGCAGTCAACCACCAGAGAAACTTTGGACAGCAGTTTCAGGAGTGATAAAAATGCAAGGTGTGTGAGACACCATGGATAGACAGAAGCTAACACTTGCTCCATTTGTAATGGTTCATCTGGCTAACTTGCACTTCATGAGGTAAACAGTTGTACTGATTGCTCTGACCTTTGCAAGAAGGATATCTGAGTTGCAAGTGCTTATGGTGGGTCAGCCGTACCTCATTTTCCACAGGGATACTATTTCTTTGAGAACTAGTCCTTCTTTTATGCCTAAGGTGGTATCCCAGTTTACTTTAAGACAACCTATCCATCTCCCCATTTTCTTTCCTGAACCTAAAAATTAAGGAGAAAGGACGTCCACAGACTTGCACTGTCTTGATAAAACTGCACTGTTCAGATCTTAGGATCCTGTGAAGGTATGAAGGAGCAACCTTTGTCAAAGCAACCTGTTTTGAAATGGTTTTCTAATGCTATTACCTTTGTTATGCTCACCACAACAAAACTGTTATAGGCATGGTCAAGGCCCACTTTACTTGGCTTCATCTGTGGCTTTTTGGAAAGGGTTGGATTCTAGAAGCAGCAACTTGGTACTCTGTACATACTTTTACAAGCCACTATAAGCTTGCTTTTTTTCTCTAGGACTGTTCTGCAGGGGCTTATGGACTGTATTCCTTGCATCCTTGCACTTCCCAAATTTGTAACATATCGTTGTAACTTGGGCTACTGCAGCAGTGAACAGTTTGAAAAACAGTACAGCTGAGTAAGTGAACTTACTGTAACAGTAGATGTTCGAATGATCATTGCTGCAATAGCTGCTCCTTCCCGCCATTCTGCCTTGTTTGTAGGTGGTGTTTTTCCAGTGTGTAAACTTTCATTTTTTGTTATTTCTAGCATTGTCCTTTCAGGGCTCAGTCTCTCTCTCTCCCTATTGGAAAAGCTCACTCAGACTTTGCCACAGCTTGCCGTGAGAAAAAGGTTAGTTTGTTTCTGCCTTTTTGTATTTTATATTTCTTTGTTGCAGTCTTCTATTTATTTATTTTCTTTAATCCGTGGTGGTGGTGCTGCGGTAACGTTGTCGCCTCACAGTAAGACGCTGTCTGGTTCGACTCTCATTTAGAGCCGCCTTCGCGTGGAGACAAATATGTGAATGGGTGTACCTTCGTTGAAGGTTGTGCCAGGGCTGGCAACTCGCACGTAAAAATCAACTGCCAATCATTAGCGGACCGAGTTCCGCTGTGGCAACCTAACCGGGAAAAGCCGAAAGTCACAACAACACTGCGCTTTACTTGTATTCTTCTTTTAACTGCATATTTAAACTAGGAAAGAGTCCACAGCAGTGTCTTTTTGAGTCGTGCAGAAATTAGAATAGGTCAGTTAAGGTAAATTACCTATGAACTAAGGGTGGATCTAGGAACTAAATATTCTATTTAAGGGGTAAAATAAAATATTTCAAAGTATTATTGGAAAAGCTCACTCAGACTCTGCCACACTTTGCTGTGTGGGAAAGGTTTCTTTGTTTTTACCTTCTTATAGTTTGTTTTGCTTCATTGCATTCTTCTATTTTGGATATTCTGATTTATTTTCATTAAACTGTGTTTTACTTGTATTCTGCCTTTAATTGCATAATTAAACTATGTGAAAGACCACTACTTTGTCTCTTGTGAGTCGCACAAATAGTTTTTCCCACCCGTCCTACCCTGGTCATGTTGTGTTTTAAACTTAACTGTCTTTCTAGTTTTCTGACCCTTATTAATTTAAACACACATTTCTTTTCTTTCTCTCTTACCACCCACTTGCCTGGACGGTGGACTCCCTCTCCTTCAGCTGGAAAAACCTGACAGCATATGCATTTCCTCCTCTTCCTTTGATGTACAAAGTTCTACTGAAGATCAGAGAGGAGCAGCCAAAGGTAAACCTGATAGCTCCAGACTGGCCAAGACAACATTGGTACCCGCTACTGAGAAGCATGTCTCGGGCACGCTCATGGCCTCTACCTCTATGCCCATTACTTCTGACACAGAACAACTACAAGACCCTACATCCAAACTTGAAAACACTGCAGCTAACTGCTTGGAATATTGCATGAAACAAAATCAACCAGATTTGTCTCAGAGGGTTAAGGACATTATCCTGGAGGCTTGCAGACCCTCCACAAGGAAAACATATTCAGCCAAATGGAAAAGATTCCTCATTTGGAGTGCAGCAAAGGGAGAAAATGTTTCATTGGTAAACATAGCACACATCCTGGAATACTTAGCAGAACTGTTCCACAATGGCCTGTCCTACTCCTCCATTAAGATTCGTGCATCAGCAATTTCAGCAGAGTACAACATGGATCCTCCTGTCTTCTGTCATCCACTACTCAGGCAGTTCTTGAGAGGAATCAAAAACATAAAGCCTCCAAGGAAACCACCTCTACCCGCATGGGATCTCAACTTTGTGCTGGAAAAACTAACACTTCCCCCTTTTGAACCAGCAGCAACAGCAGACTTACAGTACTTATCTTTGGAAAACTGCATTCCTGCTAGCAATCACTTCAGCAAGAAGGGTATCTGAGTTACAGGCATTAATGGCAGTCCAGCCTTTCCTTATCTTCTATCAGGATAGAGTGTCTCTGAGAACTAATCCTACTTTTATGCCAAAGGTGGTCTCCAGGGTATCATTGAACCAGGCTATTCATTTACCTACATTCTTCCCCAACCCACAGAACAGGGGGGAAAGACTACTACACACCTTGGATGTGCACAGACAATTGCGCTACTATCTGGACAGAACTAAGCTCAGCAGAAAAACTGACCAGCTTCTGGTGGCATATGCAACAGGAGTGCAAGGAAAAGCAATTTCAAAACAGACAATCTCAAAATGGATAGGAAATTGCATTAGATTCTGCTACTCTTTTCATGGAAAGACGACTACTGAAAATATCAGGCCTCACTCCACAAGAGCTACAGCCACAACTACAGCTTTCCTACGAGGAGTGGCTACCAAAGATATTTTAGAAGCTGCTACTTGGAGCTCTGTGCATACATTTGCCAAGCATTATAATCTTCCTTTATACTCCAGATCCTGAGCAGGTTTTGCAACTGCTGTTTTGCAAGGGATCTTAACTACACCATCATTACCTTAGTGCCTCCTCCCCCAGTTTGGCTATGGTATTCTACCCATATGGTAGGACTGCAGATGCATCCTTGAAGGACATAGTACAGTTATGTACCTACCATAAATGTAGATGTCCGATAGGTATGCATCTGCAGTCAGGATTACCCACCCTCCTTCCCCTCTGTGGTATTCCTAGGGTACTTACCCCTCTTTTAGCTAGCTGGGGGAATCTATTATGGTGTATTTGTTTGTATGTATATATATGTATATATATTTGTTTTTGCTCTCTACTGTTTGGAATTATCTGCATTTATCCAAATTTAGCCTTCCTAGAGGGCACCTGGCATCTGGGGCAAGAAACACTGAGGAAAATGGCGTCTGCTGATGCCTTTATACCCTAGCAGCTTTGACATCGGGTGAAGTGCGACATCAGCCGAGGCCAGACCCAGACTTTGGAATCCGGCCGACCGAAGGGCTGCCTGAGGCAGGACAACCCATATGTTAGGACTGCAGATGCATACCTATCGGACATCTACATTTATGGTAGGTACAAAACTGTACTTTTTACATTCTCCTTTGGATAGAGAGTTGTTATTTGGTACCTCTACTGCAGAAGCGATCAAAATGTGTGATGAAAGGGGTAAGTTCACACACTGAATCCCTTTTAAGATTTTTCAGCGCTTGTTTTTCAAAATTTCTAAGTGATTCTCTAATGCCTCATACAATTTTAGCAAAATCCAAAGTTAACAATCTCAACAAAATGCAGGTAAACAAACACAAGAAGAAATGGCATGAGGGTTCCAAAAATAATTTTGTAATTCTCCCCAAAACTAAGGATAGGTCGACAAGTCCCCACCTTGGCAGCCCCTCTTCCCTTCCAGAAAGTCTGAATTTACACTTCTCTTTGGCAACAGATGGGTCCTTAATATTATTCATTAAGGTTACAGATGGCAGTAGGAAGACATTCCTCTTTTCCAGGGGGAATTCCGTCATCCACCAGACCAGACTCTTTTATTTCCATGTATCCTTCAGCACATGCTGGCCCAGAGAGTGATGGGACATATTATTCCTTCCCATGCAGGGAATGGTTTTTATTTAAGGATGTTTTTAGTACCAAAGAAAGAAAATGCATAGAACATCCCATTCAACCAGAACCTAACTATTGACTTCATTCCAGCAGAGTGGAGAACTGCCATTGTCATCCCTTTGCACAAAGGTGGTGCCACTACTGACCCAGGAAACTATCGCCCCATCAGCTTGACTAATCTGATCTGTAAACTCATGGAGCATATTATTATGGATCTCATAAACAAGGACATAGGCAGTCCCCAAACACTAGACCCCGCCCAGTTCGGATTTGTCAGGGGCAGATCTTGCCTACTGAACCTAGTTGACCTCTTTGAGTCTGTCACCAAGGCCCTGCATAAGGGAAAGTCGGTACATACAGCTTACCTTGACCTAGCCAAGGCCTTTGACACAATCTCCCACTTGGACATAATCGAAAAACTAACGCAACTTGGTGTTAATCCCTGTCTAGTCAGATGGGTGGCTCACTGGCTCACAGATAGGACCCACAAGGTCAAAATAGGTGCTGCCTCCTCTGACAGCAGACCTGTCACTAGTGGTGTTCCCCAGGGATCTGTCCTGGGACCCCTAATATTTGGCATATACTTCTCAGAGGTCCAGGCAAAGACAAAAGGGCCTGTGGCTGACCACGTTTGCAGATCACTGTAAGTTGGGTGCTGTCATTGACTCCCAGTTTGATGTTAACGTACTGCAAGGGTCTCACAGCTACAAATAACTGGTGCCAAAGTCATGGCCTTAAGTTAAATGCAAAAAAATGCATTATCGTACCAATTGCCAAAAACATGACCCCTACTGATTACCACATCAACGGCAACCTCCTAAGCACACAACCTGTGGTAAGAGACCTGGGTACTCAGGTTGACAATCTCACATTCGACCATCATGTGGTGGCGGTGGTCAGAAAAGCCTTTTACTTGGTTCATCTCATAAGTAAAGGGATTGCATCCTGAAAAAAAGAGGTTATTACCTCTCTGTACTCCTCCTTTATTAGATCAGTAATTGAGTATAATGCCCCATTTGGTATATACCTCTCCAAACACCTGCACCAACTGGAAAGGCCACAGAAATATCTCACAAAGAGAATCCATGGCCTCCAACACCTGTCCTATGCGGACAGGCTTAAATCACTGTCATTCTTCCTGGTATCATACAGATTGCTCAGAGGTGATCTGTGTCTCACCTACAAGGCAGTATTGGACACGATGCTCCATATCTGAGTCTAACTCCTTGCGTATTACCCACTTGATAGGCCTAAATCTAATATGTCACATTAACAAAACCTGCTGGAGAGACAGGTTGGTCTCCCAAAGGCTGCCCCGTTTCCAGAATAGACTTCCCACACATGTCAAACAGAGTACATCACTGACCCTCTTCAAACGTAACCTTGATGAGTGGATGGGAAACCATAAATTTGTCCTAGGGGTTCCACCTTTGTCCCTCATTGACAGAGGAGACAGGTGCTGACTGAGGTTTCTTTTTTGCATATAAACTCTTGGCTAGGCTTGTAAGGGCCCCAGGGCCATTAGCCTAGTAACCTCCTATGATCCTATACCAGTTCTGGATCTTTCTTTCCTAAACCTGTTTGCGATAGTGCCCAAGTTCAAAATGCTGCCACTTTTCAATATGTTTAAGTCTTTCCTCATTCAAGTTTCATAGTAATTCTAGATGTAAAAGATGCTTTATCATCATATCCCTATTTATCCAGCCTTCAGGTGTTAGATTTTGTGTGTCTGGATCACATTGTCCATCCTCTGCCTTACCGTTTGGGCTATCCTTTGCATCAAGAGTGTTCACAGAGTGTCTTAATCCAGGTATAGCTTTTGTAGGCTATAGGGTATCCACATTGTTCAATATTGTAGATGACTTGCTTGTCTTTGCAGAGTCTTTTTCAAAGTATCGTGAATGTCTTGGGTGGGAGATCTGTTACACAAGGTGCATTTTCAAGAGAACATTGAAAACTCTTTTTAACTCTTCTACATAGGATTGTGTTCCTGGGGTGTGAGCTAGACACTTCAGTTCAAAGAGCTTTTCTTCCACAGGAAATAATCTCTCTGATGTTTTGCACTTGTACATCTGTCACTGAGAGGGAATACCTTAGGATTTTGGGTCTCATGGCATTTATGATTCTTATGATATCCCTGGCAATACTTCACAGTATGATTCAGTTGTATTTGAAGTCTCTCTGGTCTGAGCAGCAATGTCCTTTGTCTTTTTAAATCTCAGTGCTGTGGTTTGTCAGAATAGAAATTCCTTGATGGTGACAGCAAATATCCTCAAATTCAGGTTTTCCCTTCTCTCTCCCTGTTCCAAAGCAGTCAACCACCAGAGAAGCCTTGGACTTTGGACAGCAGTTTCAGGAGTGATAAAAATGCAAGGTGTGTGAGACACCATGGATAGACAGAAGCTAACACTTGCTCCATTTGTAATGGTTCATCTGGCTAACTTGCACTTCATGAGGTAAACAGTTGTACTGATTGCTCTGACCTTTGCAAGAAGGATATCTGAGTTGCAAGTGCTTATGGTGGGTCAGCCGTACCTCATTTTCCACAGGGATACTATTTCTTTGAGAACTAGTCCTTCTTTTATGGCTAAGGTGGTATCCCAGTTTACTTTAAGACAACCTATCCATCTCCCCATTTTCTTTCCTGAACCTAAAAATTAAGGAGAAAGGACGTCCACAGACTTGCACTGTCTTGATAAAACTGCACTGTTCAGATCTTAGGATCCTGTGAAGGTATGAAGGAGCAACCTTTGTCAAAGCAACCTGTTTTGAAATGGTTTTCTAATGCTATTACCTTTGTTATGCTCACCACAACAAAACTGTTATAGGCATGGTCAAGGCCCACTTTACTTGGCTTCATCTGTGGCTTTTTGGAAAGGGTTGGATTCTAGAAGCAGCAACTTGGTACTCTGTACATACTTTTACAAGCCACTATAAGCTTGCTTTTTTTCTCTAGGACTGTTCTGCAGGGGCTTATGGACTGTATTCCTTGCATCCTTGCACTTCCCAAATTTGTAACATATCGTTGTAACTTGGGCTACTGCAGCAGTGAACAGTTTGAAAAACAGTACAGCTGAGTAAGTGAACTTACTGTAACAGTAGATGTTCGAATGATCATTGCTGCAATAGCTGCTCCTTCCCGCCATTCTGCCTTGTTTGTAGGTGGTGTTTTTCCAGTGTGTAAACTTTCATTTTTTGTTGTTTCTAGCATTGTCCTTTCAGGGCTCAGTCTCTCTCTCTCCCTCTCTTGGCAGGAAAGATCTTTTTCAAGGCTTTATTGGAAAAGCTCACTCAGACTTTGCCACAGCTTGCCGTGAGAAAAAGGTTAGTTTGTTTCTGCCTTTTTTGTATTTTATATTTCTTTGTTGCAGTCTTCTATTTATTTATTTTCTTTAATCCGTGGTGGTGGTGCTGCGGTAACGTTGTCGCCTCACAGTAAGACGCTGTCTGGTTCGACTCTCATTTAGAGCGTCTTCTGCGTGGAGACAAATATGTGAATGGGTGTACCTTCGTTGAAGGTTGTGCGTCAGGGCTGGCAACTCGGTACGTAAAAATCAACTGCCAGTCATTAGCGGACCGGAGTTCCGCTGTGGCAACCCCTAACCGGGAAAAGCCGAAAGTCACACCAACACTGCGCTTTACTTGTATTCTTCTTTTAACTGCATATTTAAACTAGGAAAGTGTCCACAGCAGTGTCTTTTTGAGTCGTGCAGAAATTAGAATAGGTCAGTTAAGGTAAATTACCTATGAACTAAGGGTGGATCTAGGAACTAAATATTCTATTTAAGGGGTAAAATAAAATATTTCAAAGTATTATTGGAAAAGCTCACTCAGACTCTGCCACACTTTGCTGTGTGGGAAAGGTTTCTTTGTTTTTACCTTCTTATAGTTTGTTTTGCTTCATTGCATTCTTCTATTTTGGATATTCTGATTTATTTTCATTAAACTGTGTTTTACTTGTATTCTGCCTTTAATTGCATAATTAAACTATGTGAAAGACCACTACTTTGTCTCTTGTGAGTCGCACACAAATAGTTTTTTCCCCACCGTCCCACCCTGGTCATGTTGTGTTTTTAAACTTAACTGTCTTTCTAGTTTTCTGACCCTTATTAATTTAAACACACATTTCTTTTCTTTTTCTCTTTCATTGTCCATTGTGAGTAAGCACAAAAATTATAATTTTGTGAAGTCACCCCTCCCCCCTTCAGCTATTTCTAATTATTGGCCACCCACTGTATTCCATAGAGACAGAATACAAAGTGCCCATCCCCTTCCAGTCGGTCTTGCACTTGTAAAATTTGTGGCTCTCCATTTAGATACCTAAAGCTTAAGTTATCCTTTCATTCATATCTAACTGCTTAGTGCACACTACAACTCTTAAGGCACCTTTAAAATCTGTAGCATCTACTCCAAGAACACCAATGTTTGGAGAGCCCACATTGTGCCTGTCTGTAGTCATCTTGGTATTAGTGCTGCTGTTTTGCTTCTTGTGAAAGAAAGAGCATAGGGGCATTATTTCCCAGAGACTGCTGATCACTGGAAAGCCTGATAACTGCTTCATAGGTGCCAGCTTAGAATTTGTGCTGATATATTTTGCTTCTGGGGAGAGAAGGAGCAGAGTGCATTGATTCCTGACTATTTCTGATTGGGTGGTGAATGTCTGTGTTTGACCTTCCTGATTGGACTAGTTGCTATTTAAAGCAACTACAAGGAAAAGGCTACAGCAAGCCTACCGACCCTTGCATCATCTGGAACAAGACTGTGGATCACCAAAACAGCCTGTAGCCCTCTTCTCATCTTGGGATTGGTACTACTGTTTTTCTTCTGGCGAGAGAAGAAGAAAAGGAGCATTGTATTCCAGCAGCATGAAGTTGTGGTGGGAGCAGCACTAGTAGTAGCCATTCAGGTGAATCCCCTCCTTTCACCATTCTTGACAAAGCTATTTCTTTCTTTTCATCAAGTACTGCTTGATTTGCTGCTGTGTAACTAAACGCCAGAATATCTCCCAAAATACTTAATCTGTAAAACATCAGGGTCTACTTCTTTGTTTCACCTTGAGTGTTTTTACAGTGCACTGTATAGACCCAGACACCTTGAATTGACATTTTCCTGTAAAAGCACCCTTGAAATTTCACCAATACCTAGTTGCACACAGGGTGACTAGTTTGCAGTGACAAGCACTGCCTCCAGAGTCGCAAACCAGATACTTCTGACATTACTTTATATTCTCACTCCACTCGTCTAATCAATCAAAAAAGGGTTTGTTGTCATGATTATTAACTTTTCCACTTTTTCTGTTTCTAGCTTGGTGAATATGGACATCCTGAAGCAATGTAGAAATTACTGCTTATTGACTGACAGCCATTTTATTGTCAAACAACTGATTTGATATGTGTGAGATGTATTTTATACAGAGTCACTGGAAGCAAAGCTCTCACATAAAAACACTCCTAATGTCAATCTGGTTGTCAGTAGTATACATGCTTCACCCGTCATACGCAGTTCAATGCAGACACATAGACCCACATATGCTGAAGCAGTTAAATGTAACCTTCCTAAACCACAAAGATCTCCTAGATGAAGTACACATAGCAAATACCCTCAGCAGCCCTGAATGCACTCCTTCAAAATAACACTGTCATTAACACATACAGCAGCATTTCATGGAGCCTCTACTTTTAAGCCCAAAAGGCAAGCCACCACACTGTCAATATTCTGGTAATTGGAGACTCCATTGTGAGACACACTGATGTCCCTCTCGCCAAGCTGAATAAGGAGAAAGTCACGGTCAGTTGCTTATCAGGGGCCAGGATCCGCCACATTATGCATGCACTCATTTTTGACTCCGTTATAGTCCATGTTGGGTGTAAATGACCTGAGATGTACCTGCCTAAACTATATGAAAAGAGATATCATGGAGCCCTTGGAATATGTGTCCCAGGCTAGTATGAGCCTAGCACTGAGCAGCATTTTACCTTCTCCAAGTATGATACCATAATATGAACAGAAGATGATGGACTTTAATAACTGGCTTAGTTTCTTGTGTCATTGTAAGGGATATGCAGTATTTGTTAGCATGGAAGGAGATGCTGAACAGACCTCGCTGCTTTGCCAGGGATGGTATGCACCTGTCCCCCTAAGCTTTCGAATATTAGCTAAAACATTGTCTTCCCCACATACTGCCTTTTTTAGGCAAAGCCAAACTGAAAGTACTTCCGACATAGAAAATCAAAACCAAGAAAATCTAAAGCTGTTACTGCTCAATACTAGGAGTCTGAACAAAAAACTTCACTATTTACAAACTCTCCTCACCCTAGAAAATGCTGATGTCTGTGTGGTCACTGAGACATTGTTTAGAGCCATAATGAGCACATCAGTAGTGCAAGGTTATAATACCTTCCATATGTTTAGACCAGCTACTACACGGACAGGAACTAAATGTGGAGGTGTCTTGATTTGCAACAAAAGAAAATATACCTCAAGGCTGGTCAAACAGGAAAATGCACTTGAACGTCTCAGTGTTCAAATCACCATAGGAAAAATCCCATACCACTTCCTTACAAGCTATAGGTCCCCATGTATGACCCAGGAAACCCATGACCTGTATTTAAACTTATTGGAAATACTCACAATCCAACCCAATACTATATTCATGGGTGACTTTTATTACCCAAATGTTAATTGGGAATCCTATACAGCACCAGATGTGCAGGCACAGAGATTTCTGGATTTTGTTAAAACAAACTCCCTGCACCAGATTGTCAGTACACCAACCACTTGTGCAAACATACTGGATTTGGTCATTACTAATGTGGGAGAGTGCTTCATGTCCACTAGTGCAATGTTTTCTTTGGTAAGGTCAGACCGCAAAATGGTCTCCTTTGAAGTAAAAAAATTAACCTGGAACCCCAGCTAACCTTGGAATATTCTGGAGCTACTCTAAAGGTAACTTCCTACTATTAAGTGGTAACATGGCAAAATTTCAAGCATCAATAATTTCTGAGAACATTACTGCCTACATGTAACTCTACGTAGAAACTCAATACAAGCATGTTAATAGCTGCAGAGAGGCATCTGTACCCACCAGGATGAAGTACAGAACTAACTTAAACAAGCCAACCTGGTTGAATCACATGGTTGTATAACAGAAGGTAAAAAAAAATCTTTGCAAAAATTAGGATGTGCAGCAGTCAGCAGGATAAATGCACTCTCATCAAACTAAGCAAACCGCTCCGAGGACAAATAGTCTACCAAAGCAAAATTTGAGGTAAATTTGGCCTCCCAGGCCACGGACAACCACAAAGCAATTCTGTAGCTATGTCTGAAACCTCAAAGGCCATACACAATTGTGCACAGAGCTCATTGTTAATGGAGCCACCTATACTGAGCCAGAAGATGAAGATCCTGTGGAACATAACAAAGATGCTAAATGGATAGAAGAAGTTTAAGAAAAAATAAGAGGTTGAAAGATGCAGGGTATTAAATGGGATGAAGTAACAGCCAGAAAGATTGAAACAAAGTTAAGAAAAGCCTCAAATTTGAAAACCCCAGGCCCAGATGCAGTACCTAATTTTTGGCTGAAAGTATTAACATCTTTGCACGAAGATTTAGCCATGCGTAAGAACTATTTGTTTGCACACCCCGAACAGACACCAACCTGATTAACAACAGGAAAAACAATGCTCCTACTTAAGAGTGAACCTGCAAGCTACCCTAAAAATTGTAGACCAATAACTTGCCTTCCGACGACGTTTAAACTATACACTGGAATTGATGCTGACAAAGTTTATAGTAATTTAGAAGAAAACTCAATTATGGCAGAACAAAAGGGCAATAAAAGAAATTTGTATGGAACAAAGGATCATTAGTTGTTAAAGTCATAGCAGAGAACTGTAAAAAGGGGAAAAATCTGTAAGTATGGCATGGATTGACTACAAAAAAACATTTTATAGTATCCCACATTCATGGATAAGAGTGCTTAAAACTGTGTAAGATGCACCCTACACTGATTGATTACATTACAGTGACCATGAAACGGCAGACCACTTTGCAATTAAGCCATTATAAAGGACAAATTATTATCCCAGGGATAAAAATTCAAAGGGGGAATATTCCAGGGTGACTCTCTTGTCACTGCTGCTATTCTGTCTTACCCTTAACCCATTAAGCTGTCTACTTGATAGCTTAGGCTATGGCTATAATTTGGCATCTAGAAAACAATAAAGTGTAAAGACTTCTCATGTTCTATTTGTCAATGATTTAAAACTGTATAGCTCATCAGATGTGGAACTGAACGGACAACTGTAAGTTGTCAAAACTTTTTCAGATGATATAAGAATGTCATTTGGTCTTGATAAATGTACAAAAGCAACCTTTAAAGCAAGAAAACTGCAACACCAAGAAAACATCAGTATGGGACAAGAATGTGATATAAAAGAACTTGGGCAAGAGGGAGTGTATAAATACTTGGGAACTGATGAAGGATCAACAGTAAACCGCGAACAAATTTGAATAAAACCTAGAAAGAAATATTTCAGAAGACTTCAATTAATCCTGAAAGCAGCACTGACGTCTAGGAACAGAATTCAAGCTATAAACCAAATTGCTCTTCCTGTCCTAACTTAGTTTTGAGTGATTTACTGGCCCCAAAACATGTTGGATAGATTAGATAGGAAAACATGAAGGATGCTTCATGCTCACCAGATAATTTATAAAAATTAGTGCATACCAAGATTATATATTCCCCATTTTGAAGGAAGGATGGGCCTCCTTGAAATTGATTATATGTATAGATCTGCAATCGTGGGACTCCACACCTATCTGCTGACCTCACAAGACCCAAACGTAGTGAAAGTTTTGAAACATGAGGAGAATAAATCTAAAATTACTTCTCTGCTTAATTTAGCAGAGCATGTCTGTGTCGAGCAGGAATGGAAATCAAACCAGAAGTGGATAAAAATCAGGCAGCAACTGAATGTGCCAAAAAACAAAAGAATGTAAGGTGAAGAACCAGATGAGATGGCAAGAAATGTGGAAAAAGCATAAATAATAGTTGGAAGTATAGAACCTCATGTAGATTAGGAACGAACTCAGGAAAGGTTAAGGAGAGGCAAATTCAAACCAAGAGATGAAAGGTTAATATTGGCAGCTCAAGATAGTGGGCTACGTACATGTTGATTTACAAAGTCCATTGAACATGTGGGAGAAACAGACAAATGTCGGTTTTGTAAAACTGAATTGGAAACCGTTGCACACCTTGTTCCAGGTTGCGACATACATTTGGCAGAAGGACTGTATACTGAAAGGCATAATAATGTGGCAAGATTGTTGCACTGGGGATTGTGCAAACATTACGGTATTGATGTGGCTGAAAAACACTGGAAAAATGAGCTACAAAGCATCATAGAAAATGAACATTTTGTCACATGGGACCACCCATTACCAACAGTTCAAAAGATAGATGCTAGAAAAACAGATATAGTGGTTCAAGAAAAGAAGACAAGAGTAGCATTGATCATTGAAATCGCCATATCCAGTGACTACAGTGTCTTGCATACAGAGAGACACAAAGTCATGAAATATCAGAATCTGCAGGCAGAAACGAGAGCAATGTGGAAGAAAGATATACCCAGACAGTTCCAATGGTAGTAGGAGCAACGGGTCATATAAAAAAGAATCTACAATCATATATTTAGATATGTTACCAATCCATGTAACTCCGTGCAAATTGCAGGAGTCATTACTGTGTACATTGTGGGTGCTCCGAAGAGCACTTTTGGCTGACATCAAAGATTGAAACAGTACTAATTTCATGAACTTTAATCATACTTTGACTTAGGAATGGGGTCCATTCCCGTCATGGTATTAGAAACCCAAAAGACTTGGGGAAATTAAAGAGTGAGAAGCCAGAAGATGTAGCAAACCTACTGGCTGACAAATTCAGCTTCAACATTATCCCTCTCTCCACCTCAACCTTCTCTCAGGAAATACCATCAAATAGAACTCCCCATGCTTTCACTTGGGAACAGTTCCTTAATGCTGTCTTTAAAGCTAAGAACACTGCTTCAGTGGGTCCAAACAATATCACAGGATGCCTTCTAAGTAGCATGAAACATGACCTGTCAGTCCCTCTGGAATTGCTGTTTAACTGTAGCCTCCAAACAAGCTTCATGCCTTTTGAATGGAAAACAGCAGCAGTCATCCCTCTGCACAAAGGTTGGGCCATTTACAGACCCTGGAAACTACAGACACACAAGTCTCGCTAGTCTCATATGCAAAGCCAAGGAAAGAATTGTTATGGAAATGATCAGTAATGACATAGGAAAACTCCAGACAATGGACCCTACCCAGTTTGGTTTCAAGGGCAGGTCATGCCTACTTAAACTGGTGGACTTCTTTGAGAAGGTCACCAAAACAATAGATGAGGGCAATATGGTTCACACCGCCTACCTTGATCTGGCCAAGCATTTGACATACTACTCCTCCTGGCAGCATTGTTGGCAAATTCAAGAGGTTGGGTATAATCTTTTATGTCACCTATCGATAGCCAGCTGACAGAACCGAAGAAGTTAGAATTGTGGAATCCCACTTCTATAACGAGAACAGTCACAAGCAGAGTCCCTCAGGAGTCGGTCCTGGTACCATTCCTTTTTGGTGTTTACTTCTCTGAAGTCAAGGCCAATGTCCGAGTTCTCTGGCTGACTAAATTTGCAGTTGATTGCAAATTGAGAGCAGTCCAAGAATCCCCCACTGGTACAAATGTTCTCCAGGAAGGGCTAGTACAGACAAGTAACTGGTGTCAGAGCCATGGACTAAAATTACATGCCTAGAAATGCATAATTGTATCCTTTGGAAGGTCATCCACAGTTGGTAACTGTCATATTGATAACATATCCCTAACAGTTGACCCAGTAGTCATGGACTTGGGGACACTTGTAGACGGTAATCTATCCTTTGACCATCAGATGTCTACAGCAGTGAGAAAATCATTCTATGTTGTGCAACTTATAAACATAGGTATAACATCTAGATCCAAGGAAGTCATTGTTCCACTGTATTTGGCATTCATCAGATGTATTATTGAGTACAGTGCCCCCTTTGGTATGTACCCAACTAGGCATATCCAACAACTGCAACATCTACAGAGGTTCCTTACTAAAAATACAGGGCATAAGTAACATGACCTATGCATACCGCGTCAAGGCCCTATCACTTTGTTTAATCTCTTGCAGACTGTTGAGGGGATTTCTATGCACTGCATACAAGGCATTGTCAGTACCCACACTGATGGACCGCCTGCATCTCTGCAAGACAAACAGCACCAGAATTACCCATTCTAAAAACTTGAATTTTGCCTGTGATATAACTAAGACCTGCTGGAAAGACAGGTATATATCCAGAGACTACCCCTTCTCTGGAACAGGTTTCCCCACCATGAGAAGCAGAGTTCCTTCCTAACCCAATTCAAGTGCAACTTAGACAGCTGGATGGGGAATGAGAAATTCATCCCTGGTTTGGCACGTGTGTCCTAATGAACACAATCTGTAAAGAGCATCTCCCAGACCTCTGCTTACACTTATCAAAGATACCAAGACTTGTCAGAGATTTGGGATGCATTGCTAGAGTTAAAAAGGCCCTTGTGGTCATTGGCCTAGTAAATACCTATGCACCAATGAACCTAAAAGTGCATGGGAAAGACAGCTCCGTATTAAAAAAGTGTCCACCTCTGCAGTGAGATTGTAATATCCTTTTCATTGAAAATTTAAAAATATATACTAGTATATTTAGTTTGAGCTAACGGTTTGGGTGTGTGGAAGGTGCCTTGAAGCTTTGGACGCTTGCTGGCACTTGTATACTTGCATGATATAGCCCATATAGCTATATTTACTGCAGCTGTGATCATTTAAACATGTATAAGTAAACTTACTGTTACAATAGAACTGTACTGTCGTAAAGCATATTGTTATGATTTTTAATTTTAACATATGAACTTATAGTAACAGTACTGTACCTGGAGTAATTTGAAGGTAATAGAGTCAAAACCCTGGGTAAAGCCAGCTGTGATAAGGAGGCAGCTTTTTCTCATATATTTACTTTTTTGTTTGTCAGGTTAGTCCCAGTCATCATGTGCCTGTTTTCAAGGGAAACCTGAGGTGGTGTGTGTATATATTCTTATATAAAATGAACACACACAGACACACACACACAGACACGCACACTGTGGAAATTTGGCCAGGAAAATCGTGAAATTCCTGTGCTGTGGATGGAGAGCTGTCGGCCTGTTGCTGACTTTGACAGAAAGCAGATCAGGTCTGACATGGAAAAGAAAAGAGGTGAGTCCGGCTCTGTGATGCAAAGGGGATAGAGTTCTGAATGCGTCTAAGGTGACTGGTTTCTAGTAATGGTTCGGGCAATGAAGGAGCATGGCAGGGAGATGTAGACTAAGGGGTATGCCCCATTCACCTCTCCTAGGAGAAAGGTTTGTATACTCAGTGGCACTCAGGGCAATGTCATCTCCCTGGTGGGAACCAGGAGACCAGAGGTACCACCAGTCGCATGTTGAGGTGGCAGGGCTGCTTGAAGGGAATGCCCCTAGTGGAAGAAAACATGCATTACACTTTGCATGCGTCCTTCCTTGCACATATACATATACATATATATATATATATATATATATGTAAGGTTAGGGACAATGAGCTAAAAGCATAAAAACTTTCAGACTACCCTTGACGGCTACCTGAATGGCAGCCTGTCTTGGTCAGCTCTCAGTTGGTGAAGAGAACAGATGGGCTGATTGTCAAAGACTGAGACTAATGGTTAGCAGGCAGTGGGGATAAAAAAAGTTGAAAGAAAAAGTATACAGTGGTTGAGGTTGCTGTGCTCATCCCCAAGTTTGATGGTTTTAGGTCTGTTTTATGACCTACTGGCACAGATGGTATACAGATCTTAGCCAAGCCAGAGTCTTAGGACTGGCTTGTACAGTGATATAGTTGAGAAAGTGGCACGGGAGGGGGTAGGAGGAGAAGGACCTCATTAGAGGAACGACATTTCAAATGAGTGATGATTCACTGCTTCGTCTTTAATAGCTGAAGGGATAATTAACAGTTTCACTGAGGCGTCCAGTAGTGATGAATTTGTCTAGTGGGATGGCTGACCATCTAACAGAAATGGCAAACAGGTGATGACCATGCCCTTAGTGTAATCGGCCACTGAAGTTATAGTTGCAACACTTTCAGAACTGGTGAAATTCCTGTGATTTCATTGTAAAATTTGAATTTCACCTGGGATACTTTTTTTTTTTTTTTTTTTTAAGAACTGTTTTGGAGCCATTATGTGCATCTGCATGTGAACTAAGGGAACTAATCTATACTGGCAATGAGGAAGCAGTCAACTGTCTCTGATTTTCAGTGATGTCTCAGATTTTGACTCTGATTTTAGCTCTGCTTCTCCTAATTCCTCCTAAAACTGTTAATTTTGGGAGAAAAGGTAGTGAACTACACTTTGTAATTAATGCCAATAAATAGATTCTTTTACTTCAGAAAATGTGTATTCGTTTTTTCTTGTGTCAGTGTTTCAGGTTAATAGTAATATTTTAGGTGTCCTGGATTATCTCTGGATTTGTCCCTTATTCATTGAGAACTTTGGTTGATTTCTTTTGAGACCTGCAGCTGAAATGCTTATTAGTGCTAAACATTCTTTGAAGTCATAAAATGATTTCATTTTGCAGGGTTTTGTGATGGCTCAGAGGTGGAGAGCACATGCATCTTATGGCAGATGTATTTTGTGGAACTGACAGAGTAAACTGAGAAAGCAGAGATTTAACACATTTTAAAGAACTATGGACCTTGTGAGACTGTGGACAAGAGGGTAGTCTGCACTAGTAGTTATCAGGATTACAGATGGGCACTTGAACTTTTGCTGAACATTATAGGAATTGATTATTGTAGGGGGATATTGTAGGTAAGGCAGCCTAAATCGTGTCAGTTATTGCAGAAAATTTGGCCATGTATCTGCAAACTGAAAATATGTGATTTGTGTGCTGAACATGGTCATATAAAAAAATTATGTCCATGTACATGCTGAATGTTAGACTTCTGATCATTTTTGGGTTAAGTAAATTGAAAATGGAAATAAGACAGCACGCTGATGAGTGAGATGTGGTGTTAGAACAATCAGAAAACGTGGATGTATATATTGCAAGTGAATAGTTCTGTTTAAGATGATTTTCAGGACCACAAAATGTCAGGGAAGAGACAACTTGGGAACATTGTTATGGACAACAGAATTAGATGATGTTCTTCGTGTTTCACTGTTGCAGTCATTACATTTGGGTAATCCTGCTGGCAGGTTGCCCTCAGTCGGCCTGAATTCCAAAGTCCTGGGTCGGCTGTTTTCGCCCCTTCCATGACGTCAGGTCATCAGGGGTATAAAAGAAGCAGCCAAAGCCATTTTCTTTTGTTTTTCTTGCCGCATGTGCCCGAAGCAGAAGCAGTTCGCAAGTGCCGGTCGGCCGACTCCTGAGATTTTTGAGTTCGAATTTCAGATCCGAAGTCTTCTGTAAAGCTAAGTACCCCATTGGGGAAACTTTTTTTCTTGCTCCAGAACTGATGTCAGAAAAAGTTAATAATTGTATTTCTTGTGGGAAGCAAATACCTCATAAGGACTTTCATTCTTACTGTATTCCTTGCCTAGGCCCTGATCATAACTTTCTGGGTTGTTGGTTTTGTGCTAGATTTAACAAACGCACTATTAAGTGTCGGTATGATTTTGCTTTGAACTATTTTGGACGCAGGTTTAATTATCCAGAAATGTCGTCGAAAAGCCATCCGACTACCAGAGTTCACAAAAAACACAAAGAAAAAGAAAGACATCTGAGGGCCAAAACCGACGACGAAGCTTCTCCTAAGCCAGTCGCCGGTTCTCAGTGAGGTGCTTTCACAGCCCCTGACGACTGCTACTTTAGAGTTGCAGGTCGCTACCGACTCCCACGTACAGTCAGCCATGCCGCTGGAATCCGACGCTAATCCTTCAGATGAGTCAGGAGCCGCTGAGCAGGCACCGGCTTCTGAGGGTGTATTCAGACACAAACATCTATACATTAAACCGACTTCAAAGGCAAAGACTAAAGCTCCTTCATAGGCAAAGATGCAAACTCAAGAGCCACGTGGACAGGCCTCCATGCCCAAAAAACAGATGCTCAAAATGGCCGAAGACTTGATTACCTTGATCAGGGGTTCCCATCCCCCTCCTGATAAGAGGCCTAGGCAAGAGACTGACTATGAATCTTCAGATCAGGTTTCCATTTCTTCTGATCAGAAATATTCCCCCCATGAGGATTCTGATGCTGAAGAATCCATACCTTCAGCTTCTCCTCCTGAGGACTATTCCTTCGGGGAAATCTTACATACCATGAGGGAGCATTTCCACTGGGAGAGCCAAGATTTTCAGAATCTAAAAAGAGGCTCATGGATTTCCTGTTACTACCTCAGCACAATCCACTTGCCATCCCCCCTATGTTAGACATTGTAGATGATGTGTTTTCGGAGTCTAGCCTTACCCCAACTCCTTACCTCCAGCCCCTGTTAAGCCTGACAGATATTACAGGGTTCCTGACTTACATAAATTCCTATTTAAAAACCCTGCTGTTGACCCAGAAACTATTTCTCAGGGTCCCAAGGGAGTTAAGGCTTCCGCTGCAAAAAACCCTACACCTTCTGACAGGGATTCTAGGGCACTGGACAGATGGGGAGAAAAGGTTTGCACATCTGCTACCTTGGCTATAAGGGCCTTAAACTGTCAGTTTCATGTGCTCAAATGTCAGCAACATATTATGGCTTAAACAGAAAATGTTGTTAAACTCTGAATGTGCAGAAAACAAGGAAATGCAGGATATATTGCATGCAGCTGAACAAGTTGGAAAGCATACTTTGCAATGTGGTTTTGATTCTTTAGAGGCTTCCTGCAGGGCCACAGTTACAGGTTCTGTAATTAGAAGGCATGCTTTGTTAAAGGAACAAAATCTGCCTGATCATGTTAAAGTTAAATAATTAGATGCACTTTTACAGCATGATACTTTGTTTGGTATTAAGGCAGAAGAGGTGTTAAAGAAAATGGAGGACAAGGCTAAATCTATGCAAACGGTCAAATATTTCTTACAAGTTCAGCCACCTAGGTTTAGTAGACACTGGCCAACAAAGAATTGGTCCTTTCCTGTGTCAGACAGACCTCAAAGGGGCAGACCCAAATGCCCTAGAGGCAGCTCCCAGGCGCAAGGTTCATACAGGTCAAAGCAATGGGGTGCTTCTACCTCCAAAAGTGCAGAAGACCAATCACAATGTTGCAGGAAACGGCCACAATGACTTCCCCCTGCCTTCACCAAGCACTTATTACTTGTCAGCACCCTTAGGGGGAAAATTAGCACTTTTTTCTCAAAATTGGCACATTATAACCCAGGATAAGTGGGTTCTAAATATTGTGTCACAAGGCTACAAGTTCCATTTCCATACCCTGCCAAAGGCAAAACGGCTGGCCAGATCTGCCAAAAAATCAATGGGCAGAGGCACAAAAACAAGTCTCATCCCTCATGGATATGAGGGCCATTCAGTAAGTGCCAGAGCAAGAGTGGGGGCAAGGATTTTACTCTACTGTTCTTAGTGCCCAGAAAGGACAAGGCCTGGAGGCCAATACTGGACCTATCGATTCTGAACACATACCTGGATATACCAAAATTCAAAATGTTGACTTTGCAGCAGCTTCTGCCCATGCTGGGCAAGACCGCTTGGCTTGTAACTTTAGACCTAAAAGAGGCATACCTGCATGTCCCAATCAGACAAATATGCAGAAGATACCTCAGATTCAAGGCTGGCTCAATGTATTACCAATTCTCTACACTGCCCTTTGGCTTATCTACTGCGCCCAGGGTCTTTACAAAGTGCCTGGCACCAGTAATTGCATTTTGCAGACAAAGAAATACAAATATTCCCTTACTTAGACGACTGTCTAATTCAAGCAAAGAACAAGGACATCCTTTTACAGCATCTGGCGTTTGTGAAAAAACTTCTAACATGCCTAGGGTACACAGTCAATGAAAAGAAATCAAAAGTAGTACCCCCTCAAGAGATAATATTCCTGGGTGCAAGCTTAAATACAACTGCCCAGATGGCTTATCTCACGCCAGACAAACAAAGGCAACTAACTACCTATTTCAACATGTTAGCAACAAAGGCCCAGTTTTCTGCAAGAAAAATTCTGCAGGCTTTGGGCTTCATGGCATCCTGCATCCTATTAATTCCATATGCAAGACTGCATATGAGGAAACTTCAATGGTACCTAAAAAGTGTTTGAACTCAACATTGCCACAGCCTGGAAACCATAATTACTCTCATTCCCTGCCTGCAACAGGAGTTTCGATGGTGGGGAATGGCTTGTCACCAAAACAAGGGACATCATTCACATTACCCCCAGCCAGGCAGACACTAACAACGGATGCATCAGATTATGCCTGGGGGGCCCACATGGCAGGAAGATACATTCAAGGAACATGGACCTCAAACCAAATGCATCTACATATCAATCAAAAAGAGATGCTAGCTGTTCAAAATGCCCTGACAGCCTTCAAGGACCTACTTCATCTGGGACAACTACTGATAAAGACAGACAAACACCATGGTCATGTGGTATGTAAACAAGCAGGGGGGCACACATTCTTACCCCCTTTGCAGACTGGCTATGACTTTGTGAGACACAGCATTGACTTACCAAGTACATCTGCAGGCACAATTCCTGCCAGGAAGGAAAAATACTCTGGCAGATGAACTAAGCAGTAACCTCATGGATCCCCACGAGTGGCAGCTGGCTCCACAAGTCTTCAATATGATAACAAGGAAATGGGGAAGCCCGGACATAGATCTGTTTGCCTCCCCTCACAACTACCAACTAAAGAGATTCTGCACAAGGATTTATCACAGACAAGCATAGAAAGTGATGCCGTATCCTTCAGCTGGAAAAACCTATCAGTATATGCCTTTCCCCCTCTGCCTCTCCTCCCCAAGGTACTCCTAAAGGTCAGATAGGAGAAGCCAAAGATGATTCTGATTCCACCAGACTGGCCCTGTCAGCACTGGTACCCAATATTAAGGAGTTTGTCTCAATTCCCAGCTTGGACCTTACCTCAAGCACCGCATCTAATATCCCAGCAAAACAATCAGACCCTGCACAGCCAGCTCAGAACTTTAAACCTGGCAGCTTGGCGAATAATGTAGTCCTACAAAACACAACTTTCAACAAAGCTGTGAAGGATGTCATTTTGGAAGCCAGAAGGCCTAGTACTAGAAAATCTTATGCTGGAAAATGGAAGAGATTCTGTGCTTGGAACCAGGCACAAGGAACAGACACGACTGTGCCAAATATTCCTCAGATTTTACAATACTTAACTGAGATGCTGGACAAAGGCCTATCTTTCTCATCTATTAAAATTCATGCCTCTGCCATTTCGGCCCATTACAATGCAGACCCACCAATCTTTTCTCATCCCTTATTAAAACAGTACCTCAGAGGAGCCAAAAATGTAAGGCCTCCAAGGAGATCACCAATGCCTGCATGGGACCTCAACTACATCTTGGAAAAACTCACCCTGCCTCCTTTTGAGACCGCTGCTACTGCGGATGTAAAGTTTTTATCTTGGAAAACAGCTCTGCTCCTAGCAATAACTTCTGCAAGACAAGTTTCAGAGCAACAGGCACTCATTGCTGTGGAATCTTTTATCATTTGTTATCCGGACAGGGTCTCCCTGAGGACAAACCCAACATTTATGCCTATAGTGTGGTGTCCAGTGTGGCTCTTAATCAAACCATTCATCTGCCAACTTTATATACAAATCCACAGAACAAGGGGGAAAGGATTCTACATTCTTTGGACGTACACCGACAGCTTAGATTCTACTTGGACAGAACCAAAGTTTTCAGAAGGACAGAGCAATTACTAGTGGCATATGCTGCAGGATCACAAGGAAAGGCCATCTCAAAGCAGACTATTTCGAAGCGGATAGGCCACTGCATTTGTTTCTGCTACATATACCATGGCAAGCCAGTGCCTAAGGGCATTAGGCCACATTCCACCAGAGCTGCAGCCACTTCAGCAGCCTTTCTCAGGGGAGTACCAACCAAGGGCATTTTAGAGGCAGCTACTTGGAGTTCGGTGCACACCTTTACAAAGCACTATCATCTGCCACTCTACTCTAAATCCAGGGAAGGCTTTGCCACTGCAGTTCTGCAGGGCCTCATAGCCACTCCTAATGCTGTTTAGCTCCAGCCTCCCAGCCATAGCTTTGGGAATCTACCCAAATGTAATGACTGCAACAGTGAAACACGAAGAACATAGTACAGTTGTGTACACTTACCATAAATGTAGATGTTCGAGTGTATTCACTGTTGCAGTCCAGGTTACCCACCCGCTAGTCCCCCTTTTATTCTGATGGAACCTATCTTTCCTTCTCTGATTTATACAACCTGTATGGTGTATTTGCTTGTGGATGAAGGTAAAGTTCATATTGCTGAATGTAATTTTATATATAGATATAAATTTTGCCTACCCTTTTAGGGAGCACCTGACATCTGGGGAAAGAAAAACTAAAGAAAATGGCTTCGGCTGCTTCTTTTATACCCCTGACGACCTGACGTTAGGGAAGGGGTGACGACAGCCAACGCAGGATCCAGGACTTTGGAATTCAGGCCGACTGAGGGCAACCTGCCAGCAGGATTACCCAAATGTAATGACTGCAACAGTGAATACACTCGAACATCTACATTTATGGTAAGTGTACACAACTGTACTTTCTTCATGTTTCACTGTTGCAGTCATCACATGTGGGTTATCTGCTTGCAGTAGCCCTTAGTCGGCCTGATTAACAAAGTCTTGGGTCCTGCGTTGGTTGCTGTCCCATCTTCCATGACGTCAGGTAGTCAGGGTTATAAAGCATGCAACCGACACCATTACATCAGTCTTTTTTGCCGTATGGTGCCCGAAGCAGAAGCAGTTCGCAAGTGCCTGTCGGCCGACTCCTGAAATTTTCATTTTCGAGTTTCAGAACCAAAGTCTTCAACTAAGCTAAGTACCCCATTGGGGAAACTTTTTCTTGCTCTAAACCGATGTCAGTAAAAGTCAATAATTGTATTTCCTGTGGGAAAGCAAATACCTCATAAAGATTTTCATTCGTACTGCATTCCTTGCCTAGGCCCTGACCACGATGTACCTCACTGTTGGTTTTGTGCCTTATTTAAACAACAAACTATTTGTCGTCTGTATATTTACGCTTCTACATATTTTGGTACTCAGTTCAATTATCCAGATATGGCTTCGATAAGCCACCCGACTACCGACATTCCAAAAAAACGCAAAGATAACGACAGAGACAGACCGCATAGGTCCAAAGTGGACGATGGTGCTTCTCCTAAGCTAGTCGCCAGTTCGCAAGTACTCAGTGAGGTGTTTTTGCAGCCCCTGATACCCGCTACTTCAGATTCGCAGGCCTCTACTGAGACCCATTCAGTATGCCGTGAGATGCTTCAACTGTGGAACCTGCGCATGTGTCTACCTTGGATGGGTCCGGAGCCGCTATGCAGGCACAGACTCCTGAGGGTGTATTCAGGCCTACTGACTTGCATAATAAACCAACACCATCTTCTTCTTCAAGGCCTAAAACTCGATCCATGCCTAGAAAACAGATGCCCAGAACGCATGGTCAGGCATCTACGCCTAAAAAACAAATGATAAGAATGGCTGAAGAACTTATTACTTTAATCAGGGGAAGCCAACCTTCCCCCTCTAAGAGACCTAGGACAGAGTTTGCTTATGATTCTCCTGATCAGGATTCTGAAATTTCTGTTTCCTCTGATGACCAGGATTTACCCTTATCTACTTGTGAGGATTCTGATGCAGAGGAATCTATTCCTTTTGCTTCCCCTCCAACGGATTTCTCTTTTGGTGAAACCTTGCATACTCTTAGGGAGCATTTTCGCTGGGAAAACCAAGATTACTCTGACTCTAAAAAGAGGCTTAGGGATTTTTTACTCCTGCCCCAACACAGGCCTTTAGCTATCCCCCCTGTATTGAACATTGTTGATGCCTTTTCGGAATCTAGCTTGGCCCTTGACTCTTTACCTCCTGCTCCCAGAAAACCTGATAGATATTACAGGGTTTCCTGACTCTCACAAGTTCCTCTTTAAAAATCCTACTGCGGATCCTGAGACCATTTCACAGAAACCCAAGGGCATTAAGACTACTACTGCCAAAAATCCTACCCCCTCTGATAGAGATTCCAGGGCGCTGGATAGATGGGGTAAGAAGGTATACACATCTGCAACTTTGGCCATTAGGGCCTTTAACTGCCAGTTTCATATGTTGAAGTATCAGCAGCATATTATTGGATTGCTTAAACAGAAATTGATGTTGATTCCTGACTGTGCTGAAAATAAAGATTTACATGATTTAATGCATTCTGCTGAATAAGTTGGAAAACATACTTTGCAATGTGGTTTTGATTCACTAGAGGCATCTTGTAGGGCTGCTGTCACTGGGTGTCTGTACTTAGAAGGCATGCTTGGCTTAAGGAGCTAAATTGCTGGATGCTCCCTTAAACCAAGACCGCCTGTTTGGCAACAAAGCAGAAGAAGTACTTAAAAAGATGGAGGAAAAAGCTAAATCTATGCAAACTGTTAAAAATTTCCTGCAAGTACAGCCTCCCAGATTTAGTAGGCATTGGCCCTCTAAAAAAGTGGTCCTTTCCTGCCTCTTCCAGGCTTTCTCAGTCCAAACCCAGAACCAGCAGAACACCCAGGCTTCAGTCCTAAAGGTACTCACAGGGCAAAGCAGTGGGGGGCTCCCACTTGCAAAGCAGGGAGTGGTAAGACTCCCCCCTATGGTAAACTGTCTCAGTGACTTAACTTTAAGTCTTCCAAGCCCTGCATAACTGACTGTTCCCTTAGGGGGAAAGACTGCCCGGCAGGCAAAAAATTGGGAACGCATTACTCAGGACAATTGGGTTTTAAATATTGTTTACCAAGGATACAGATTCCACTTTCACTCCTTACCAACCCCAAATGGTTGGCCAGACCTACCCCCCAAATCAGTGGGCGGAAGCTCAAACGCAAATCCTTGCTCTCTTAAGCATAAGGGCTATTCAACCTGTCCCAGAAGAGGAACTGGGACAAGGTTTCTACTCAAGACTTTTCCTGGTACTCAGAAAAAGACAACTCCTGGCATCCTATACTGGACCTCTCCATCCTAAACACATTTTTGGTGATTCCAAAATTCAAGATGTAAACTCTTCAACTACTTCTTATGCTAGGCAAAGATGCCTGGTTGGCAACACTGGATTTAAAGGAAGCTTACCTGCACATCCCAATAAGGGAATCCTGCAGAAGATACCTATGCTTCAAAGCAGGATACGTGCACTATCAGTTCTCTGCAATGCCCTATGGCTTACCTACTGCACCCAGGGTATTCACAAAGTGCCTAGCTCCAGTCATTGCATTTTGCTGGCAAAGAAATATTCAAATATACCCATACCTGGACGATTGTCTAATTCAGGCAGAAAACCAGGACATACTATTGAATCATCTGGCATTTGTACAGAAATTGCTAACTTCCCTGGGGTACACTATAAACAAAAATAAATCACATCTTGTACCCTGCCAACAAATTGTATTCCTGGGAGCAAGCTTGAACACAACTTCCCAGATGGCTTTTCTCACGCGAGAAAAACAAGTTCATTTGACAGCCTACTTCAAACTACTGGCCACAAAGACCCAGCTATCTGAGAAGAAAATACTGCAAGCCCTGGGGTTCATGACCTCCTGCATTCTACTAATTCCATATGCAAAACTGCATATGAGGAATCTACAGTGGTATCTAAAAAGCCTATGATGTCAACATTCTCAGGATCTAGAAGCAATGCTTCCTATCATTCCTTGTCTACAGATAGAGTTCCTTTGGTGGGCAGAAGCCTGTCACCAAAACAAGGGACTGCGATTCACTCTACCCCCTGCCACCCAAACCCTAACAGACTCATCAGACTATGCATGGGGGGATCACTTGGCAGGGAAGTGCATTCAGGGCAAATGGAACCCAAGTCAAAAGTCAAATGCACCTGCACATCAATCAGAAAGAAATGTTAGCTGTACAGAATGCCCTGACAGCCTTCAAGGACCACATCCTTCCAGGACAATTAATGGTAAAGATGGACAACACCACTGTTATGTGGTACATAAACAGGGGGGAACCCATTCATACCCCCTCTGCAGACTAGCATGGCTCTGTGGAACACAGCTGTGAGCTACCAAGTGCACCTACAGGCTCAATTCCTGCCAGGAAAGCTAAACACACTGGCAGACTATCTAAGCAGAAATCTCATGGACCCACACGAGTGGAAACTGGAACCAAAGATATTCAGCATGTTGAGAAACAATTGGGGGAGCCCAGCTATAGACCTGTTTGCCTCCCCCCAGAACCACCAATTGAAAAAAATTCTGCACAAGGACTCCCCACAAACAAGCTTGGAAAGTGGATGCCCTGTCCTTCACCTGGAAAAACCTGACAGTTTATGCCTTTCCCACTCTGCCTCTTCTCTCCAAGGTACTACTAAAGATCAAACAGGACAAACCAAGGACGATACTGATTGCACCAGACTGCCCACGCCAGCACTGGTACCCCTTTTTGTGCAGTGTGTCACTGCTAGCACCATGGCACCTGCCTCAGACCCCTGTCCTGCTGTCACAGCAGGAGGGCCAAATTCTGCACCCACAGCTTCAAAACCTGAACCTGGCTAATTACCTGATCCCTCCGTTACCATCCCTCAGTAAGCAAGTGTTGGATGTCATTTTGGAGGCAAGGAGGCCTAGTACTAGAAAATCTTGCACTGAAAAATGGAAAAGATTCTGTTCCTGGAACCAAACTTAAGAGATGGACACAGCTGCGCCCAATTTACCTCAGATTCTTCAATACTTAACTGAGATGCACAAGGGCCTTTCCTTTTCCTCCATCAAAATTCATGCCTCAGCCATTTCAGCTCATTACAACACAGAACCACCCCTCTTCTCTCATCCACTGCTGAAGCAGTTCCTCAGAGGGACCAAAAACTTAAGACCACCCAGGAGAGCTCCTACCCCAGCCTAGGACCTTAACTTTGTATAGGAAAAACTCACTCTGCCTCCTTTTGAGCCAGCTCCAAATGCAGAGTTGAAATTCCTTTCTTGGAAAACAGCCTTCCTTTTAGCCATCACTTCAGATAGAAGGGTGTCTGAATTGCAGGTCATCATGGCAGCAGAGCCTTTCATCATTTTTCATGCGGATAGGGTGTCCCTCAGGACCAATCCCTCCTTCATGCCCAAGGTGGTATCCAGTGTGGCCCTGAATCAGTCCATTCATTTGCCAACCTTCTTTTCTAATCCACAGAACAAAGGGAAGAGAATTTTGCACTCTTTAGATATGCACAGACAGCTTAGAATTTATTTGGACAGGACTAAACCTCTCAGGAAATCTGAACAACTGCTGGTTGCATTTGCTGCATGGGGCAGAGGGGAAAAAGACCATTTCAAAGCAAACCATTTCTAAGTGGATAGGCCTTTGCATTCATTTCTGCTATAAGCACCATGGAAAGCCTACCCCACTGGGGATTAGACCACATTCTACCAGAGCTGCATCTACCTCTACAGCCTTTCTCAGAGGTGCCCCTACTAGGGACATCCTAGAAGCTGCTACCTGGAGTTCTGTACATACCTTCACCAAACATTACCATTTGCCAATTTTCTCTAAATCCAGGGCTGGCTTTGCCACTGCAGTCTTGCAGGGCCTTATAGCTGGTTCTAATGCTATCGAATTTCCTCCTCCCATCCTTAGTTTTGGGAATCTACTCAGATGTGATGACTACAACAGTGAAACACGAATAACATAGTGCAGTTGTGTACACTTACCATAAATGTAGATGTTCGAGTGTATTCACTGTTGCAGTCCTAGTTACCCTCCCTCCAACCCCCTGACTTCTATTGGCTATACTTCTATTCCTGCTTACTATGGTTAAAGCTTTTTGGTGTATTTGTTTTTTTGTTGGAGATGTAACCTTATAAATATATATATATATATATATATATATATATAAATAAATAATTGCTTCCCATTATGGGGGCACCTGACATCTGGAGCAAGAAAAACTGATGTAATGGCGTCGGCTGCATGCTTTATACCCCTGACTACCTGACGTCATGGAAGATGGGACAGCAACTGATGCAGGACCCAAAACTTTGTAAATCAGGCCGACTGAGGGCTACTGCAAGCAGATAACCCAAATGTGATGACTGCAACAGTGAATACACTCGAACATCTACATTTATGGTAAGTTTACACAACTGTACTTTTTTGTTAAAGACAGAGGAGACTGAAGGGGAAGAGTCCTTGGTTGGACAAAAGTGAAGAAACAGAAAAAGGGCAAATGAACAGAAAAAAAGAACTGCCAAAGAACTTTCAAAGAAAGTATGTAAAGGTTGATATTTTAATTTAGAAGACTTTGAGAATGAAATTTAAGGAACACTTTGATTTTACTGAGAAAATAGATGTGAATATCATTTGCTTGCAGGTTATAAAATTTCCAAATTTGTGAGATTTTAAAAGGATAAAAGTCACAGTGGAAATAAAGATTGTATGGTATTTTGGTACCAGAAAAGCTCTGTTATACGGGTTAACAGCACCAAGACAATATGCTATAGATATTCTATACTGTATTGAAAAGAGACTGGAATGATTTTATTTTATAA
Organism: Protopterus annectens; assembly: GCF_019279795.1. Taxonomy (NCBI): domain Eukaryota; kingdom Metazoa; phylum Chordata; order Ceratodontiformes; family Protopteridae; genus Protopterus; species Protopterus annectens. The sequence continues at coordinate 619,846,575 of NC_056741.1, read as the reverse complement.
TTTGCAAAGACTTGCAGTTTGTTAACCGGGAAAGTCCATTGGACCTAAATTTACCCATTTTCAATGGAGGCCTGGTGAGAAAAGCTCCAAACAGAAAGCAAATGTGTACAATATTCAAAAGTGATAACTCGGATACAGTGTTTTAAAATATTTACAATAATAAGTAGCAAAGATTCAAGTAGTACATCATATATGGAGACAAAATTGAAGAAATTGAGACTAGAAGTATAGATACAAAGGCTGAATTTGAGAGTAAGAAGGGGTAAAGAGAGTAGGAAGACTTCAGGTGGGGTGAGAGCAGGGGCATTCCCAGAGAGAGGAGAGTGGAATAAAGTTTTAAAAGAAGAGATATTCAAGTTAGTTCTAATTTGAGAGGGAAGTGAATTCTGCGATCTGGCAAGGGAGAAAGATAGTAAGAGTTGCCCTGGAGAACGTATTGTAAAGTTCGAGGAGATTTTGATTTGTGGATCTTAGTGTTCTGTGTGGCTGGTGGATTTTTAAGGTAGAGGAGAGAGGACAATTAGAGGGTTTGAAAATGAGCTTATGTGCTGTTATAAGTTGAATAAAAGTCAGGTAGTTTGGAATTCCAACCAGTTTAGGGCATGGAAGGAGTTGGTGATGAGTGGAGGATTTGGATCCTGTGACAAACTTGGAAATGTTATTATAGCAAGAAGATAATTTTGATTTGAGGGTTGATTGGAGATTAGTAAGGTGAGGGGCTCCATATAGAAGAGAGGGGGTGAGGTAAGTGGTGGATAGGAGTTGTTTGGATGAGAGAGTAAGGTAGTGTCTGTGACGGTAGAGCATTCCAAGCTTTTGATGTTTTTTTTTTTTAATATTAATTAGTAGGTGGATATCAGATTTTAACTGATCATCAATAAGGGCACCTAGCAGTTTTGCATAGGGAGCTATTTCAATAGAGGTGTTATTTTGACTGAGAATAGAGAAGGATGCTTTGTCAATGGTGTGTCTAGAGGGGGAGAAAATCATTATTTTGGATTTGGATGCGTGAAGAGCTAGGTGGTTGTCTATCATCCAGGACTGTGCAGGAGAAGGCCTTTGTTTGGGGAGAGATTTGACGGAGCAAATGATGGAGAGTCGACTGCATATTGGATGAGTTTAGCATTAGGGATGTTTCGATAGAAGTCATTAATAAAAATATTGAATAGTAAGGGACCCAGTATAGAGCCTTGAGAAACCCCTGTTGGAGTGTGCGGGAAAGAAGTACAGTTGTTTCACTTTACAGCTTGTTTCCTAGCTGAGAGATAGCTGGTGAACCAGTTGATAGAGGAAGAGGAAAGGAGAAATCTACGGAACAATCAGCCACACAGTCTGTAAGGAAATGCATAGAGCAGTTGGCCTGCTTGGTGGGGAGTTCAAACCAGTACACTGTAGAACTGTGAGTTCTTACAGTGTTTGGTGAGCAGAGTAAATGGAATACGATAAGAACTACTACAGGGAAGCTAGTAGCAAAATCCCTAGAGATATGCAGGGAATGTAATTCTTAGTGTCGTTCCACTGTAGAGAACTAGAAGAGCTTATAGTGCCACCTTGTGGCAATGTTTAGAAATTGTTAAAATAAGAGAAGAATGCCGAGGGAGTGCCTTTTTTCTTTTTTAATGTCTAATACTTTTGTTTATATTAATGTCTAATACTGTGAACGAGACAGTGGGTAGCTAAGATGAAGACGGCAATGCAGAGAGAAAGATGACCATTGTAGGCTGCAAGTGGGAACACCGCATGGATTACAAGTATACAACTAAAGCACACATAAGGGTATAATAATAGTTATGCACCTGTATATGAAAATAAAGTGTAGATTGTTTAGGAAAGCGGAGTCTTTAGAAATTTCAGGTCCTGTCTGCTGGATTTCACACACACACACACACACACACACACACACACACACACACACACACACACACACACACACACACACACACTTACACACTTACACACTTACACATTGGATAAAAAAAGGAGAGGTAAACATGGAGATGAATGGTCCTAAGATATATATGGGATGAAGCTTTATTATGTGGTGGTGAAGGGTTTCCTGTATGTAAAAAGAAAAAAAAGGGGGTTAAAAATACTGTGTTAATTCACTGTTTCTTTTCCCTCATAGCTAGAGCTTTTGTTTTGTAGTGTGTTTTTCTCCTCATGGTGTTCTCTTATTGGAAAGTTGGAGAACAAGTGTCATGAACATTAGACAATAAGAGAAGTCGGAATACTGTAGTAAGTTAGAATTTTATTGATTCAATTAATTCAGCTGTGTTGAGAGCATTTGGAAATGAAAGGATTTTGTACAAGATGGTCAAATAGGTGATTTGCTCTTAAAAAGAACATTTTGATAGAATACTTTATACAGGAGGAAGAAGGTGAAGAATAATGCCAGCTGGGCCCAGTGACCACTGAAGGCCAGTCGTGCCAGGGGTGAATTTGTGGATAGCCATCTAGTTGTCTAACCCCTTTTTTGAAGGAAATAAATGAGCGATGTTGCTTAATGTGGAGTGGAAGGTTGTTCCAGAGAAGGGGTAGGTATTACCTGAAAATTTTTTTTCTTCAGTATGCTTGATTTTCTGAAACAGGTTTAGATCCCTGCTTCTAGTGTTACTGGGACTGCATGATTTGTGGAGATGAGAGGTCTTTGACTACCGGTTCCCTAATGGCCCAAAAATCAAGGCACAGGTCTCTTAAGACGTCTGTAAGACACTGAATACAGGGACAATGAGTCCAACCTCTTCTTCTGGAAGCCTGTGATCTTTTAGTTAGCAACTTCTGTGGTCTTTCCAGTTGCTTGATATGCCTTCATGTTATATCCCAGTAGGGACATTATATTCAGTAATGGGTCTGATACAGGGGGGTAAGAGCTTTTTTGCAAAGAGTATTTCATCTGCATTCAGTCAGCTGCTTTAGTAAAAGGATTTTGTAACCTCCATTCCTAGGTGATGTTCAAAGGTAAGGGAATTATTTACCTGTGTTCCAGTATGTCTGTCAGCACTTTCATTTTGAAGTGAGTTGTTGTCTGTACTCTAAGGATTGATAGAGGATTGTTTGCCAACTGCAGCAGTGTAGCATTTTTACGTTTTAGGTTTAACCCATTGTTGCTATTGGAAAGCTTACATTCTGCTGTAGAAAAACATTCTAAGAGCTTATTCGGCTAAAGAAAATGTATAACAAAGGAAATGCAAAAGGAATAACATTTAAAAAAATGTAGACCATATGTGAAGTGGTATTGCTCTTGTACTGAGTAGTACCTGAGGTGAAACTACAACATAGTTCCTTCCCCACTTCATTAGGATTTTTTCTTTGTCTTTGATAATCCTCTTCATTTTCATGAACAGAAATTCCTATTAACAGAAGGAAGGAACAAAGAAAGAGAAAGTTTTTCCCCCAGTTTTGGACAAAGATTTTTAAAAATGAAGTGCATGATGGAAGATTTTCTTAATGCAAAAGGGAAAGGAATTTTATGCACAAATTTTGTTTCCTTCTTTGCAGTTAATAGGTGATCTGAAGTAGTTAACTTCATTTGATCAGCAACCTGTGGGTATCGGATCCGAGCCGGCAGCTTTCCTAGCTCAAAGATCTGAGCCCCAAGCTCCTCCCCCTACCCATAATGCCCTGCCACCTCCCTCTAACCCCCAGATCTCATTTGCTGCGGCTTCTGTAAGCTTATTAGAATGAGCTCCAATAGCGGTATCGTGAGTTTAGGCTTTTTTTATATATATCTCCTGTCAGAAATTTCTATACCTTTGTGTGACTGAATCTCTTATAACTCTTTTAGTAATTTTAGCTAATTTTAAAAACTTTCTTCTTTATTTTTAGCTTATTTCCCTCCCCTGCCTGTGTGTGAAGGTGTGTGCTTGTGGGCTTTTCTTCCTTTCTAGAATGTCTGAAGGCCCCAAAGCTGTGTTTTCCAAATGCTCCGAGTGTGGCCATAAGCTGTCCCCAGCAGATGGCCACACTCGGTGCATTATTTGACTGGAGGTTGATGACCTCCAATAGTGCAGCCTTCAACCCCAGGGCTTTGAGGGATAGGGGGACGAAGTTAATCCTTGCGGGCCTTTTGCCCCCGGATTCCACTTTGACCTCCTCCTCCTCCTCTGTGGCGCCAGCCGCGGCTGTGGCTGTCCCACCTACCGCCTCCGATCCCCTGGCCTGGACTCAACCTCCCTCTTTGGTCCAGGAGGAAAGGGACAGTAAAAAGAGAGACAAGAGGGAGAGAGAGAGAGGGAAAAGGATAGGCACCGCAGCCACAAGAGGCGGTCCGAATCTGTCCCTTCAGGCCCGCCATCCAAGCAACTTGCCTCTCCCCTCAAGGTCTCCAGGTCTTCCCCCTCCCGGCTTCGTTCTCCACGTTTCTCCCCGGAGCCGGAGGAAGAGACCCGGTCACCTTCGAGGTCGTCTAGGTGGCCTTCCCGGCCGGCCTCGGCTGCTTTGTCCAGATCTACAAGACATTTATCCGACGCAGACATGGACCGTATGATGCGTCGATTTCTTCAGGCCCAGATGCAGATGGGAGTGCTCTTGCCTCCCCCTCCGCGGGGGGGGAGCTCGACCCCCTTTTTCGCCCCCCATTGCTCCTTCTCCGACCCACCTTCGGGGTTCGGAGCCGTCAGATCCGTCTAGCTTTGGAGACGGGGTGATGTCAGCACCGACAGTGGTTTCTACTTCGGCGCCGACTGTACCCTCGAGTCTGTCGGATCCTTTTTCAGATCCGAGCTCTCGGGGCCGTGGGTTGAGCGTCTGATCCGGAGGAGTTAGTGGGCCTTCGGCTCTGTTGAGGTCGGAGCGCACTGCTCTTTTGGATCCGATCGGATCATCTCCGGCGCTGATCCACTTGCCGGATCTGAGGAGACTGCTTTCGGATCCAAGAGAAAGCAGTTCTCCCTCGTTCTACATCGTGGAGAGGGTTTTTTCGAGGGATTCGAGAACCTGGGCTCTTGTTTCGGATCCACCCGCCATTCCCTCTCAGACGGGCCTGTCCATCATCTGGCCCCAGGGACAGCCTGCGCCTACATCCCAGATGCTTCCCCTAGAGGAACAGGGCATTGTTGGGGAGGCCTCTTCGGACAGCCCCCCCCCCCGAGGAGGTCCCTCACAAACGGAAGTGCAAGAGGAGGCACTTGGAGTCACCTGAGTCCCTCACAGAGGACACGGACTTAGAGGAAGGGGAAGGTTCCCCAAGGTCACCCCTCGAAGATGTCTCCTTTGGAGACATTATGGAAATGTGCATTAGAGGGGGGTGGTCTGCCCAAAAACCATCCTCGGATGAGTCTGTATTTCTGGAGGCGTTTGACGCAGGCCTAAGTACCTCTTGGGTGTCCCCTCCCGCCGACCCCCTGGTGGACCTCATAACTACCAGGGCATGGAAGGAGCCGGACAATGTCGAGCCAATACCCAAGAGACCTGACAGGATTCTCAGCCCTCCCACAGACAGGACAGCTTGGAGCAAGGGTGCCCCTGTAGATGCCATGGTGGTGGCGGCTGCCACTAAAAAGGAATTAGCACAGGAGAGTTCCTTGGTACATCCTCCAGACAAGGAGTCTCAGATGATGGACTGTTTAGGAAAGCGGATGTTCGCTTCAGCGACCTTCTGTGTAAGGTCACTGAACTATACGGCACATGTTATTCGGCTCCAGCGGGACCTGATCAAAGAGTACGCTGGGTCACCCCCAGAGTCCATGTCGGCTGAGGACAAATGGACCTTCTCGGCTCGAATGGCCACTCTCAAGTCGATTACTAACACATCTATATGGCTTCTCTCCCATGCCATGGAGGGAGTGGCTAGAGCCAGCGGGATAGGTGTTGTCTTGCGTAGACAGGCCTGGCTCCGTCTCTACGACTTTGCGGAACCCTTCAAGGCATCCTTCGCGAACGCCCCTTTTGACGGTTCTACGCTTTTCGGCAAAACTGTCTGTGATATGCTTCTCGAGAGCGAGAAAGATGGGAAGACGTGGTCTGCCATCGGGATCTGCTTCTCGGCTCCTCAGAGGTCCTACTCCAGGAACCAAAGAGGACAAAAGAAGATGTGGTTCCGGAAAGCTCAGCAATCCCGTTTCGCTCCGGACCCTTCATCCTTCAGAGGCAGAGGAGGACAAGGTGGACGCTGGCCCAGAAGAACTTTGGGTCGAGGGAACCCTTTTTCCGATCGACCCGCGCAGCAACCCTGAGGGGTTGCCTGACTGCTCCTCTCTGGAGGCAGTCGGGGGACACTTCTCGGAGCACCTAGCACGCTGGGAGTCCATTACAACAGATCGCTGGGTGCTCCGAATTATATCCAGAGGCTATTCTATCCCATTCCTGACAGAGCCTCCCCGATGTTCTACCCAATCAGAGGGAGGTAGCAGCCGTCTAAATACGAGAGCTGCTAAGAAAAAGAGCCATCCAGCACACCCCCCTAGGGCAATCCAGATCAGGCTTCTACTCCAGGTTCTTTTTGGTGCCAAAAAAGACGGGGGACTTGCGGCCTATTCTTGACCTGTCCACACTGAACCTGTCAGTCGCCAAAGAAAAGTTCCGGATGGTCACTATTCAATCCATTCTCCCACTTTTACAGGAGAACGACTGGATGTACTCGGTAGACCTCAAGGATGCATACTACCAAATTCTAATGGACAGGCGATCCAGGAGGTTCCTCCGCTTTCGGCTGGGAGCCAGCCATTACCAATTCAGGGTACTACCCTTCGGTCTCACCACAGCACCTAGGGTGTTCACCAAGGTCATGGCAGTTGTAGGGGCCCACCTGAGGCTTCAGGGAATACAGGTCTTCCCTGACCTGGACGAGGGACTACTTCCTACACCTAGTCCGCCATCTAGGGATAAATATCAATATCAAGAAATCCTCCCTTCAGCCTACGCAGATTTTGGACTTCATAGGAGCCAGGATAGACCGTGTGCAATCCAGAATTTTTCTGATGGCGGACAGACTTCGCAATTTAAACCCTCACATTCTAGCCCTTCTACAAGCACCAGCCCCCTCAGCGGAATTAGTCCTGAGGGCCCTGGGATCCATGGCAGCGGCCATCAATCTATCACCTATCGCGCGTCTGAAGATGAGAATCCTTCAATGGACCTTACAGGTTCAATGGTCCATCCTACATCAACCCCTGTCTACTCCCATTTCCCTCAGCAGGATTTGCAGGGAGTCTCTACTTTGGTGGCTCCACTCCAGAGACCTTCGGGAAGGGCGCCCCTTCTCCATGTCCCCACCCCAAGCCACAGTGACCACGGATGCATCTCTCCTCGGGTGGGGGTGGGGGGTATTGCATGGTCTGATCCGTCCAAGGCATGTGGACTCACACGGAGACCTCATTGCATATCAATGTCCTGGAGATGAGGGCAGTGCTTCTAGCATTGCAGGCTCTCTATCCCCTCCTTCCTCTGGGGACTATTGCAATTCAAACAGACAACATGTCGGTAGTCTGGTACATCAACAAACAGGGGGGGGAACCAGATTTTACCCACTTTGCCGAGAGGCCATGAGAGTGTGGGAATGGGCGATATCCACCAACTGCTTTCTCTTAGCAACGCACATACCGGGCCGGTCAAACATTCTAGCGGACAGGTTGAGTCGAACGATCCTCTCACCTTACGAGTGGTCTCTGAACCCAGTAGTAGCGGAGCAAATCTTCCTCAAATGGGGTCAGTCAACCTTGCTGCGATCTGTTCGCCTCACCTTCGAAAGCAAAGTGCAGCGAGTTCTTCGCTCTAATTCCCCCACCAGGGGAAGTCCCCAGAGATGCTCTGGTTCATGCTTGGCCATCCGGTCTTCTGTATGCTTATCCTCCTCTTCCTAGAAACCTGGGAGGAAACTCACAGATATGCTCAGAATTAGTTCAAAATGATGTGAAAATTACTGAACCTACAGACATTGCCAATATACTGGCTGACAGGTTCAGTGCAAACCCCCCCCCTCCCCCCCAAAAGGAGAGATATCTATACCAGAGGATTGTAGCCCCCCAAACATCTCTAACGCCCAGGTGAGAACTGCTCTCTCTAAGGCGAAAAACACAGCATCCATGGGACCGGATGGTGTCCCCGGCTGTGTGCTCCACGAACTCAACGAGGAATTAAACCCGCAGATAGGACAGTTGTTTAATCTTAGCCTCACCTCAGGATACGTACCCGAGGAGTGGCGCACGGCAACTGTGGTCCCACTTCACAAAGGCAGTGCCTCCACCGACCCTGGAAATTACCGTCCCATCAGCTTGACAAGCCTGATCTGCAAAGCCATGGAGAGGATCATAATGGAACTCATAAATAAAGACATAGAGAACTTGCAGACTTTGGATCCAACCCAGTTTGGCTTTGTCAAAGGCAGATCATGCCTTTTAAACTTGGTCGACTTTTTGAAACAGTCACCAAGGCCATTGATGAGGAAAGGCAGTCCATACAGCCTACCTCGACCTGGCAAAGGCTTTCGACACAATACCCCACTCAGGTATCGTCAAAACTCATCAGCTTAAATGTAAACCCATACATCACAAGATGGGTTGCAAACTGGCTAAGTGACAGAACCCACAGGGTCAGAGTTGCTGGCGCCATGTCAGACTCAAAGCCTGTCACAAGTGGAGTCCCACAGGGCTCAGTCCTGGGCCCACTCTTGTTCGGCATCTACTTTTCTGAAGTACAAGCAAACACAGGAGGGTATGGCTGACAAAGTTTGCAGATGACTGCAAACTGAGGGCCATAGTCGAAAACACATCTGACACAGATATCCTTCAGAAGGGTCTCACAGAAATGGATAACTGGTGCCAGAGCCATGGCCTAAAGTTAAACGCCAAGAAATGCATAGTCATACCCTTCGGGAAAAACAAGGTTACCCCTAGCTACCATATAGGTGGCAATCCACTGAGCACAGAAGAAGTTATCAGAGATCTGGGGACTCAGGTTGACAGTAACCTATCGTTTGATACTCACGTTGCTAAAGTAGTTAGGAAGACCTTCTACATTGCCCACCTGATCATGAAGGGATTCACATCTAGATCAAGGGAGGTCATCGTCCCCCTGTACTCATCACTCATCAGACCAATGATTGAGTACAGTGCTCCATTTGGAATGTATCTGACCCGACACCTGCAGCAGCTGGAAAGGCCTCAAAAGTTCCTCACCAAAAGGATAAAGGGTCTCAAAATATGTCTTATGCTGCCCGACTGAAAGAACTTCAGCTCTATTCGACCGCCTGCTCAGAGGTGACCTGTGCCTGACATACAAGGCCATGTCAAACCCAGATTTGATGAACATGCTTCACCTCAAAAAATCTAGATCCCTCAGAACTACAAGGGCGGGAGACTTAAACCTTGACACGGTCATTAATAGGACATGCTGGAGGGACAGATTCATCACCCAAAGACTCCCTATGCTGTGGAACAAAATCCCGGTACATGTGAGGCAGAGCACCTCGCTGGCCATGTTCAAGAGAAATCTTGACCAATGGATGGGAGATCGCAGATATACCCCAGGGATTACCTCAGTGTCTCTGCTTGACAGAGGCACAGCAAAACAATGGGCATAGTTTTCTTCAAGCCACAAAAACTCTGGGCTGGGCTTATAAATGCCCTTGGGCAGATAGCCTAGTACGAACCTATGAACCTATTGATGATCAAGTTCTTGCAGAAAGCTCGTCGGTTGGGGAGCAGAGTTATCCTCATACCCTATTCTGGCCTCGTCAAACCTGGTTCCCATACCTACGGTCTCATCTAGTTCATCCTCCCTGGATCTTAGATCCCATTCCAGACCTAATTACTTATCCCTTAGGTTTGAAGACACCCGACCTGGACTACCTCAAGCTCTCAGCATGGTTGATCCAGTTCCATTAATGGCTAGGACTCCAGGTATATTTTCATCAGTTAAAGCCGTCCTGGTGGCCGCTCATAAACCTTCTACCAGGAAAATCTACAAGAGTAAGTGGAAACGTTTCTCTATCTGGGCAGAGCACAGGAATTTGGATCCCTTCACGGCTCCTATCCCAGCAGTCCTAGACTTTTTATCCCATATCTTTCATCAAGGGGCTAGTTCTTCTACTGTTAAAGTTCATTTGGCAGCCATTTCCCACTTTCATGTTGGAAACAGTTTTGGTTCCCTAGCTTCCTCCAAGATTTGCAAGACATTCCTGAAAGGAACCTAACTGTTAAGACCCCCTGTCAAAGTTACAGTTCCTCCATGGGATCTAACACTAGTTCTCCAGGCTCTCACTGGCCCCCCATTCGAGCCCACAGCTTCAGTTGATTTAAAATATGTATCTTGGAAAACTGCCTTCTTGATTGCCATTACTTCAGCTAGGAGGATATCGGAGCTTCAAGCTCTTTGCAGTAAACCTCCATAAATCAGTTTTCACAAAGACAGGGTTTCCCCTCAGGACTAATCCCTCCTTTCTGCCTAAAGTGGCTTCAGAAGCCAACATAAACCAGTCCATCAATCTACCTGTCTTCTTTCCTAATTATCAAAACAAGGGAGAGTATAGACTTCATTGTTTGGATGTTCATAGACAGTTACGTTTTTACTTAAACAGAACAGCTGGACTTCGAAAATCAGATCAACTCTTTGTGTCATTTGCTAAATCCTGTCTGGGTAAACCAGTGACTAAAGTAACCTTAGCTAGTTGGATTTCCCAATGCATCCTCCTCGCATACAAAAGCTCTGGTCGTCCTGAACCCCTGAGGGTTCGAGCCCATTCTACCCGATCTATGGCTACTTCGGCTGCTTTCTGGTCAAGGGTTTCTTTGGATGACATTTGTTCAGCAGCTACCTGGGCTTCCTCTCATACTTTTATTACACACTATAAAGTGGATTTAATATCCAGAGGATGTGCATCTTTTGGCTCTGCTGTGCTCCGGAATATCCTTCCATGAGGGCCTCCCAAGTTTTTTTTTTGGTAGCTGGGGACTCTGTCCCACAGGTTGCTGATCAAATGAAGTTAACTACTTCAGATTAAGAAGTTATGTACTCACCATAATGTTCCATCTGAGTAGGTAACTTCATTTGTCAGCAACCAACCCGCTCTCCATCCCCCAAACCCTTAGTTCGTTCTTGAAAGATCAAGATACGTCACTTCCAGATGACTTCAGGTAGGACGTACATTACTCTTTTCTGGTGTGCTAGTATTTTTCTATACCATTATGGCAAACTTGATCTGAGGGTTAGAGGGAGGTGGCAGGGCATTATGGGTAGGGGGGAGGAGCTTGGAGCTCGGATCTTTGAGCTAGGAAAGCTGTTGGCTTGGATCCGATACCCACAGGTTGCTGACAAATGAAGTTACCTACTCAGATGGAACGTTATGGTGAGTACATAACTTCTTATTTTCTCTCTAATTCCAAATTTGAAGGGCTGAGGAAGACTGTAGAAACTTTTCCTTTACCTTGCACAACCTTTCCTGGCCCTAACCATTTATGTATTTTATTTACTTACTGACATTTTGACTTGTATTATGTATGCATTTATTTATTTATTTATTTATTTATTTTGCATTTGGGTGCCAATTGGCTCTTTTCTGGCATTAGGCATGAGACTGGCTCCTGGTGCTGTGTACTTTTGACTTTGGTGAGGCCCCTCTTGTGGGGATAGTTTGCTTTTGGGTTTTCCCCCACTGTGTCTAGGTGGCACGGCTCTTCTGGAGGCTGAGGTATTACTAGGTACTGTCTTGGTCTTGGTTTTAGAACTTTATCAGTGCTTTGAGCTACTAGCCAGGACCTGACTGATACTGGCCTTCAGGGACTTCCTGCCCACATTTCCTGGTAGTGAGGTAGGATTAGTACCTGGCCGTGAGTAATCAGGCACCCTTCCCCACTTGGAAGCTATAGAATGGGTGAATTTATTCCTTATAAATAAAGGAGCACAACCTAATGAAATGTTCACAGTCACAACATTACTTGACATTATATTAACCAACAATTTTTCACTTTTAACAACAAGTTATATTTACAAAAATGCGGCGTTGCCATGGGTTCGCCATGCGGTGCCAGTCTAGCAAACACGGTCATGGTTTATTGGGAAAATTTTTACATTTTCAAAAACACTGAATGGAGTCCGTATATAAAATATTACACACGGTTCCTGGATGATATTTTTATTTTATTCCAAGGACCGAATGAATTAGCCAATAAATTTCTATGTTACATAAATAATACCACTGAATTCTTCAAATTTACCTTAGATTTTCAGGTAAAGACAATAAATTACTTAGACATCAATTTATATAAAGATCTTGAGAACATGCAGTATTTTGCTAAAATACACAGAAAAGAGACCTTCTGTAACTCCTACCTCCACTATACTAGTTTACACCCCTTTACACAAAAGAAAGCTATAGTAAAGGGACAATTTATTAGGGCAGCTCGTATGACAACTTCATTCGATGACTTCATATCAGAATGCTGTTTAATAAAGATCTTTTTCATCGAAAGAGGTTATCCATATGAACTAGTCAACGACGTCTTAAACGAAGTAACACACAAAAGAGAAAGTGGTAACATAGTTCCAATCTTACAAACCAGAGAGAGAATCCCTAGTGGAGTAAATATATATCATAACACAGAAAGTGTATCCAATTTGGTAAACTCTGTGTTAGAAGAAAATCTGTCCAACAGTGAAGCAAAAGAAGAAGTAGGGAACTTTCAGACATGTTACGTTACAACGTATAACATGGACAGTAATATTATAAATAAGATATTGTACAAAAATTGGGGGCTCATACAACAAGATAAGACTATCAATTTTAAACTCCCTGAGCAACCTAAGGTAGTGTTTAGAAAAGGTAAAAACATTAAAAATATATTGGAATCAAATACTACTATAAAAGCATTTACCAGTAGAAATGGCATGACAAATTGCAATAGCTGCAATATGTGTAAGTACATGTCTTGCGGTGAATATGTTCATATTAATAATAAGAAATATAAAATTCAGAAGAAGTTGAATTGCATTTCTAAATTAGTAGTATATGCAGCTACGTGCACCCTCTGTCCAGCCTTCTATATAGGAAAAACTGAGCGGCGGTTCAAAGAGAGGGTGTACGAGCATACATATGCTATACTCAACAGCAAGACAGAAAATGCACTATTCAAGCACATTGCAGCTAACCCAGGCCACAACTTTAGATTTACTGCATTTGATCAAATTTACACTGACATCAGAGGAGGCCCATATAATTTATTATTGGAAGAACGGGAATTGATATGGCAATGGAGAACGAATGCATTTGTAAAACCAGGTCTAAACGAACATTGCAATATCAGTTGCCTTTTGAAACTTAAAAGTTTAGATAGGTAATCAATATACAATATATAATATAATATATGATACATAATTTATTTATATAAAATTAATGTCAATAGTAGTATCTAGTAAATTAATATATTTCATAATTCTATACACTATCAATGTATTTATGGTTTGTAGTATAATATAAAATAGTATAATTGAACATAGATATTAGTTTTAATAATTTAAAAAAATGTGTTTGGTATATGAAATACAAGTATTTGTGTGCAAGATTATATATGCATACGAATAGACATGTGTATGTGTATGGTATATGTATATTTATGTCTGTGTATTAGTGTAGCAATATATGTTCGTGAAGGTTTAAATTTTAATCAATATGACATGTCAAAATTACACAATAGAATTCTAAAAACTTTGTTAAGTCTTAAATTATTTATTCATATATTTTTCATGATAAATTATTACATATAACTAACAGTTACACATATGTAACCTTTGTATATGTTCATTGCAAAAGTTTAGATAGAAAAATATTTCATCTAATTCATTAAATAATAATATTTTCCAAATGACCAACATAACAGTAAGAATATAATATAAAAGAACAGTGTTATACACTATAACATATTTCATATATATGAAGGTCTAGCTGGGTTTTCATATTCTGTCAGTGCTTTTCTATTATTTGTTATTTCACATTTCGTATTGTTTTTTAAGTGCAGAACATTAGTGCGTTTACAGCTTTAAATGTTGATTATTTTACAAAGATAAATTAGTTAATTGAATACATTATATAAGGTCTTATCAATCAATTATAAGTAGTCTGAAGAAGTTACTCTGATTGGGAGTGACGAAAAGCGCTTAACTGTACCATTAAACAGAGTTTCCTTTTATCGTTTCCAGTGGACGTTTGTTTGCAGTTTGTTTGGATCACCCTTCTGAGAGAGGGCTGACTTCCATTCTGTCTAGGTAAAGTTTTCTGTCCCTTTCCTTCTGTGAAGAGGGAGCAGTCTCTAAGCTGCTGGTCTTGGAATGTTCTTCCAGTTGCATCCTTCCTTGTGGTTTTACTCATTTTGATTCTTTCTGGCCATATGACCCTTCAGTGAAGTAATTGATGTTGCATATAACAATTTTTTACTATGTTAGTTGATCTGTGAAGACCCTGTTAGCTGGGTCAGAGATTCATGACCTCTGTCCACCCTGTGACTGGTTGTTTCCCAAGTGAACGTTATTGTAGATTCCTTTTGTGTCAGGTAAGTATATAGATGCATATCAGTTGATGGTAGTGGTGGTGCGTATCCTTCTGGTTGATTTTGATTGCAGGAAGGTATTCACATTTGGGATGAGCATAATGCGTAAACAAAATGGTGGGCATTACTACAGGTTCTTTTCTGTCACTGAAATGAAGAATTTTAATTGTCATAATAACAATGTCTTTCTAGATAATTTTTGACATTTAACATCAGAGATCCTTTGGTGTGTTACAGTGCTGTTCCTCCTTCCTTTTTTTTTTTTTTTTTTTTTATAATTCTCCTGCAAACAATCCTCTCTTTCTAAGGGCAGGTTTATGGCTTGTAAGAAGACAGAACTAGCGAAAGGATTACATCATATTGCAACCACAAGGAATATTCGGATGGTCTGCATCCCTCCTTTCTGGAATGTACCATTCTGGAGTGCATAATGTGTTTACATTCCCACACATGCATTAAAAGTAACTACTCATGCCTCCCACCTTATGGTAGGCAGCTGGCTAGATGTAACTGTGTGTTCCCCTTAAAGAACATTTTATCTTTGATGTCCTGTCAAAGCTTGCTTGGTTACCATCCCTTTAATGTCCCTGTGACAACCCAGATATTGCTGTCCGTCTATATGGATATGTCTGTATCATCTATGTTAGGCATCCTGACGTGTAATCATTTTTCAGGATGTATTTATTTATGCCACTTTTTAGCATTCTCTTTCTAGATACACATTTCATGTTGCTCTAGAGTCAATTTTGAAGGTGAAAATGTTTTAGCCCCATTGTGGAAGGATGAAAGTGCATATATACACTGTTTTGGCTCTTCTAAAATTGTTTTCATATTTTGAAGATATTCATTACCTTTAATTGAAAACTGTGTTAAGGTGGCTTGGAGTTGGAAGAGGGCCACTGTAGCCAGGTACCCTATCACTTATACAAGGTATTGAGTAAATTCTAGTGTTAAGTCAGAAACTTATTTCCTCAACGCTTTTAGCACTTCCAGGAAGTGTTTTGAGTTTAGAAGAAGCATTTTAAGAGGTAGAGTTGTGTAAAAGAGCTTTTCGTTTGCACATTGTTTAAAATAAGAGTGATGTGGGTGTTCCCATTTTAATTTGTCTCATCTCTCTGCTTCTCAATCTTTTTTAGACTGCAGGATACTTACTATGAGGAGGGTCCACAGGAAATACCTCCACCTCAGACACCAACACCACCTCCAGTCCTTTTGCCGACCTTGCTGTCTCCTGAACTGCCAGCTGAACTTTTGGGTTCTGATGATGAAGAGCAGGAGGATCCCAGTGACTACCGCCCAGGTTAGTGTTATTTCACAGCATTTGTAAATTAGCGTGATATAAGTAGGTGTTTGTATTGTGTTTAATGGTAGAGTGTATAGTATCCAGACAGGCATTTTGGAAATAAAGGAGCTATTTGCTTTTGAGTAATCTGAGTAGCTAGTTGCAGTAGTTCTGACATCTCTCATAATTGTGGTAAGAGAAGATGTAGGCTTCAAAGCTTGATATTCCGTAGTAGACGTGAAGTATATGTCCAGACAGAGAATGAAAAGCATTACTTCAAAAAACGTAATCCTTGCTAAGAATTATTTAAAGTATAAGAGCTGCGTGTTTATCAGAGTGAAGCAGACCATTCCTGTGAATTTTATGACAGATATTCTCTTGCAACCCCATCATCAGTTAGTTGGTTAATAGCAAAATGTAGTTGCTAAACAATAATTAGAATAAACTAGAAACAAAAAATGATTATTATTATTATTAGTCAGATTTGCCATTGGACTAATAAAAATGACTTCAGCAGAATAATTGCTTATTCAACAGTTAAAAAGATCACTCCTGCACCTGGAAATTGTCATTTACACTACAAATAGTATTTTGTCACTACATATCAAGGGGTCTATATCAGTTCCGCGAAAATCCATTTCAGCGAATACCAAAAGAGCAACACGTATTAATCAAACTGCGAATAGACCAAACGCACTAAACCGCGAAATTTAAAACATCGAAAGGTCATAGTCTGCCAACCCCACCACCCACTGCATACTACCTACCCAAACAAAATAAATAAACCACATGCATACACTAACCAAACCCTACAGTAAAGCACCAAAACCCAACTTCTAACCCTACACTAAACCCCACATACACAACTATCTATGCACTATCCTGAACCCCTCCCTAACCCTAAGGTCCGCAACTACCACACATTTCCCCTACAGAAATATACTCTTAACAAAATAAATAATACACATAAATACATTTAACAAAACCCTACTTCTAACACTACACTAAATCTTACATACATTACCTATCTATACACTTACCTTAACCCGCACCATACCCTAAGGTCCATAACTATCGCACACGTACCTTATGGAGCTATACCACAGACGGGCCAACCAAAACACTTCAACATTTCGGATTTCTCTGTTTTGGATGTTCAGCATTTACGTAGTTCGTGCAATATGTGTCAATCATTTCGTATTCGTGGAAGCGTTTCGATCATCTGATAGGGACCCCATATCAAGAGCATCTTTGTCAGGAGTGAATAGTAAACTTCTGGTCAAGATATACCAATGTAAGTTAATTGGCTGAGCTTTACACTCTTTCCTTTTGAAAATAATGTTTTGCAGTTTCATCTGTTTTCACTGATACGATTGAGTCTAGAGTCACTGTATTATTTTTTTTCCACTGTGCTGCTTTTTTGTCCATGCTGTGAAAAAAAGACACATGGAAGGAGGAATTCATTGCAGAATTTGAATTTGTGGCCTTGAGGTCCAACCTCTTTAATTTCTAAATCAGACTACCAACAGGCAAGTCAAAGCTGTGGAGTTAAGGATAGGGAGGGGTAAAATGATAACTTGCAGTTTGAACAGATCATGAATAAGTTGCAGAAGATCAGTGTTAATTGACTTCATAGAAGAAAACCACAATGATCGTAGAAGTATTAACTATTCACTCCTGCTGTTTAGTGGAAGTGGTCACAAACCTCCAAGATGTTTAAACTCCATCTGATCGCTAAACTTCATTGTATCTATGAGGACAGATGTAATTGCTGTAGAGAAAATTGATAATAAATGCTGTAGAGAAATTGGGTAATAAACATATACAAGTGACTTACAGACCTGCCTTTTACATGTAGGGATGTGTGAACCATTTATTTTGTAAATAGTGTAAATACAAATGTATTTGTAAACAGCATTCATATTTAGATTCATAGGTGTTTACTAGGATGATGACCACAAGGGCCTTTTAAGCCTAGCCATGCACCCCAAATCTCTGACAAGTTTTGATACCCTTGATGATAAGTGTAAGCATGGGCCTGGAAGATGAACATTTACAAGTTACATGTGTCAATTAGTGACATAGGTGCCAAACCAGGGATGAATTTCTGGTTTCCAGTCCAATTGTCCAAGTTGCTCTTGAATTGGGTTAGGGAAGAACTCTGCTTCACATGGATGGGGAGCCTGTTCCATATATGTGTTAGTCTCTGGGATACATACCTATCTCTCCATCAGGTCTTGTTTATATCAAATGAGATGTTTAAGTCTTTAGAATGGGTAATTCTGGTGCTGTTTGTTTTATGAATATGCAGGAGGTCCATCAGAGTGGAGTCTGACAATGCCCTGTATGCCAGGCATAGATCTCCTTTCAAAAGCCTGTAGGAGACAGAATACAGGGATAGGATCTTGAGGAGGTCTGGATAGGACATTTTACTTATGCCTTGTATTCTTTTAGTGAGGAACCTCTGTGGATGTTCCATTTGTTGGATATCCCAGGTTAGGTACATACCAAAGGGGGCATTGTACCCGATGGTAGGTCTGATGAATGACTAATACAGTGGAACAAGGACTTCCTTGGAGTTAGATGCCACACCTTTGTTTATAAGTTGCGCAACATAGAATGATTTCCTCACAACTGCAGACACATGCTGGTCAAGGGCTGGATTACTATTTATTTATGTATGTCCCTAAGTTCTTTACTACTGGGTCAACTCTAACAGGTGTGTTGTCAGTATGATAAAAACAATGAACGAAGCGCAGTGCAAGCAAAAAACCAATAAACAAAAAAATGCACTGTGTGAGGACGAAATGCACCGGACAACCGAGAACTTAATACCAGCTTTAATAAACGTTAAACGTTTAACAAACACCACGTTTTTCGTCACATAAATCAGACTTCATCAGACAAGTAATACAGTGATTAACACCCATATATATATATATATATATATATATATATATATATATATATATATATATATATACTGACCATTCATTTAAAATAACCAATGAAAATCAATTCAACAGTGCTCATGAATATGAATGAGTGTAAATAAACTTGGAATACATAACATTTAGAGAATTGAAATACGATAATTTGATTCCCAATGATATAAATATAAATACATTGAAATGTAGAACAATATATATGAATATGAATCAAATGCCTTGTAATAAAAAACTAATTACTATACTCATTAAAAAATATGTATAATACAATGATGTGTTATAATGATGTGCTTCAAACAGCAATACTCCCATCTAGTGGTCAAAACCTGAATACACTAGAATATCATCATAGGTATTATACTCAGTGAATGAATAACCATAATAAATATACTAAGATATATAAAATGTATAAATATTTAATATAAAATATATGAACAATAAATAATAATGATGTGATGTAAATATATATATATAACAACCATAAATATATATATATATATATATATATATATATATATAATGTATGAATACATAAATAATGTGTAATTTCATCTAATAAGTATTATGAAAAACTTGTTCATTTACATATGAAACCATGAGTAGGAAAACTATAAATAATTAGAACAGTAAAATATTGTAAATAGTATAAAAATGTAATTATATAATTTTAAAATGAGACAAGATGTATATATATATATATATATATGTATATATATATATATATATATATATATATATGTATATATATATATATATATATATATATGTATATATATGTATATATGTATATATATATATATATATATATATATATATATATATATATATATATATATATATATATATATATGTATATATATATATATATATATATATATATATATATATATATATATATATATATATATATATATATATATATATATATATATATATATATATATATATATATATATATATATATATATATGTATATATATATATGTATATATATATATATGTATATATATATATATATATATATATATATGTATGTATATATATATATATATATATATATATATATATATATATATATATATGTATATATATATATATATATATATATATATATATATATATATATATATATATATATATATATATATATGTATATATATATATATATATATATATATATATATATATATATATGTATATATATGTATACATAAATATATGTATACGTATATATATATATATATATATATATATATATATATATATATATATATATATATATATATATATATATATATATATATATATATATATATATATATATATATATATATATATATATATATATATATATATATATATATATATATATATATATATATATATATATATATATATATATATATATATATATATATATATATATATATATATATATATATATATATATATATATATATGTATATATATATATATGTATATTTATATATATATGTATATATATATATATATATATATATATATGTATATATATATATATATATATATATATATATATATATATATATATATATATGTATATATGTATATATATATATATATATATATATATATATACAGGCATGAAACATATAACATGTAACATAAATGTTGATTTGAACAAATATATATGTATGAAAATATATGACCCTGTTTCAAACCCACATGCAAATTGATGAGAAAATAGTATAATCTAAAAAAAATGAACTGTAAAAATTTTTATATATATATATATATATATATATATATATATGTATAAATGGATAAAGTGACATGAAGAGAAATAGATGTTACAATTTAGCTGCCCTTAATTTTAAAACTGGGACCAGGGAGATATTGTCGTTCAACCCGGGGAATTTGTTTGCCTCCAAGACAATTTGCCAAAATAATTCCCTTTATTCAATCTGAGTCTCCCATAGGCCACCTCTTTCATCCTTCACAACTTCCTCTAAAATGAAAAATTTATATTTCGCCAAGGGACAGATATTCAAATGTTTGTATAATGCATTATGTTCTTTCTTGTTTTTGATATTATTCAGGTGTTCATAAATCCTTCTTTTGATCTTCCTCTCAGTCTTCCCTATATAGAAGGCCAAGCAGATCTCACATAATGCAATATACACAACTCCGAAGGAATTACAATTACTGTGTGTTTTGCCCACAATCTCTTTCTCTCTATGAAAATTTTTTGTGAATTTATCATAAATGAGCATTGTGAACACATTTCGCAGGGATAGGTACCCCTAATTTTGATACTTTTCTTATTTATCTTATATTGAGCTGTCAGTCAATCTTTTATATTACGTCCCCTTCTAAAGATAATATTAAAAGAATCAGTCGACTTGTTGAAATTCAAGTCTGTAATATTGAGGAATTTCTCCCATTCCTTAAAGAACACTTGTTTTACAATGCCTGCATCACCACTATAGTCAGTAACAAATGATTGAATATACGTTTTATCTTTTTTTGTCTTCTATAAATCCGATGTTTGAGTGTTAACGTCAATGGGGGGGGGTTGTAGTTCATTATAGGTGCAAATCTATTTTTTCTCCCTTGTATAACTTCTATTTTGATATGGTTACAAAAATCCACAGGATAACCTCTATCCAAAAACATACTAACCAAGAAATCCATTTCATCACTGAAAATCTTGATTATTGGAAGTCATTCTTGAAATCCTAACCATTTGACCCTTTACAATACTTTTCTTCTGATGTAAAGGGTGTCCACTTTTATAGTGTAAATAGGAATTGGAAAAAAGTTTTTTTCCTATACACTTTTGACTTAAAATTATCTCCATCTTTTTCTAACGTAATATCTAAATAGTTGATGCTATGTACATTTATATCATGGGTAAATTTTAAAAAAGCGGTAGTCTGATTGATGTACAGAATGAAATCATTTAACTTGTCGATACTATCCTTCCAAAATATAATGATGTCATCCAGAAAACGTTTGTGTAAAACCCAACAATCTTTGTAGCTACCATTATAGATGTATTTTTCTTCCCATGTATTTAAAACCATGTTGGCATATATGGGAGCACATCTTGCTCCCATAGCCACCCAACTTATTTGATGAAAATATTCGCCTTGGAAAAATAAATAGGTGTATTTCAAAACTAATTCCATTAAGTTTACACAAACTAGGATTTCATCATCTTTTAATGTATTAAAGGATCTTATAGCTTTTTCAAACCATTCAATTCCTATATTGTGAGGTATTGAACCAAACAAATCTGTAACATCTATAGCCACAAAGATGATATCGTTCATATTAATAATGTTCTTCACTTTTCCTAGAAAGTCCCATGAGTCTTTCAAGTATGATGTTCCTTTAAACATTAAATCTTTTAACTTGGTATCAATGTATTTAGCTAAAGGAGAAATAACTGAACCTTCTGCTGCCACTATGGGTCGTAAAGGAGGATCTGCACTATTTTTGTGTACTTTGGGAATGCCAAAAATTGAAGGAATTTTTGGCTTGCTATTGTGTAAGAATTCAAACATGCTGTAATCAATGAGTCCTTCCAAAAATAGATCATATAGTGTTGTATAAATTATTTTATAGCCAATATTGATCTCATTAATGGAAATATTATCATATTTAGACTCATCTAACAATAAATTAAACATTTTACCTTTGTATATAATAGAACTCATAAGTACCAACCCTCCCCCTTTGTCTGGTTTCATAATCCTTAAATTGGGATTTTCTTTTAACCTCTTGAGTAATGAAAGTTCATTTAATGTAAGGTTAGGAGCAAATTGATTAATTTTAACTGCTTTTCTCAGTTCATTCTCTATAATGTTTTCAAAATTCTTTAATTGTGGGTGCATGGGGGGATTCCATGTACTTTTTTTCTTTAATTCCTTAGAATGATCAACTTCCCCCAAGATATCACCACAAATTAACTGAAGGTTCATTTTCCTCAAAAACATCTTGACATCAATAATCATTCTAGTGATGTCACATTTTGTTCTTGGTACGAAGTTGAGTCCCTTGGAAAACAGCTCAAAATAAATCTCATCAATTTCAAGTTCTGTATAGTTAAATATATTAAAATTCTTATATTTGGCACATGTGCAAATAACAGATGTATCACATTTATTTTCTACATTGATATCAATAGTATTGAAACTCATAAAAATCTCATTAATTGATGTTTCTAGGGGAACAGATCCTAGTATCTCCTGCCTCTTCCTCTCCCCCCTCCCCTCCATCCATTCCTCTGGTAATTCCCTTCTCTTTGATTTCTGATCCTTTCTGACCTCCGAAGGGGGGGAAATTCTAAAGGGTCAAAAATATTGTGTAATAAGTCAGCTTGTCCCTCTACATCGTCATCAGTAATATCATGCCTGTATTTGTCATTATGTAAAAATCTCTCATTCTTATAGTTAAAAATGATTCTTGGTTTTGGGTATTGAATACCCTGTTCATATTCAAACGTGTCCCTCAAAATCTTTCTTTTTTTCTTTTCTAAAATTCTCTCACATTTCATATCTATATCTTTTCTAAGATCTAAATATTTATTTTTCTCTAAATCAACAGTAAATAAAAGGTCATTGGTAATCTTTCCATTTATAACATCAATTTGTTTCATTAAACATTCAATTTCATCTTCATTATTCTTAATAATACTTCTCAGGAGCTCAAAGCCCCATCCATCAAACATATTTAACAACTTGTCATAAAACTTTGTACCTTTTACATTATTAGGGAATTTATAAATACGTAAACCCTTTGGAACTATTTTTACCTGAAGGCATTCTTTTAAATAAGCGTTGTCAATAGTTAAAATCTTATATTTAAACAATAAATCATTGAGTTGATGCAAATAGTCAGCATATGTACATATATTATCATTATCCATAAAAGAAATGTCCTTAAACGCCAGTTTGCATTTAAGCCACTCGCTAAGAGTAACATCATCATTCTGCAAACAGTCACCTTGGATTCCTGGCAGTTGGTGACTGCTACCATAACCGTTGTGCTCCAAAACGGGACTGCTGTCACGAATCAAGATGTCTGGAAAATTGTTAGCTCCGCTAGGTCCTGTTTTCGCAACCTCCACGATGTTCTGGTTTACCCCATGTCCAACTACGCTGACTCCATTACTCTCTCCACGCATGCGTAAAGCATTCTGATTACCCGGAAGAATCACATTGCTGTTCTGGCAAACCAGCATGTTGCAAACAGGAGTCAGCAAAGCAACTAGCTGACTCAGCTGCCCAATAAGTGCCGAAAGTTGATCCCCCTGAGATGTAACAGGGCCCAAACGGACCGGGGAAGAACTGTCCTCTCTCTCCATAGAAAACTGATAAAAACAATGAACGAAGTGCAGTGCAAGCAAAAAACCAATAAACAAAAAAATGCACTGTGTGAGGACGAAATGCACCGGACAACCAAGAACTTAATACCAGCTTTAATAAACGTTAAACGTTTGACAAACACCACGTTATTCGTCACATAAATCAGACTTCATCAGACAAGTAATACAGTGATTAACACCCATATATATATGCTGACCATTCATTTAAAATAACCAATGAAAATCAATTCAACAGTGCTCATGAATATGAATGAGTGTAAATGAACTTGGAATACATAACATTTAGAGAATTAAAATACGATAATTTGATTCCCAGTGATATAAATATAAATACATTGAAATGTAGAACAATATATATGAATATGAATCAAATGCCTTGTAATAAAAAACTAATTACTATACTCATTAAAAAATATGTATAATACAATGATGTGTTATAATGATGTGCTTCAAACAGCAATACTCCCATCTAGTGGTCAAAACCTGAATACACTAGAATATCATCATAGGTATTATACTCAGTGAATGAATAACCATAATAAATAAACTAAGATATATACAATGTATAAATATTTAATATAAAATATACGAACAGTAAATAATAATGATGTGATGTAAATATACCATATATATATATATATATATATATATATATATATATATATATATATATAATGTATGAATACATAAATAATGTGTAATTTCATCTAATAAATATTATGAAAAACTTGTTTGTTCATTTACATATGAAACCATGAGTAGAAAAATTATAAATTATTAGAACAGTAAAATATTGTAAATATTATAAAAATGTAATTATATAATTTTAAAATGAGACAAGATGTGTATGTACATATATATATATATATATATATATATATATATATATATATATATATATACACCGGCATGAAACATATAACATGTAACATAAATGTTGATTTGAACAAATATATATGTATAAAAATATATGACCCTGCATTTGATTCATATTCATATATATTGTTCTACATTCATATATATTGTTCTACATTTCAATGTATTTATATTTATATCATTGGGAATCAAATTATCGTATTTCAATTCTCTAAATGTTATGTTTTCCAAGTTCATTTACACTCATTCATATTCATGAGCACTGTTGAATTGATTTTCATTGGTTATTTTAAATGAATGGTCAGCATATATATATGGGTGTTAATTACTGTATTACTTGTCTGATGAAGTCTGATTTATGTGACGAAAAACGTGGTGTTTGTCAAACGTTTAACGTTTATTAAAGCTGGTATTAAGTTCTCGGTTGTCCGGTGCATTTCGTCCTCACACAGTGCATTTTTTTGTTTATTGTCAGTATGATAGTTACCATGGATGGATGACTTCCCAAAGGATATCATATCAGCATTTCTTGGCATTTAGTTTTAGTCCATGGCTGTGACACCAGTTGTTTGTCTGTGTCAGCCCCTCCTGGAGAACATTTGTGTCAATGTGAGATTCAATGACAGTGGCACATTGTTACAACACTGTACATATGTACATTGTTATAATGTTTTAGGCAATGTATATGCATTATTATGATGCATTAGACAACATTATTTTTCTACGGTGCTTTGATGGTACATTCTGTATTACTGTCTGTGACTATGTCCTTTATAACCTCCACAGTTGATTTCTTCAGTTAACTGCATAGTGAGGCTGGGTTTTGGCCAAAACAGATCTGCTGACCAGGCCATTTTTCCGGTCAACAGATAGAAATAAGTAAATAAATGTGCATCACTGGATGGGTTCAGGCAAAGCCTTCACTGAATTGCTAGAGACAAAACAGAACTGTATAACAGGGGCTAGAAGAATAATCTTTTTCACAGGATTCCCACAGAAATACGGAGTTGTGGACTGTTAGTTTCATGAAGATGAAACTAGTAAAATGGGCAGATATTGAATGAGCCCATAGAATGTTCATCCTGCAGTGTATCGGGGGGCGTGTATGCCTCATCCTAACATCATTAGTGAGAGTTTTGCTCTAAAAGAAAGGATTCTGTCTTCCCTCTGGATACCCATATGGATCTTTAAGATTGGAGAAAGTGGTGTTGTGTGACCATGGTTATTCCTTGGCCACACAAATGAAAAAGATATCCTTTAACCAGTCATCAGGTTCTGTAGGCAGGTGAAGTATAACTGCAAATTACTCTCCCATGTACAACTCGGAGTGATTAGCTCCGATGGTCCTGTCACTTTTTTTTTTCACCAGAAAATTCTTTACAGAAATTAAAGCAGGCAGGATCAGATCTCCTTGAAATCCAGAAAACTTCTGCACATTCTTTGGAGAAGACAGGGTGCCTATTAAATTGGAGAAATTTGAGGAAGACTCCTGAGCCATTCCCGCTATACAGTATGTGGGTGGTTGAGAATGCTGACTCTGCTTTTGATGGGCAGCTGGTTCTTGTGCAACACTTGGGAAGGGAGGCACTGGGCTTGTCTGGGACCTGTCTTGGTTTGAGGCATAGACTTAATGTGTGAAGTCTATATCTGTGTAGATTGAAGTTTAAATGCTTTTAAACTCTGACTGGTAAAAAGCAGCGGCTTCTTAATATCTTAGGTTCATGCTGTTTAAGTTTAGAAGAAACTTAGAAGACTGACTAGAGTGTAGTTGGTGGTTGTGCATCTCACAAAACTATTTTTAGGCTTTGTTCATTGAGAAACACCTTCTTTGCTGATGTCGTTGCATGCCAGAAATAATGAGTTCAGGCATCTGCAAGGAGAGTGAAGACTTGTGGATATGTACTGACTAGTGACATATTTTGACAGATTGTTTTACAAATGCTTTAAGAATTTTAGCTACTTTTAAGACATTTGGGGGTAGAATTAATGGGTCTATATTAAATCAGCGAACGCTTAAAAAAGCGAATGCTGATTCATTGACCCTAGTTCACTGAACACTAACAATCACGAACACTCAGAACAGTGATTTTTTTCCCCAGGGAAAAAAACTCTGTTCCACAAAAAAAGAAAAAAAAAACAAACAAACTTAAAACTGTATTTAATATGGGGGGCTTTGCCCCCACACACCCCGATGTGGAGGGCTGTGCCCCCCACACACACCCTACTTAAATGTACCAACTCCGAGATGGCACCACACTGGAGGAAACGGCAAACTCCCAAAACCGTCCCAGCATTTTTTTTTCCTTGGAAAAAAAATCGCTGTTCCAGGTGTTTGGCATTGTCAGCGTTCGCTCATGTAGGGTCAGTGAATCAGCATTCGCTTTTTTAAGCATGTGCTGATTTAGTATAGACCCGAATTAATGTGTTTTTGCTTTTGAAAAGCTTATGTTCAAATCATGATCATTGCCATATGTGAACTTTCACCTGGCTACGTATCAAGGTGAGGGTGGACATGCATTTAACTACTATGATAATTAATAGTTCAGTTTGCTAAATGGAAATGCCTTTATGTTGCATTGGGTTCAGTTTTTTTTCAAATATTAAATTAGTGATGGGGTGAAGTTCAGCTGAGGAATAACTGTACAGATGAGGAGTGATTTGGAAACGCACTTCACTACATGACTTGTGAAGTCTTGGTTTATCATCTCTGTTGTCTGTCTGTTTAAATGTGTTTTGCTACGTTCTTGGAAGCAGAAACTTGTAGAGCTACTTGTAATTTTTTTTTTGTAATTTGATAGTTCTGTTGTTTGAAACTTAATATACGATTCGCTCACACTCATGGTTTCAGCAAATTTTCCCAATTATTTGTTCTGATTATTTGTCATGTGTTTTCATTGTAACTCTTTCCTTGAAATAGTGAATTTTAAGACTTAAAAAATGGTCAGCATACATTTTATTTTTTTGGTTTACTCATGAGCAAAGTATCTGTTCTGAATAGGTTGAACGGCAATTGTATTGTCCTGTAACACTCAACTTTATTTTGATATGTTTATGTCTGTGGACTTCTGAATTTTGTTAAACGAGTAAGAAACATAAACCACAGTTGTTATTGCAGGACCCCAAACATCACATTTATTTTAGATGGCTATATTAATGGAAGTTACTATTCCTCTTTATTTGGAGGAGGTGTAATGACCCTAATTAGAAAGGTAGACAGTCTTTCTCCTAGATGAACAAAGAGTAGATAAAGATGGCAGGTATTCTATCACTAAGGGCTACTGTGGGAAGGCAGTACCCCTGGGAATGACTGAAAAAACAATGTAGTCAGTATACTGAGAGAATAGGTAATTTCAGAGGGAAGTCTGTTTAGGTGGTGGGAGATTGAAACATTGGGAGTGATGGGAGTGATGTTCTGGTAAGTCATGCTTACATGTGAACATTTATTAATGGATATATTTTTAGAATGGGTATAGTAGGTGTTCAAAGTGTGCTTCACTTACTTGGGGGGGGGGGGTGTTCCTGTGGCACAAGCACTTTGCAGAGATTCTACATCCAGTATCAAACCTTGAGACATTTTTCTCCTATGTTCACTCTCATAAAATATATGACAGGATGCCTCATTTCTCTGCTTTTAATTGTATTGTGTTGTGAGTCACTTTGTGCAAGACTGAAAGTTGTCCCTTTTATGAGGTAAATAATAAGTGGTCCGAGGTTAAGCTTTGACTGTATCTTAATGAATTTGTTGACCAGAAGGTCCTGTTTCAACAGTTAAAGTGATATGGCAAATACTTCGGTCACAAAGTAAACAATTTGAAAGAATTAAAATCAATTGGAAACCTATATCTGAAGTAGGGAGAGCCTTCTTTCTCACTAAATCAAATTGAGTCACATCTGACTTTAAAACTTTCTAAGAATTTGTATCAACAGCAGAACTTACAGATAAGGAATTTCTTGTAAAATGTAAGTGGTTATTTTAGATGTGGAAAGCCCTTTGCTAAGACACTATACAAGTGGTAGAGGATCTCTCTTGGTATATACTCCCTCTGGTGAGTTATGCTTGATAGGAGTTGCCAATACCTCTCCCTCTGTTCTTTCCTCAAAAGCTTAAACAATGGCTTCAGATTTCATCTTGGGTGATGAATACCGTAGAATTAATTATATGATTTTGACCTTGTCCTCTAGGGAGGAGATCTACGAGTGACTGATTTTATAGGTTCATAGGTGTTTACTAGGCTAATGACCACAAGGGCCTTTTTAAGCCTAGCCATGCATCCCAAATCTCTAACAAGTTCTGATTCCCTTGACAAATGTAAACATGGGCCTGGGAGATGAACCATTTACAGGTTACCTGTTTGCATTAGAGATATAGGTGCCAAACCAGGGTTGAATTTTTGGTCTCCCGTCCCATCAGTTGAGATGTATTATAAGGCTTCTAGGTTTAAGATGCTTCTTGGTTTGTATTTTTATCTCTGAAACAGATGTCTGAGGATTCTTTTCTCCGTTAAATAGCAGATTCTGGAAGTCTGGGGAGAGAGAGAAAAAAGAGAGAGAGAATTAGGAACATGTTTTTTGGAATTTGTAAGCAGTGTTTAAAAATTCTCTATGCTCGTTTAAACTTGTTTTTTGCAGGCATGGGTGCCAGAACCATAGAGCACGGGAGGAGGGGAGCCCCACGCCACTTTTGCAGATCATCCATACCTCTGTCCCTTTAATTTTTTGCGCCTCCCGCACATATTTCCAGCTTTGCGAGCGGTTTCGTTTGCCGTGAAGATGTCAGCACACATTTCCGGCTGTTTTTTGCGAGCAGGATATTCAGAAGCTGCTGCAGAAGGTATTTATTTATTTCAGAAGCCTGTAATGGAGTTTGCTGCATCTGGACTGAGTTAATTGCAGAGTGGAGCGGGGGAACGGATAGTCTGTCTACAGGAGTTAATTGCAGAGTGGAGTGGGGGAACGGTATGGAGAGTCTGTCTATCAGAATGAGTACACTGTGTGTGCTACAGGAGTTAATTGCAGAGTGGAGGAATGGTGTGTGTGTGTGTGTGTGTGTGTGTGTGTGTGTGTGTGTGTGTGTGTGTGTGTGTGTGTGTGTGTGTGTGTGTGTCTGTGAGCGAGTGTGTGTCTTTCTGTGTCTGTCTGTCTGTCTGTGTCTCTACAGGTAAAAAGAGCCTAAAGTCCCTAGCCACCATCACTTGTGACTTTATGCCTCACATTATTGTTCTGTTCTTTCTGGTTTGCAGAAGTGGTAAAACAAAACCTTTTATGCTAGCAATTTTCTAAGGTTATAAAATCAGTATTTGAAATGTCTCCCTATTTTGGGGCTGTATTCCCCATTATTGGCTTTGTTCTGAATTTTTGTGCTAAGAGGTTGACCGCTATGGTGAGAAGTGACAACTGAATTCACTAAATGATATGATAGCCATTTAAGTTTGTCTTGTCTTTGAAGAAACTGCTGGTTTAGTTTAGTGGTATGTTGCTCTGACTGTAGTGCACAGTGTTCTGGGTTCAAGACTTGGCAGTGAAATGCATGGTGGTAACAATGTTTTATGCAAGCAACTTTCCAAAATTATATTTCTAAGGTTATAAAATCAGTATTTGAAATGTGTCCCTATTTTGGGGCTGTATTCCCGCATTATTGGCTTTGTTCTGTATTTTTCTGCTAAGAGGTTGAGAGCAATGGTGAGAAGTGAGAACTGAATTCACTAAATTATATGATGGCCATTTAAGTTTGTCTTCCTGCCTTTCAAGAAACTGCTGGTTTAGCTTAGTGGTATGTTGCTCTGACTGTAGTGCACAGTGTTCTGGGTCCAAGACTTGGCAGTGAAATGCATGGTGGTAACAACGTTTTATGCAAGCAGCTTTCCAAAATTATACACGCAATGTTTAAAATGTGTCCCTGGTTTTTGGCCTTTTGCCCCCCCCCAATTGAAAATAAGTTCAAGAAGCTGTGCAACATGCCTATGGCTTACAGTCTACTGTGATTCTGTGTTTATATATTGTGTGCAGAAGTAGACTGTTATCATGGAAATGTTCTGAACAGGGCAGTTTTGTCATTATTGGTGCATGCATTTTGCTTCATTGCCTACTGGAAAAATGTTCAAACAATAAATTTAAAATTCAGTTGTGTGTGGAAGTAGACCTTTATGATGGAAATGTTCTGAATAGGGCAGTTTTGTCATTATTGGTTAATGCATTTTTGTTTCGTTGCCTACTGGAAAAATGTTTAAACAATAAATTTAAAATGCGCTCTAACTTAAGTCTAACAAGTGTGCTGTATTATACAAGGAATATAATTTAATACAATCAGGAAGGTGAATCAGGGAATGCATACATGTATGCATGGCCCTAAACATGTGTTTGAAAACAGCCCAGAGGAAAGTGTGAAAAGCTCAAAATCATGGGCAAATTTTAAGCTTTACTCTTGTTACCAAAGCAATGGATGAAGGTAAAACAGTTCACACCACATTACCTTGACCTGGCCAAGCCTTTTGACACAATCCCCTACTCAGGTGTAGTACAAAAGATGAATAATGTAGGAGCAAACACTTACATCACCAGCTGCATTGCCAACTTGGCTCATAGGATGCAGGAGATCAAAACGGGGGAAGAGACCAGTCACCAATGGAGTCCCCCAGGGTTTGGTGCGGAGACTTTTTCTGTTTGGCATATACATCTCAAAAGTAAAAGGAAATATCAGAGCTTTGGCCAGCTAAGTTTGAGATGACTGCAAGCTAGGAGAAGTTATTGAATCCCAAAATGACTTAACCATCATGCAGGAAGGATTGTCCAAATAATAACTGGTATCAAAATCATGACAATGCCCTCTGAGAACTGATCCAATTGTTTGGCATTTGGGAACTTGTGTGTACAGTGGCCTAACTTTTGACCAACATGTGCCCAGCGTCATAAGGAAGCCTTTCTATATTGCACAGCTTATAAACAGATTGATTGTGACTAGATCTAGAGATGTTGTTGTCCCCCTTTACAAAGCTCTCATTATGTCAGTCATTTTGTATAACCCCCACTTTGGCATGTATCTGTCCAGCCCCATGCAACAATTGGAAAGCCTTCAGAAATACCTTACTAAAAGGATAGAAGCCCTAAACAGTAGGTCTTGCATGGAAAACCTTAAAGATTTATTACTATGCTCAGTATCCTACAGGTTCTTAGAGGTGACATGTCTGGCATACAAAGCATCCTCCGACGTAATACAGATGGACCTACTGAACATCAGCAAGTCAAATGGCATCAGTCCAGGTATCTAAACTGAATGTTGTGGAGAGATGGATATATATCACAGAGGCTGCCACAGTTCCGGAACAGACTATCCATAAAAATGAAGCAAAGCTCATCCATCCATATTCAAATGCAACTTGGATCTAACGATGGGTAATAGAAAATGTACTCCAGGATTTCCACTCATGCCACTAATAGATAGAGGCAGTTCCTAAATGCTGCATCCGTTACATGGCACCCTCAAATTATTTATGGCATGATCACAGTTGCTCTGACTAGGGCTAATATACAAATCTGATATTGTTAATCCTTGTTCATTCCTTACGTATGGGTATCTGTTCCGACCTCTGAACCGAGCCAGCCTTTTTCCAAGCTCGCATCAGCTTTAAACTTTCAAGCTAAACTCTTTCCCACAATCCCCCTCTCCCGGTTACCTCAGATTTCGTTTGCCTCGTTGCCATTTGGTCATGTCAAGCTGCTTCTCTTGGGCTAAGTACAGTTGTTTGTTGTTTAATAACCATTTATTTTACTTTTCTGACAGGAAAGTTTCTATTTCATTGTCTCTTACCCTATCGCATCTAGCGATCATACCTTCTTCAGGTTTTTCTTCTCCTTTCTTTATCTTTTCACCGCAAGGTAAATTCCCCTTACCATCGTTGGTAATGCTTACCTTTTTTCTCATACCTTGGGGTATTCCTTTGTACTATTGCTGGTCCCTTTTCTGCTTTCTATTTTAGCTATTATAGCAGATAAGAAAGGTAGTCCGGGGTTTAAACGGTGTTCTGATTGTGGACACAAACTTCTTACTTCTACTCTTTGTGCGTTTATTGTTTGGGGGTGTCCCACTTGTCTGTTGATCCGCCCTGTACTATTTGTGAGAATTTTTCAAATAGAACCTTGTTGGAAAGGAAAAAAAGCTGTTACTGAAGGGATTTCTTAAATCTCCCTTTTCAGAGGCTATTTCTGGGTCGTTGGCCTCAACCCCTCCTAGAGCCCATAAGAAAATCTTGGATGTTCCTACCAAAGCTAAATCTTTGCCTTTGTCCCCGGCTGGGGACTCTCTCCAACCAAAACCTAAAAAGGCTAAAGTTTCGGCTCTGGAGCTCACTCAGTCAGCCCAAGTGCTTTTGGTGCCTAGACCTTTGGCACCGAGGTCTTCGGCTCCATTAGTGATCTCTGCTCCGTCTTTTCCTGCAGCCTTCACTATATCGGCTCCGAGGGGCTCCTCGGTTCAGACTATTACCACTGTATCGGCACAGACCGTTCAGTTGGTGCAGACCTTGACCTCGTCGGCTCCGAGATATTCCTCGGAACCGACACCTTTATTGTTGACTCCAGTTTTGTCGGTTCCATCGTCGGTACCGACAACCACTTTGGCACCGATCCCTGTGTCGGTGCAGACCATGACCTCTGCACCGATGACTTCGGTGCAGACTCCCGTAGTCCAGTCTCTCTCGGCACCGTTGTTTTCAGTGTGGACTGGTGAGATGGGCACCGAGTTTGCCTCTTCTGTGGACAGGCCTGTTTCTCCCTCAGTCTCCTTGAGGTCCACTAGAAGCCGTTCCGAACACGATGTGTTGCGTCTTTTGGATCAGGTACTCTTGGCCAGAGGTGCCTCACCCCCCAGGAACTATCCTTCCTTGGGAGGTGATCACCCATCTCTAAAAACCCCTTCTTATTCTCCTCCTTCATTGCCTTTGAAGTCCATGGATATAGCACAGTCTTCCCCTTCTGCGGTTCCCTTTATGAATCTTACTAAGGAACCGCAGTTGCCTTCCAGGCAGGAAAGTTTTGCCATGACCCAGGATGTCAATTATGACACGCATCGTTTGCTGCTCCACAGCCATCCAGGGACACCGGGTCGGCAGGCAGAGCCACTTAGGGGGAGGGGTGACCCCTGTCCTAGACATTCACTCCTCTTCAGGTGGACCAGCCTTCCAACTGATGGAGAAAGCTTTCACTGCTGCTGGCAATACTGGACTGTCTATCCCTCCGCCCTCCTCTGGTACACTGGTTTCACAAGTCGCACTGAGCGAACACCGGGTACAAGGGCCTCAGGACATATTCCCAGAGGAAACACCTTTTCCGCTGTCTTCCCCAGCTTCTCCCGCTGAGGAAGTTCACCGGAAAAGTTTGTGTAAGAGGAAGCACATGGACTCCACAGAGGAGTCCCTCACTGAAGACACAGATTTTGATGAGGGGGAAGGATCCCCTCAATCACCCTCTGAGGTATCCTTTAGTGATATCTTCGAAATCCTGAAACAGAGAGGTGACTGGCCATCCATCTAATCCGACCTCTGAGCAGTCTGTGTTCCTGCAGGCCTTTTGCGCCCGGCCCTCTACCTCCTGGGTTACTCCACCTACCGATTAACTTGTCCGACTTATCGTGCAGTGTGCTTGGAATGCTCCTGACCGTCAGAACTATTCCCCAGAGGCCAGATAAGATTTTGTCCCCTCCTGCTACGGATCCCCATTGGTTAACAGGTCTTCCTGTGGATGCTTTGGTGGTGGCGGCCGCAACAAAAAAGGATCTGGCAGAAGAAGAAAGCCAGACTGTCCATTCGCCTAACAGAGAGTCCTGGGCCCTGGACAGGATAGGGAAGCGTGCCTTTGCATCAGCGACCTTTACTATCAGGTCCCTGAATTATATGGCACACTTTACCAAGCTTCAAAGGGATCTGATTTCTGAGCTCTCTGAAACCTTGGCTGATGCCGTGTCTGATGAGGTCTGTGACAAAGTGGCCTCTCAGCTAGCTACCACTGAGTCAATATCTAACTCCTCTATGCGACTGATATCTCATGCATCAGAAGGAGCAGCGGGTTCAGCTGCAGTCTTAAGACTACATGCATGGATGCGCTTGTGCAATTTCGCAGAACCATTTAAGGCTTCCTTTCTTAATGCTCCCATTGAGCCCTCCTCGTTGTTTGGACCCAAAGTTAAAAGCACACTGGCTAGATGTGAACAGGACGGTAAAACCCTTTCTTTCATAGGTGTCCGTTATTCTTCCCCTCAATGTGCTTTCTCTCGAAACCAAAAGAGTGGGAAGATATGGTTCAAGAAATCTCAGGGTCCTTTCCATGACGCACAAGCTGAGTTCTCCCCTAGAGGCAGAGGGGGAAACTCTCAGGGAAGACGCTCCTTTCGGGGCAGAGGGGGTTTGTGTAACCAGGGTTCCAGGGATTCTTTCACTGGCCAATCCTACCAGCGCTCCTGAAGAGCGGCCCAACTCCTTTCCTCTGGAGGTGGTTGGGGGACATTTCTCCTTGTACCCTTCTGCCTAGCTAACCATCACCACTGATTCTTGGGTACAAAGGATTATAACCAGAGGTTATTATATCCCCTTTGGTCTTTGTCCCGTCCCTTCAAAAAAACCTTCCCGATGTTCCACCCAGTCAAAGGGAAGAAGCAGCATTAGAGATAGAAAAGCTGCTAAGAAAGAGAGTCATCCAAATAGTCCCTCCAGACAGGATCCGGATTCTACTCAATACTGTTTTTGGTGCCAAAGAAAATGGGGGACTGGAGACCAATTTTGGATCTCAGTGTATTGAAAAAGTTTGTGAGAGTACAAAAATTCCAGATCACAATACAGTCTATCCTCCCGCTTTTGGAAAAAGACGATTGGATTTGCTCCGTAGATCTTCAAGATGCATACTACCACATAAAAGTGGACAGACCATCAAGAAAATTTCTGCGCTTCTGTGTGGGAGCCAGTCACCAGTTCAGAGTACTGCCCTTCGGACTCCCTACAGCCCCCAGAGTGTTCACAAAGTGCATGGCGGTTGTCACAGCTCACTTGCGACTTTAAGGATTCCAGGTGTTTCCATACCTAGATGACTGGCTCATTTCCGCCCCCACCAGACATCTATTGGAAGAAGCCGTGGCATACTCTCTCCTCACTGCACAAAGGCTAGGCATAACCATAAACTGGCAAAAATCCAATCTCACCCCATCTCAGTCAACAGAATTCATAGGGGTTATCTTTGACGCAAAGAACTACAGAGCTGCCATTCCAGAGCACAGAATTTGAAGGCTAAAGAAGCAACTGATTACAATCCTTTCAAGGGAGAAATCCGCGGCTCACTCGATTCTGCAGAAGTTGGGTTCCATGGCAGCCTCCATCACCATTGTCCCCCTGGCCAGGTTTCACATGAGGCTTCTACAATGGCTACTGCTCACCCAATGGTATCCCTTTCAGCATCCTCTTTCAGCCATGATTCAAGTAACCCACAGGTGCAAATAGGATTTAAATTGGTGGATGACACACAATCTGTCACAATGGTCTTGCCTTTTTTCCCCCCAGCAACCCGAGGCCACAGTGACCATGGATGCCTCCCTGATTGGGTGGGGTGGGGGTGGGGGGCTATGTCAGGGACAGACAGTCCAAGGCACTTGGTCCAAACTGGAGGCCCATCTGCATATAAATGTTCTAGAGCTGAGGGCGGTGCTTCTAGCGTAGCAAGCATTCCATCCCCTGCTGCCGTCTGGGACAATTGCGATTCAGTCAGACAACATGGCAGTGGTCTGGTATATCAGCAAACAAGGCGGAACCAAATCTTACCCCCTTTGTCGAGAGGCCATGGGGATATGGCAGTGGGCGATGGCTACCAACCGTTTTCTTCTAGCAACGCACATTCCCAGGAGTTCCAATGTGATAGCAGACAGACTCAGCAGGTGCATTCTTCAACCTCATGAGTGGTCCCTGAATCCCTTGATAGCCGCTGAGATCTTCCACCGCTGGGGCTGCCCTTTTGGCATCCCCGACCAATTACAAATGCAGTAACTACTTCGCCCTGATTCCCCCTCTGGGACAGTCACCCAGGGACGCTCTAGTCCACGATTGGCCCACGGGTCTTCTTTACGCATTCCCACCCTTTCCCCTCATTCCCAAGTTTTTGAAGAAAGCCCGTTGGTTGAAGAGCAAGGTGATCCTCATAGCTCCTTATTGGCCTCAACAGATTTGGTTTCCCTTCCTTTGGCCTCACCTACTAGATCGACCATGGATTTCTCCATCCAACCCCGGAGTTGATCTCACATCCACAGAACCTGATTCATCCCAGTTTGAACAGCCTGAAGCTCACAGCTTGGCTGCTACAAATCCCCTTGATTGCCAGGCAGAATGATCTTTCTTTACCAGTACGTGACATTCTCATTGCATCTCATAAGTCTTCCACTAGAATTACTTATCTGAGCAAGTGGAAAAGATTTACCTGTTGGCTGAAAGATAAACAGGTAGATCCTTTCTCAGCACCAGTGTCGATAATACTAGACTGTCTGGCCGACCTTTTCCAATCGGGTCTATCGGCCTCTACCATTAGAGTTCATTTGGCTGCAATTTCTAATTTTCATGAAGGTGTCCAAGATTCCTCTCTTATGTCCCACAAATTGTGCAAGACCTTCATAAAAGGTGTGAATCATCTGAACCACCTTTTAGAGAACCTATTCAACCATGGGATTTATCATTAGTTCTACAAGCTCTGACAATGCCACCTTTCGAACCAGCCTCTTCTTGCGACCTCAAGCATTTGCCATGGAAAACCTTGTTTTTGGTCGCCATTACTTCTGCCAGACGTATTTCTGAGCTTCAAGCTTTATGTATCAAGAGTCCGTACTTGATTTTTCATAGAGATAGTGTCTCTGAGAACTAATCCATCATTTTTGCCAAAAGTGATCTCTAAAATGTCCATTAATTAAACCACTGAATTGCCAGTTTTCTTTCCCAATCATTCAAATAGAGGAGAGTATTGCCTACATACCCTAGATATCCACAGGCAAATCCATTTTTACTTAAACAGGACTAAGTCCTTTCATAAATCTGACCATTTATTTTTGGCCTTTTCTGGACCTAGATTAGGATCTGCTGTTGCTAAGGTCACATTAGCTAGATGTTTGAAGGACTGTGTGACCTTCATTAATACACAACGTAATATCTCGTTGCCTACTACCATGAAAGCTCATTCAACAAGGTCGGTGGCAGCTTCTGCTGCCTTCCATGCCAGAGCTTCTTTACATGACATCTGTGCAGCTGCAACTTGGGCTACGCCTCATACTTTCATCAATCATTACAAATTGGATTTCGCCTCCAAGGGAAGAGCATCTTTCGGTTATATGGTGCTCAGGAATGTCCTGCCATGAGAGCCTCCCAGGAATAGAGGTAGCTAGGGACTCTGTCTCATACGTAAGGAATAAACGAGGATTAATAATATCAGATAAAGAAGTTATGTCTTACCATAACGTTCCATCTGTATTGTTGATCCTCGTTCAGTCATTATGACCCTCCCTCCTTCCCCCTCCTGTGGTTTCTAGTGGATCTCACCATCCAGTTCTCTTAGGTTATTTGACCAGAGGTAGCCTCTACCTTCTTTGACTTGCAAACTCAATCTGATGTAATAGGGAGAGGGGGATTGTGGGTAAGAGTTTAGCTCGAGAGTTAAAAGCTGACGCGAGCTTGGAAAATGACCGGCTCGGTTCTGAACCATACGTAATGATTGAACGAGGATCAACAATACAGATGGAACGTTATAGTAAGACATAACTTCTTTTTATCAGCCATGGGGATAGATAAGACCAATCAGAAAATGTTAATTCAAGCACCAAAAGGGAATTGGCTAAGCTTAAAATGTCCTCCAAGTGAAGCTATGTTGTGGTAGCAAATAGTTATAAAAAATGACCCTTTTTAGGTCACTAAGTGCCCCTGTCACCCTCTGCCCCCCCAGTCTTTAACAGCTTCCGGCGCCTATGTTTGCAGGGGTAAAGCCCCACCCCCACCCACCCCAAGTGTGAGGTTCCCATATCTTGGAGCAAAGAGAATATTCCAAAAAATGGCAACCCTGGACTTAAATTTAAGTCTGAATTTTTAGTCATTCACTCTTTGCATTCTGGGACTCTGCATTTCAGGTCCTGACATTTCAGATGGTGAACTGCGTAGACTTAGCAAGGCTTACTTAGTTAAATTTTATTGGCTGCTAGAAAATGGAAATCAGAATCCGTTTCCATTTTCAAGGAAGTTCTACATATTGTAAAGGAGGTAAAACAACTGTAGGCTGGGATCTTTAGAAAACGGAAGGAGAAAATTTCATAAATATAAGTAGAATTTCTGGGAATAATACATGCAGAATAATGCTCGGAGAGGAGAGAGATTTAAGGGAAGGCAGGAATCGTGCAACTTATGTAATGTTGGAGTGAATTAAAATTGTTAAAGAAAAAACCTAGACTGCATAAAAACTGTCATTGTATGTTTTCTGTTAATGTTTGTAAACATATGATGTTATGTAGTCCTATTTCGCCGTAATTCTTGCTGGATGGGTTCGGAGCCGATCCTAGTCTCCGACTTGGCAGATACTAAAGCTTGAGAGCTTTTACTGGCTCGAGGCTATCCCCTGTCCCATGATGCACCACGGCAATTCCTCAGATCTCGTTTGCCGCGAAAGCTTCGAGGTTGTCTTCTTACTGGCTCGTTGGCTAAGTAAAATATTTTGATATTTTTGACTACATCTCTTCACTTTTCTCATTAATAGTTTTCTATTTTATTATCTGAGTGATTGCCGTGAGTGATTGCTACCCCTGTCCCCTTTCTTTAAGGATTGTACGGCCCATTTTTGTTAGAGGGCCGTAGTTGCCTGTTTAAGTTAGAGGGCCTTTCCTCTCTGTGTGCTAGTTTTTTCTCCTATTTAAAAAAAAAATATATATATATATATATATATATATATATATATATATATATATATATATACACACACACACACACACACACACACACACACACACACACCTTTTTATAGTTGTACTGTTGGATTTTGTTATTGTATTTGTTCTTTCTTCTCAAAAGAAATATGTCAAGGGATAAAGACAGAGAACACCATACTTTCAACAGCTGGAACAAAATCAGGCAGTTCCTAAAAGTCATAATAGGAAATTTGCATCGGTTCCTGCTTCGGAACTGACAAAGAAATCAAAAGCGACTGAGCTGAAGAGCTCTGGCTCCGATTCTGTTTCTTCAGTCTCGGCACCGTCTGTTTCATTGCTGCCAAGAAAATATTCTCTGTTGAGACACTCGCCGATCTTGGAACCAGTTTCACCAACCTTAAGATCTCCGATTTTGCAAAGGAGGAGATCTCCATCTGTCTCCACCCGTTCTTCCAGGACACTATCTGATGAGGATGTAGAGCGGGTGGTGAAGAGGCTGCTCTGTAAGCTGGCACTGGAAAAACTTTTAGCTCCTCTGGACCGAAAGGCTTCGGAGCCGTCACATCTTCAGTCTACTGTTCCTCCTCCGACTGTTTCACTCTCCTGACCCTAATGTTTCGGGTCCTTTAGTGTTGGAACCTTCAGTTCCAAGAATTCTTCCTGCTTCCTCAGAACCGATAACTCTAACCTCATCGGCTCAGGTTGGAGCTGAGGGATCTGGGAGCCGATGCTCTCCAGTCGACTCCGAGAGGGATAGTCACCCCGTTTTTTCTTCAGAACTGACCCTTCCTCTCGGTGCTTTGGCTCGGTTGAACTCGACTCCCACGTCCGCTTTGGAGCCTGCCCCTCCTGCTCGGAGTTGACCTTCCATTTCCTCAGAGCAGAGGTCTTCTTTGGAGCGGGGTGTTAAGGCTTTCGAGATGATAGAGAAAGCTTTGTCTAATGTTAAAGCCCTACCATTGGACCCAAAGTCCCTCCAGCAGCCAGTAGCAGCCTCTTCTTCCCCACCTGCCCCTAAGCCTAGCCTCAAGGAGCCCCCATTGGAGGTGTCCCCTCTTCCAAGACCTCCCCAGATTACCCCACTGGAGAGGTCCCTTGGAAGAGAGTTTATAAGAGGAAGCACATGGACTCACCCTAGTCTGTCATTTCTGACACTGATTTGGATGAGTCAGAAGGGTCCCCAAGATCCCCCTCTGAGGATGTTTCTTTTGTGGACATCCTTGAAATCCTTAGACAGAGGGGTGATTGGAAGTCATCTAACCCTACTGAGGATGAATCAGTGTACCTTGAGGCTTTTGATTCCCGACCTTCCACCTCGTGGGTGACACAGCCATATGACCAACTGTTAGGGGTCATATCTCAGAAAGCTTGGACCTCTCTGGACACAGTGGAGCCTGTCCCGAGGAGGCCAGACAAATTTATCACTGCTCCAGAAGACGAATCATTTCTAATGAAAGGAGTACCTCTGGATGCTATGGTGGTAGCAATAGCCACAAAGAAGGAATTATCAGAGACATCGTCAAATATCCATCCTCCTAATAAAGAGTCTAGGATGATGGATAGGTATGGAAAGCGTACCTTTTCTTCAGCGGCCTTTACCTTACGATCACTGAATTACCTGTCCCATTTTACTAGGCTTCAAAGGGATCTCCTAAAGGAGTTGGGAGATGCCATTCAGGATTCAGTAGCTTCGGGATCCGCTGACAAGGTATCTACGCAGCTCTCCACCCTTACCTCTATTGCTAACTCCTCCATGAGGCTGATTTCCTATGCAGCTGACTAAGCGAGCAGGGCGGCTGTAGCAGGGATCTCTCTCAGGAGACATTCCTGGATGTGTCTATGCAATTTTACAAAATCCTTC
This sequence comes from Protopterus annectens, assembly GCF_019279795.1. NCBI lineage: Eukaryota > Metazoa > Chordata > Ceratodontiformes > Protopteridae > Protopterus > Protopterus annectens. Next base: position 619,804,843 of record NC_056741.1, on the reverse strand, counting down.
AAGTCTTCCTTTACCAATGTCCCCTTTGATAGTTCATCTCTTTTTGACCTCAGGTAAAAAAGATTTTGACTAGGTGTGAGCAGGAAGGGAAAACCTTATCTGCTGTCGGAGTCCATTTCTCCCTTCCTTCCAGACCCTATCCCAAGGGTTAAACAGGAGGGAAAATGTGGTTCCATAAATCCCAAAAAGGTTTCCCTCAAGCACAAGGTCAGCCCTCCCCTAGAGGCATAGGGGGAGGTTATAATGGAAGGCGCCGCACTCGTGGCAGAGGGGATCCGCAACACCAGGATGATAGAGATGCTTTCTCTGATCGGCCCTTTCATCGTCCCTGAGGGGTTGCCTGACTCTCCGTCTCTGGAGGCAGTCGGGGGTCGTCTCTCACTGTACCCAAGTGCCTGGCTACAAATTTCCCAAGATCGATGGGTACAAAATACAATTTCCAGAGGTTACCTGATTCCTTTTGTTTCCGATCCCCCTACAAATCGGTCTTTACCAGATGTACCACCCAATCAGATAGACTGTGCAACATCAGAGGTCATCTCGTTGCTTCAAAAAAAGAGTAATCCAAGAAGCTCCCACAGAGCAAGTAGAATCTGGAACTTACTCATGATTCTTTTTAGTTTCTGTAAACAAAATTGAAGTTCGTATGATCACTCTGCAGTCAATTTTTCCGTTTATTGGAAAAGACAATTGGATGTGCTTCATAGATCTTCAGGACGTGCACTACCATATCAGAATGGACAGGTGCTCCAGAAGACATCTACCATTTCAACTGGAAGCCAGTCATTTTCAATTTTGAACACTGCCCTTTGGCCTCACTACAGCCCCCCCGAGTGTTCACCAAATGTATGGCGGTGGTCACGGCTCACCTGAGACGTCGGCGATTCCAGGTGTTTTCATACTTAGACGACTGGCTCCTCACTGGTATCACCAAGCACCAACTAATCCGAGCCAGGGACGAGACTCTATCCTTGTGTGCCAGATTAGGAATTACCGTAAATCTAAAAATATCTGTCTTATCTCCTTCGCAGCGCATTGTCTTCTTAGACTCAGACATAGACTCAATCACCATGACAGCAAAACTGACACCAGAAAGGATAGAATCATTGCACAACCAAGTCAGATTCTTGCTGACCAAAGACAAAGTACAGGCCAGGATAGTTCAAGTTCTAGGGACTATGGCATCCACCATTCTTTTAGTTTCCCTAGCCCATCTACACATGAGTACTTCTCTGGCTACTATTTGCACAGTGGTCAATGCAGGGTCTACCCTTGTCTTACCAAATGCTCATTACAAACTCCTGCAAGAAGGATCTAACATGGTGGTTACATACAGATCAGCTTTATCTAGGTCGTCCCCTTGTTCTTCCTCAACAAAATGCAGTCTTGACCATAGACGCTTCTCAGATAGGGAGGGGCATTATCGGGGTATGGCTGTCCAAGGTATCTGGCAGGATCACAAGAACCACTTGCACATAAATGTTCTGGAGATGAGAGCAGTGCTATACGCGTTGCAAGCACTTCACAGTTCTCTTCCCACCGAGACAATTGCGATTCAGTCATACAACATGTGTCTGTAGTGTGGTACATAAGCAAGGGGGAACCAAGTCTTACCCACTTTGTCGAGAGGGACAAAGAGTATGGAAATGGGTGATGGACTCTCAACGTTTTCTGGTAGCAATGCACATTCCGGGGAAGTCCAGTGTGATAGCAGACAAACTGAGTCAAGCAATTCTGATGTCTCATGAGTGGTCCCTGAAAAGAAAAGTTGCAGAAGAGATTTTCCGCAAATGGGGCCACCCTTGCTGCGACCTATTAGCCAAATACATGAACGCCAAATGCAGCAACTACTTTGCCCTCATTCTCCATCTGGGGATGTCACCCAGGGATGCTCTGGTCCACAATTGGCCTCTGGCACTTCTTTATGCTTTTCTACCCTTTGCTCTCATACCCAAAGTGATTCAGAAAACAAAACTGTTGAAGAGTACCCTGATCCTCATTGCTCCTTACTGGCCTCTCCAAGTCTGGTTCCCCTTCCTGTGGCCCTATCTCTTGGAGCAACCATGGATTCTGGAACCATCTCCAGACCTTCTGATTCACCAATAAGGACAGTTCCATCCTACCATCCAAACCCTGAAATTGACAGCATAGTTGCTCTAGTTCCAAGAATAGCCAGGTGTATATCCCTTTCTCCTACCGTTAAACACATCCTCGTTTTTTCCCACAAACCTTCCACCAGGAAATTATATTCCAGCAAATGGAAAAGGTTTTCCATTTGGGCGGCTAAACAAGGCATAGATCCCTACTCAGCCCCCACAGAGTCTATCCTGTCCTTCCTTGCATCTGTTTTTCAAGAAGGAGCTGCAGCTGCTACCATTAGAGTTCAGTTGGCTGCCATCTCAAATTATCATTTAGGGAACATGGGAAATCCTGTTATGTCCCACTCTTTATGTAAAACCTTTTTGAAAGAAGCCCTCCTTCTCAGACCTCCAATCAGTCAACCTCCGGAGTGCTGGGACTTAAACTTAGTTCTGACCTCATTGATTTCTCCACCATTTAAACCATTTTCTTCATCTGACTTGAAATTGTTGTGTTGGAAAAAATTGTTATTAGTAGCTATAATATCTGCTAGGAGGGTTTCAGAATTGCAAGCTCTGACCATTCGACTTCCTTATATTATATTCCATAAGGATAGAGTCTCCCGAAGAACTAATCCTTCTTTCCTCCTTAAGGTATGCTACGATCATAATCTAAACTCAACTATTGAATTACCAGTATTCTTCCCCAATTACAGTAATCAATCAGAATACAGACTACATCAATTGGATGTCCATAGAATTCTCTTGATTTTTACCTGCACAGGACTAAAGAATTTAGGAAATCGGATCAATTGTTTGTTTCCTTCTCAGAGAAAAACAAAGGCTTACCTGTTTCCAAGGTGACTCTGTCAAAATGGCTTTCAGACTGCATCTCTTTTGCTTGCAGAAAATGTTGGGAAACAACTACGTGCTAAAGTAAAAGGCCATTCAACTAGACAGTATCAACTTCGTATGCCTTCATATCAAAACTCCCAATTGATACCATTTGTGCAGCAGCTACTTGGGCAAGACCTCATACCTTTGTCACTCATTACAAATTGGATTTGGCCTCCCGGGACCGGTCATCCTTTGGGTCCACTGTGCTGAAGAATCTCTTTGCTTGAGCCACCTGAGATAAAGGTGCTGGGGATGCTGTCCCATCCAGCAAGAATTATGGCAAATTAGGACTGCATAACATTAGGAAGTTATGTACTTACTGTAACATTCCATGTCTGTAGTCCATCTCGGCTACATTCTTGCGTCCCATCCTCCTTCCCCCTTCCTGTATCCTGGAGGAACTGGTGGACTATCCATTATGCTGTCTGACCTTGTTATAGTTGTCTGTCCACATGGCATGGATAATAAAGTCCTTTTGTATGTACATAGTTATTGATAGTATAATTACTATTATGTATTTAGTTACTTTCTTGCAAACAAGATCTGGGGAATTGCCATGGTGCATCATGGGATAGGGGATAGTCTCGAGCCAGTAAAAGCTCTCAAGCTTTAGTATCAGCAGAGTCAGAACCCATCCAGCAAGAATGTAAATGAGGTGGACTACAAACATGAAACATTATGGTAAGTACATAACTTCTTATTGCAACATAAAATGTGCTGATTTAATAAAGGTGCTAACAGTGCTTCATGGGCTATCTGCTTGTGATTTTCATACATTTTGGAAGCCTATACTTGTGCCTTTGGAGAAATATGAGAATTTTATGAAAGTTTAAGCAAAGGGATGGAAGATCAGTGTGAGGCATACTTCTTGACTGCATAGCAGTGTTTGGTTAAATGGGCTGTAAAGGATGCAAGAACAATTAGGTGGATTGAAGATCTGCTGCCTTTAGCTATCTCTAAGCATTTTGTGGGTTTGAATGAAAAAAAATCCATAGACATTTATGGCATTGTCAAGGCTAGTATACTGGGTGCAGCTTTGGAAAATGGAAAGCTGATTTTATGAGAACATTCTGCCTTCAGGTTTAGATTTAGACAAAAATCCAAAGGAATGTATTTGGATGAGGCACATGAAAACTGGCCGTTGTGGGTAAAGTGACTTGTTGAAAATGGGAAGGAAGTATCCTATGTTAAGGGATGAATTAGAAGTTGAACGTACAGCGTTTTTACGGCTTAAAGAGTAAGTGCTGCTAATTAAGTACAGGGTAGTCTGGGAGAGGGAATGTCCAGCATACACAGGAGGTATGAAATCAGTTGTTTATGGCACACAGACATGTGACTAGAGCAAGGGAGTTCAGGTACTATGGATGTCACTGCCTTTTCAAATAATTTATATTTTGTCTAAATGTTATCATATGTATAGGTAGTGGAGGGTGCACTAAAGGAATTTTAGAAGAATGGCCACACATATTTTAGAAACAAAGTCTGGTCTTTGATTTTGCCTGCTAGCCAGGATTTATTTAAAAGAATATGGCTAGGGAAGACTATTTTTATTCCCATCTTCATGGTGGCAGTGGGACAGCTAGAAGCCCTCCTGAGAACTGGTAGACCACTAGTAGACTTATGGATTTTCACCTCTAAAAAAAGCCATTACCTATACTTGGCAGAATATAACTTCCAAAGAAGGTTCTGGAAGAGATTTTCAACTTAGGCATTGCAACAGAGGACGTTGATTAAAAAGAAAAACATTTTACTAAATGGCTATATTGACTTACACATTTGATTGAATAACTGATTCTTTGCCAGTTAGTTTGCACTTATTTTTTTTTTCTGTAAGAATGAAGAATTGAAAGTAGTTAAATTCTGATCTAATAGATCTGTGAGTTAATTTCATTAGCTGATCTGTTTTGTGTTGGTATTTTCTAAAAATGCTAGTATGTTTAGTTTGTTCTGATGTTTATAAAAGTTGTTTTGTTATTGTTGTTGAATAAAATGTGTGTTCTAAAGTAAGCCTTTGTCAATAAATTCAAAAAGCAGCCATCGCTGCATATAAAACAAGCATTTGCAAATTCATTACTACAGAATTATTCTACTAAATCTGTTTGTTTAAATGCTGTTTGCTCCTAAATTACTGTTTCAGTCTTTGACTTAAATGGATCCCAAAAAAACTTGGAACTTTGTTTCAGCCATTAATAAGCTATTAAGTTTCCATCCGCTAATATTCAGTCAGACTTTGTGTGAGTACAACAATAAATTTGTAGCTGACAGTCATTAAGTATAAAGCTTGCTGTTGATTTAGCATGTTTAAATTGCTCCATATTGAAATGTCAACACTCTAAATGCAGAGTGCCAAAAATCAGAAAAAGAAAAACTTAAAACCTAGAGAAGACTCGAAAATTGATCTTCTCCTTAAAACTTATTTTTGAGAAGAGTACAAGCCCCCCTACACCCTCAATGTGCGGGGCAAGCTCCCTCTTTTGAACTTGTATATATACCAACCCCAAGATCACCATACCTCAGAGAAAAGGAATGTTCCAAGAACTGGCATCTCTGACAGTGTATGCAAGTCTGATCTTTCATCCATTCAGTATCTGAGTATGGGGATTCAGTCTAACGGGTCCCGAAATTTCAAATGGTTACTTGTTTCAATTCTTAATGACCCTAATATTTTCAGGACCATGTCCCTGGATTTTCTGATAGTATAGACGGGAACATCTGTTTGTCATGATTTAAAAGGGATGAGTATGGGATCTGTTGCCCCAGCATACATACATGTGTGTATCTGCTGTGGCAAAAATATGAATATGCTTAATGGTGTTAATTCATTCAAGAAACGTCATAGAATTTGTAAATGTTTTATCAGTGATAACTTTGTAATGTGGTTGGAGAGAGGAAAAATTAGTTATTTGTAGACTTTATGGAACATATTAATAGCATGTTTTACATGCAAAGCATTTATTTTTTGGATGTGATCATTGGGGCAAGTGTTTACGTTCTTGGTATGTTTTTATTCAGGAAACCAGGTGAAATATATGATGTTCTTCATTCCACATTGCTGCAGTCCTAACTATTGGGGTAGTCCGCTGTCCAGTCGGCCCGAATACCAGAGTATATGGCTGACGTCGGTCAGGGCGCATTAGACTGACGTCAGTACGTCAGGGTACTAATGCGCATGACCGGCGTCATATCCTCAGTCTTTTTTGCCGCATGGTCCGATGCAGAAGCAGTTTTGCGAGTGCAGGTTGGCGTTCTGAAATTTTCTGAAGTCGGAGTTTCAGACCGAATCAGAGTTGGCTAAGTACCCCGTTGGGGAACATTTTGGTTTTTTCTTGCCTCAGTATTTAACCGGATGTCAGAAAAAGTGAATAACTGTATTTCTTGTGGGAAACAGATACCTCATAGGGATTACCATACCTTGTGTATACCTTGTTTAGGGCCTGAGCACGACGTTGTTGGATGCCGCTCTTGTGCTAGATTTAACAAACGCACTATTAAGAGAAGGTTAGACTGTGCCAGGTTAGTGTTTGGGAAGCGTTGCAATTATAAAATGCCGCCGGATGCTCCGGCCGCTTCAAAAAGCACAAGGACAAAACAGCGAAGCCTAGGGTTGATGAACCGGCAGTCCCGGACGCCGGTTCTTTAGAAGGCTCAGTGGAGCCAGAGGTTTTGCCAGGAGTTTCTTTGGAGTCTCAGGCAGAGACTTTACTGTTACAGGATGTGCCTTCTCAGGAGGTAGGCCAGGCTGAGGGGGCTTCTCAGGTAACTGTTCTTCCCTCTCTTCCCAAGGTAGTTAGAGCCTCTCCTTCTGTTTCCAAAACTTCTTTGAGAGGTAGGCCAAGTTTAGCTTCAGTGGGGGCTTCTCCTAGCACTTCAGGTTCTGTGCCTAAGAAACATATGCTTAAAATGGCAGAAGATTTGATTACTATGATTAGAGGTTCTATGCCCCCTCCTGATAAGAGGCCTAGGGTGGAACCTGAGTTTGATAGTTTTGAACAGTGTTCAGAGGCTTCTGAGTCTTCTGCGGAAGATTTGCAGGAGTTTCCTCCTTATTTTGATTCTGATGTGGATGATTCCACTCCTACAGCTTCTCCTCCTGAGGATTTCTCATTTTCAGAGACTCTGCATTCCATGAGGGAGCACTTTAAATGGGAAGGCCAGGATTACTCTGATTCCAGGAAAAGGCTTAGGGAATTCTTGTTTTACCCCAGCATAGGCCCTTAGCTATACCTCCTGTGTTGAATGTGGTGGAAGATGTTTTTGCAGAGGCTTCCTGAACCCTGATTCTTTGCCTCCTGCTCCTGTTAAACCTGATAGGTACTATAGGGTGCCTGAAGCTCATAAGTATCTTTTTAAGAGTCCTAGGGCAGACCCGGAAACTGTTTCTCAGGGACCTAAAGGTGTTAAGGCCTCTGTGGTTAAAAACTCTGTTCCCACTGATAAAGAGGCAAGGGCTTTGGATAGATGGGGAAAGAAAGTGTATACTTCTTCCACTTTAGCCATGAGGGCGTTGAATTGTCAGTTTCACATGCTAAAATATCAAAATTATCTCCTTTCACAACTGAAATCTAAGGTGGATGCTTTGGCGGAAGGTATTGAGTGTAAAGAGTTGCTGGATTTAGTTCATGTGTCTGAACAAGTGGGTAAGCATTCTTTGCAATGTGGTTTTGATGCTGTACAGGCCTCCTCGAGGGTGGCTGCCACTAGTTCTGTTCTTCGGAGGCATGCCTGGTTGAGGGATCAGAATTTAGCTGAGCATGTTAAGACAAGGATTTTGGATGCTCCTTTACAGTCTGATGTGTTGTTTGGTTCGCCTGTGGAAGCAGTTTTAAAGAAAATGGAGGACAAAGCTAAGTCTATGCAAACTGTTAAAGATTTTTGCAGGTGCAGCCACCGAAGTTTAGTAGAAATTGGCCTACTAAGGGATGGACATATCCTGCTTATGATTCCCAGTCTAGGGGTAGGTCTAGACGTGGTAGGGGCAGAGCTCAAGGTTCTTTTAGGCCTAGAACAGGAGTTCACCTGCTCAGACTTCTGGTGAGGGCAGGGGTCAGTCCTTTCGTAAACAGACCCAATGACCTGCCTTTTCAGCTGCCAGTGGATTCTCGTCTGGCAGCTCCTTTGGGAGGAAGACTGTCTCTTTTCAAAGAAAATTGGGATCTAATTACTCAAGACAGATGGGTGTTGGATATCATTCACCACGGTTACAGGTTTTATTTCCATACTTTGCCCCCTTTCAAAGGCATGCCAGACGTTCCTCCTCCACAAAGGAAAGAGGCTCACAAGCAAATTTCTCTGTTACTCCAAATAGGGGCCATTCAGCCAGTCCCTGTATCAGAAAGGGGCCTAGGATTTTATTCTCGCCTGTTCCTAGTACCAAAGAAGGGGAACACGTGGAGACCAATTTTGGATTTATCCATCCTCAACACTTATCTGGACATTCCCAAGTTCAAGATGTTGACGTTACAACAGCTTTTACCTCTGCTGGGCAAAGATCACTGGATGGTAACTTTAGATCTCAAGGAAGCTTACCTTCATGTGCCTATAAGACTAAGTTGCAGGAAGTATCTGCGTTTGAGCTGCAAATTCTCATTATCAGTTCTCTGCATTGCCCTTTGGCTTATCTACTGGGCCCAGAGTATTCACAAAGGTTCTGGCTCCAGTGATAGCTTACTTCAGGCTAAAAGGAATTCAAATCTATCCTTACTTGGACGACTGCCTGATTCTGGCTCAAGAAAAGGAAGACCTTCTACAGCATCTGGAATTTGTTATAGCAGTGCTAAGATGCCTAGGGTATTCTGTGAACGAAATAAAGTCCAGTCTAGTACCCTCTCAAGACATGTGCTTTCTGGGTGTGAGACTGAATACAGCAGCCCAGATGGCCTTTTTAACCCCGGACAAACAAAAGAGTCTATCCCTTTACTTCCATCAACTATCTCATCAGTCCGTGCTGACTGCAAGGACAGTCCTTCAAGCATTAGGGTTCATGGCATCTTGTATTCTGGTGCTTCCCAATGCCAAACTGCATATGAGGAAGCTACAATGGTATCTCAAAATGTATGGACACAGCACTGCCAGGATTTGGACACTGTCATTCAAATAATACCTTGCCTTCAAAAAGAATTTTTGTGGTGGGCTCAGGAATGTCACCTAAACAAGGGACTCTCTGTGACCCGGCCAGAGGCGAGTCAGATTTTAACGACAGATGCCTCGGACATTGCTTGGGGAGCTCATCTAGATGGAAAGTGGATACAAGACAAGTGGCCTGCCAGACTACAGCATCTACATATCAACATGAAGGAGATGTTAGCAGTCCAGTTTGCATTAATGGCTTTCAAGGAGTTACTTCTTCCAGGGCAGGTGTTGATTCTAACAGACAACACAATTGTCATGTGGTACATCAACAAACAAGGCGGAACACATTCTTATCCTCTATGCAGGCAAGCAATGATTTTATGGGAGACTGCGCTCAGCTTGCAACTAACTCTTCAGGCAAGGTTTCTGCCGAGCACAGAACTCCTTAGCAGATGTGTTAAGCAGACAAATCATGGATCCCCACGAGTGGAAACTGGATCTTCATGTATTTCAGAAATTGACAGTGTCATGGGGAACTCCAGACATAGATCTGTTCGCTTCTCCACTAAACCACCAGCTGCCAAAGTTTTGCACAAAGGGGTTTCATCACACAGCTTGGAAAGTGGATGCTCTTTCTTTCAGTTGGAAAAATCTTCATGTGTATGCCTTTCCACCTCTGCCTCTTCTTCCAAAGGTGCTCTTAAAGGTCAGACAAGACAAGCCAAGGATGATTTTAATAGCTCCAGATTGGCCTCGGCAACACTGGTACCCACTACTAAGGAGTCTGGTAAGGAAGCCTCCATGGCCTTTACCTTTGATTCCACATCTGTTATCTCAGAAGGACGGTCATCTGCTCAATGTCAAGCTTCACTCTCTTCATCTAACAGCCTGGCATATTCTGTGTTGAAACACAGCAGGTCTCAACTTCCTCAACAAGTTTTAAATGTGATTATGGAAGCTAGAAGACCTAGTACAAGGAAGGTGTACGCAGAAAAATGGAAGAGGTTTTTATTTTGGAGTACAGCAAAGAATTTGGAGATTTCTGAGCCTGATTTGAGTGTGGCTCTTCAATATCTTACTGAGTTATTGGACAAAGGTTTGTCCTTCTCTTCCATTAAGATTCATGCTGCAGCAATTTCAGCTCACTATGATTGTGACCCACCATTGTTTTCGCATCCTTTGTTCAAGCAGTTTCTTAGAGGGGCAAAGAATATAAGACCCCCGTAGAGCTCCTACTCCTGCTTGGGATCTCAATTTTGTGTTGGAAAAACTTACTCTACAACCTTTTGAGCCTGCGGCTACTGCTGAACTGAAATACTTGTCATGGAAGACTGCTTTTCTGTTGGCTATTACTTCTGCAAGAAGGGTGTCTGAGTTGCAGGCCCTTATGGCAGTAGAGCCTTTTTGATTTTCCATAAGGATAGGGTATCATTACGTACTAATCCTTCCTTTATGCCTAAGGTGGTTTCTAGTGTGGCTTTAAACCAAACTATTCATTTGCCTACTTTTTATGCAGACCCCAAAATAAAGGGGAAAAGATTTTGCACACTTTAGATGTACACAGGCAATTGCGTTATTATTTAAGCAGGACTAAGGATTTTAGGCAGTCTCAGCAGTTGTTTGTTTCTTTTGCTTTGAGTTCAGGGCAAGCCTGTGTCAAAACAAACTATTTCTAGGTGGATTGGGTTTTGCATTGCATTTTGTTATTCCCATCATGGCAAGGAGATTCCAGCTGGGATTAGGCCTCATTCCACTAGGGCTACTGCCACTTCAACAGCATTTCTAAGGATGCTGGCAACTAAGGATATTTTGGAGGCAGCTACTTGGAGTTCAGTGCATACTTTCTCTAAGCATTATCACCTTCCTCTCTACTCTAAGTCTAGGGCTGGTTTTGCCACAGCTATTTTGCAAGGCATGTTGTCAGCTCCTGCTTCTTTATGATTTGCCAGCCTCCCTTACCTCTGCTTTGGGATTCTACCCAATAGTTAGGACTGCAGCAATGTGGAATGAAGAACATAGTACAGTTTTGTACCTACCATAAATGTAGATGTTCGAGGATCCACATTGCTGCAGTCCAATTACCCTCCCTCCTTCCCCTCTGTGTTTAGGGGTGGTTGTGTAGGTGAGGTTATATGCTGATATTTTTGTATATATTTTTGTATATATTGTACATATTTTTGGTGCAGGTATATTGGGCCTTGTCTTTTTAGGGTCTTCTGACATCTGGGGCAAGAAAAGACTGAGGATATGACGTCGGTCATGCGCATTAGTACCCTGACGTACTGACGTCAGTTTAATGCGCCCTGACCGACGCCATATACTCTGGTATTCGGGCCGACTGGACAGCGGACTACCCCAATAGTTAGGACTGCAGCAATGTGGATCCTCGAACATCTACATTTATGGTAGGTACAAAACTGTACTTTTGTTTGCAGTGTAGAAATTGCTATATAAAAGGAATTAAGACTATCTAGTAAGTGATGTTATGGATTTTGAGTGAAGCTAGATCTAGTTTGTATTTTAAACATACATCTTCTTGGTGTAGGAACAGAATGAAATGGAAAACTATTCAGGTAATAGTGATTATGAGTTCAAGGACTATGGAAAAAGCAAGTCATAACCCATTAGCTACATTGCTGATTACTGTTTTTATTAAAAAAACACTAGGTTATTTTTATAATGGATACAAATGCATTAAGGAAATTTGACGAGGAAAACATTTTGCATTTAGGAAAAATGTTAAATTGAAAGTTAAGTACAAATGCAGACTTTAAGCAGAATGTTCTGAATATTGATGTTTATGCTATATGGCATGTTATGTTCATGAAAAAAAAATTAAACGGGCAGTACCCAATATAAAATATTACAAGGAGTGGATATGGAGAGCATTTTATTGGACTTCTAATTTATGCTTCTCATTGTTTATGTAAATGTTTCCATAATGGAAGCACTGTTAGTACATTTGTATCCCCGAACCTAAGTGTAGTATACAAGTCTTTTGTACTAAAAGTTTGTGAACAAGGTATGTATCTGGTAAGAAATGGCCCACCTTCAGTAACCCCAAGGACTGCATGCTGCAGGTTTCAGGACTGCCTGTCACAGGGGCATTCTTCAGTTACTCCCTCAAGTAGCTTCAATGACGCTGCTAGGTTTCAGTCTCTCATTCCTCATTACCAGGCGTCTAACTTAGACATGAAAAATCTTCTTCAGCAGTTTTATTTGAAATTACTCTTATGACGTTGATAAAAAAAAAATACTCACTGCTTTGTTTTCTTGGCTTGTGTTTAAAATTGGGTAACCTTCCATTTTTTCTAGTGACTTTTGGCAGTTTTGCCTGACCCATATTAGTATGTAGATCTGTTGGCATGTCTTCCAAACAAAAGACCCTGAAACCCAAATTTGATTGACTGTACTTTGAGTGCAGATGTTCATAGGTGAGTACTAGGCTAATGGCCCTGGCGCCTTTACAAGCCTAGCGCATAGGATTACCCTGGCATTGTGCCACCTGTCCTTAGTTCCCAGTGCTTCTGTCGAGTAGAGCCACTGGAGTGATCCCCGGGGTGAATTTTCTATTTCCCATCCACTCATCAAGATTTCTCTTGAAGAGGGCCACTGAGGTGCTCTGTTTGAGATGTGTTGGGAGGTCTATTCCATAGCATGGGCAGTCTCTGGGTTATGAACCTGTCCCTCCAGCATGTTTTGTTGATTGTGGTAATGAGGTTGAGGTCTCTGGAGCGTGTGACACATAGGGATTGGGTTTTCTTTAGATGTAGCATTTCTAACAGCTGGGTCCAACATGACTTTGTAAGTCAAGCAGAGATCACCTCTAAGTAGGCGATATGAGAGAGAGAATAGTTGGAGTTTTTTGAGTCTGTCCAGATAGGACAAGTGCTTAAGGCCTAGGATCCTCTTTGTGAGGTACTTTTGCTGCCTCTCCAGTTGTTGCAGGTGTCTAGTGAGGTACATGCCAAATAGGGCATTGTACTCGATGATTAGCCTAATGAGGGAAGAGTAGAGGGAGACTATGACCTCTTTCTTCCTGGATGCAAAACCTTTAGTAATGAGATGTGTCACATAGAAGAACATTCTGACCACAGTGGCAATGTGGTAGTCAAAAGAGCGGTTGCTGTCTACCTGTGTTCCCAGATCTCTTATAATGCCTTCTGTGTTTAGTGGACTACCATTGATGTGGTAATTCATGGGAACTGGGTTTTCCCCAAAGGGGAGGATGACACATTTTTTGGCATTGAGCTTAAGGCCGTGGTTGTGACACCGATCGTTGGTCTCGGTGAGGCCTTTCTGTAGGATGTCAGCATCACTTGGGGGAGTTAATAATGGCTCCCAACTTGCAATAGTCTGCGGACTGTCAGCCAGAGTCCCTTTGTGTTGGCCTGGACTTCAGAGAATTAGATGCCAAAGAGGGGAGGACCCAGGACCGATCCCTGTGGGACTCCACTCATGACTGGTTGGCAGTCTGACTTGGAGTCAGCTATTTTCATACTGTGGGTTCTGTCTGTGAGCCAGTTTGCAACCCACCTAGTGATATAGGGGTTGATGCCTAGCTTAGTGAGTTTTTCTATGATTCCTGAGTGGGGAATGGTATCAAAGACCTTGCCAAGATTATGGTAGGCTGTATGAACTACCTTGCCTTCATCCACAGCTGTGGTGACGGACTCAAAGAAGTCAACCAAGTTGAGCAGGTATGATCTACCCTTCACAAAACCAAACTATGTGGAGTCCAGAGTTTGGAGATTCCATATATCCTTGTTTGTTAGGTCCATGATGATGCATTCCATAGCTTTGCATATCAGACTTGTCAGGCTAATGGGGCGATAGTTCCCCCAGTCTGTAGTCGCTGCTCCTTTGTGGAGAGGGATGACTGTAGCAGTGCACCATTCGGTAGGGACAAAGCCTGAAGTGAGGCTGTTATTGAACAGGGCACACAGGTGAGATGCCAGTTCACTCTGTAGTTCATGTAGAACACAGCCAGGGGATATTGTCAGGTCCCATAGAAGCTGTATTCTTGGCCTTGGACAGTGCTGTTTTAACCTGTGCAGCTGTAATACTTGGTGCCTGGCAGTGTTCTGGTATTGTGATTGGTCCTTTGGGGTGGGGGGCGAGGAGTAAATTTGGCACTGAAACTGTCGGCCAATATATTGGCAATATCTGTTGGCTCAGTGTAGGAGGTACCATTGTGCAGTAGCTCAGAGGAAATCTGGGTATTGCCGTGAATATTCTTGACATAAGTATAGAAGGCCTTGTGGTTGTCTTTACTATCTGCTGCAATTCTGTTTTCATAGCTAGCTTTAAGAGGATTTGATGAGGGATCTCAACTTTTTGTTGAGGCTGTTAAGGGAGTTTTTCCAATCTTGGGACTTCACTTTATTCCACATCAGTCTCCTTCTGTTGTAGAGTTTGTTTATGGCAGGGGACCACCAGATTGGCTTCCTTTTTTTGGAGCAGAGTGTCTTGGTTCTATTGGGTATGGCGAGATCCATACATTTGTGTGTGTGTTTGTACAGTGCATTGATGTATGATTCGGCGGTCATGCACCAGTTCTCCATTTGCATGGGTGCTGTGAAGTTAGCCACCTCTGTTTTTAGGAGCCAAAGTTAGCTTTGGAAAAGTTTTTCATGGTGGTTACCTTTGTGGGGGGGGGGGGGATTTCCAAGGTGATTAGTTTATGGTCAGATCTAACCAGGGAGGAGTTGACTATTGGTGTAGAGCAACGGTCGCCCATGTTAGTAATGACCAGGTCAAGGATGTTGCTACCTCTAGTGGGGGTAAGAATGAGCTGGTCCAGGGCATTGGAATTAATGAATTCCAGGAAACGTTGGGCAAGTGTATTGGTAAATGAGTAGTTTTCCCAGGTAATGGAGGGGTAGTTGAAGTTGCCCAGTATGAGTGTTAGGTTGGACCCTAATATTCTCCAGGGTGCTTAGGAAGGTGGAGTGTGAGTCTTGGGACATGGTTGGGGACCTGTAACAGGCTACGACCTGAATCGATGTCTTATCCAGTGATGTTAAGTTGTCCCATCGTGCCTTCGTTCTTGCTGTTTGGGTTAGGAGCCGATCCTCGGCTCCAACTCGGCCTACTTCTGTAGTTTGAGAGCTATTTACTGGCTCGAGGCTAACCCTTATCCCAGAATGCCTAGAGTCAGCTGCCCAGATCTCGTTTGCCGCTTCAGCTGCGTGGTTGCTTCGTTACTGGCTCAGGCTTAGTATATTTTTTATGATTATAATTGTTGTTTATTCTTAAAATTTGTCATGTTTTTGTCTAGGTATAGTTCTTTATCACTTATCGCCTTTCTTGTGTGTGTTGTAGCTTTATTGGCTGTTGCTCCATATCTCACAGGCCTTCTGTTTCCCCTGAACTCATTTAAATTAGAGAGTCCCCCCCCCCCCTTAGGACAGCCATTTAAATTAGAGGCTCTCCTTTCTGTTCCTTAACTGTAAAAAAAAAAAAAAAACTGTTTTTTAGTATAGTAGTGTAACATGTCTAAAGAGGCCAAAGTTTCTGGCTTCAAAAAGTGTGATTCATACTGTCAGAAAATGTCTCTGACAGATGGGCACACTAGCTGTGTTTATTGTTTAGGGGCTGTGCACCTGCAGGACTCCTGCTCTATCTGTCATGCATTTAGTCCAAGTGTCCTGCAGGATCACAAAAACAAATGAATCCTTTGAGTATTATTGAAACCACAGGATTCCCCGGCTAAAGGTTCTCAGCCAGTGAAATCCTCTAAGTCTGTCAAGCCATCGGCTCCATCTTCGGAACCGACTCCTGGGCTTGAAGAACCAAGTTTGTCGGTGCTGACTAGCATCGACAAGTCATCTCCTCCCTCGGCTCCAACTGCCACCTCGGAGCCACAAGCTAGCAAGGTCTCCTTCATTGGAGCCGATCCGCTCCGTGCCACAGTCACCCTTATTAGGAAGTGAACGCAGTCATCGCTCTTTATCCCACTCCTCTCGATCCTCCAGGTTATCGGATCAAGACATAGAGAGAGTAGTCAGCAGGTTGCTTAAATCACAGGCCCTTGCAAAATTATTTTCCAGCCCACCTCAGCAGGTTGCGGCTCCATCCGCCTCCGTCTCCATTCCTCCTCCGACTACACTTAGTTCGAAACCGTAGACCATGGACTTGCTGATAGTAGAATCGACCGCGCCGATCACCTCCTCTTCGGTCCCGACGTCGTCTTCGGTCACCTCGATTGTTCCGTCCATCGAGGAATCTGGGTGCTGAAGCTTTCTTGTCGGCTCTGAGGGGGGAAGTGGCATCAGTCCCTTGGCCGACCCCGCTCTTCCTCTCGGAGCTTCGGCGCAGGTGAGCTCGGCTCCTACATCGCCCTCGACGTGGAGAAGGACTCCCATCTCTTTGGAGCCTGAGCTTTCTTTGCCTCGAGAATCGTGACGCCTTCAAGGTCATTAGGAGTGTGCTGTCCCCTGAAGCAGCCCTACTATCAGCCCCATTGGCTCCTTCTCTTGTAGTGCACTTGGATGAATTGGAAAGGTCCCCCAGGTTCCCCTCTAAAAATGTATACTTTTCGGACATCCTTGAAATGCTTAGGCAGAGGGGTTGCTGGTCTTCCTAGCCCCTACCGAGGACAAGTCTGTATACCTGGAGGCATTCGGTTCCCATCCCCTCACCTCCTGGGTGTCTCCACCTTTCAATCCACTCATGTCTGTAGTGGCTCGAAAGGATTCTGTGGAACTTACTCTGAGGAGACCAAATAAATTCATAACAGCCCCCCAGGACAAACAGTTTCTCTCTAAAGGTGTGTCAGTTGATGCCATGGTGGTAGCAGCAGCCACCAAGAAAGTTAGCAGAAACTTCTTCATCTGTCCATCCACCAAACAGTCTGGAACGATGGACAGATATGGGAAGTGAATGTTTTCCTCAGCGACCTTCTCAATGAGGTCCCTGAATTATCTCTCTCATTTTATACGACTTCAAAGGGATCTCCTAAAAGAGCTTGGAGATCAAAGGGATCTCCTAAAAGAGCTTGGAGATGCCCTACAAGATCCTACAGCTTGAGGAAGCATCAGCCAAAATAGCTTCCCAACTTGCGACTCTTAATTCTATATTCAACTCCTCCATGAGGCTGATTTCCTATGCAGCTGATGGAGCGAGCAGAGCCACAGGTACAGGAATGGCTCTCAGGAGACATGCTTGGCTGCAGCTGTGTCAATTTGCGGAACCCTTTTGGGCGTCCTTCACAAATTCTCCCTGTGATGGCTCCTCGCTTTTTGGGCTTCAGGTGAAAGACACACTTACCAGATCCAAGCAGGAAGGCAAGACTCTCTCTGCCGTGGGATTCCATTTTTCCACTCCTAACAGACCTTTTCCCAAAGGTCAGAAGGGTGGAAAGATGTGGTTTCGGAAGTCCCAGGCACCCTTGCCTGACACACATGGTTATTTTTCCCCCAGGGGCAGGGGGGAAACAAGAAAAATGGCAGACGCCACCCTTGTGGCAGAGGGGAACTGCAAAGTCAGGGTGACAGAGAAAGTTTCTCTGCCAAACCCTTCCAGCATCCCTAATGGGTTGCCTGACTGCTCACCTCTGGAGGCAGTCGGGGGAAGACTTTCCCTGTACCCAAAAGCCTGGCAAAATATAACAAGAGATAAATGGGTACTATCTATCATATCCGGAGGTTAAAAAATCCCCTTTCATCAACCCCCTCTAAAGTCAAAAAAGTCCATCCCAGATGTCCCACCCAATCTAAGGGATAAAGCAGTTATTCAAGTTTCAAAACTGCTAGAAAAAAGAGCCATTTAGGAAGTTCCCGTAGACCATCTAGGATCTGGAACTTACTCAAGATTCTTTTTAGTACCAAAAAAGACAGGGGACTGGAGACCAATACTGGATCTCAGCAGATTGAACAAATCTGTAGAAAAAGAAAAGTTTCAGATGGTAACACTGCAGTCCATTCTCCCCTTTCTGGGTCAGGACAACTGGATGTGCTCCATAGATCTTCAGGATGCATACTACCATATCAAAATGGACAGACGCTCCAGGAAATTTCTTCGCTTCCGGGTAGGGGGCCAGTCATTATCAGTTCAGAGCTCTGCCCTTTGGTCTCACCACAGCCACCAGGGTGTTCACCAAATGTATGGCAGTAGTCACGGCTCACCTAAGATGTCAAGGATTCCAGGTGTTTCCCTGTTTAGACGACTGGCTCCTAACTGCTACCACCAGGCATCAACTCTTAGAGGCACGGGATTATACAATATCAACCTGCACCAAACTAGGCATTACAGTAAATTTTAAAAAAATCTGCCTTGTTGCCCTGTCAATCTGTCACATATATAGGAGCAGAATTAAACACAAAACAGATGTTTGCAAGGTTACCTCAGGAAAGGGTTTTCTCTCTTCGCCAACAAGTGTCATTTGTAATGCATAGCAGAAAGGTCCAAGTCAAACATGTCCTGCAAGTTCTAGGCTCCATGGCAGTTGACATTCTTCTTGTACCATTAGCGCGTTACCACATGAGAGTCTTTCAGTGGCTTCTATTCACGCAGTGGTCCTTCCAGGAACTACCCATGTCTCACATGATCCTGATTACAAAAACATGCAAAAGACACCTCTCTTGGTGGATGGTCTCCCCACTGGTGACTCAAGGCAGACCTTTCAACCCCTTCCAGTAGCCACAGTGACCAAGGACACCTCCAAGATAAGGTGGGGGGCATTATCTAGGCAGGACAGTCCAAGGCATGTGGCAACCTCGAACAATAAATTCCTGGATGGCAGAGCGGAGGCAATAATTCCAATGCTGTAAACACGGTTGCAAAGTTTATTCCACCAAAACACACAACGTTTAACACAAGCGCTTTCACTCGGTTCCTACCGAGCTTTATCAAGTACAATGAAAGCTGCATAAATGGCAGTTTATATACATTAACATAATTGAGTAATTGAATCTAATTCATTTTATAAGCAAGTGATTTCTTAAAGTTGTACTGCTTAGAATTTAAATAAAAATAATTGTTTAAAAATGTGAGGATTACTTTGTACATTATGTCATAGTGAACTGGAATGTTGTCTTATTTAAAATTAGCATGGAGATTCACATTTTTTAAAAACTGTAAAATGTTACAACACAAGTGCAAAATATTAAAATTGTGCTTTTTGATTGCAATCATCCTGCAGATAAATAGGAAAAAAGAAGGAATGGAACAGAAGGTGCAGGGAGGAGAGGTGGGGGGGGGGGGGAGGGGGGGATGGAAAGAAAAGAAAAGAAAAATCAAAAGAAAAATCAAGGCATACAATTGATAATTCTTACAATTTTCTATGTATATAGCAGCAAAACGTGTATAAATGTCACAATAATTATGTTATAAAACGAACCTTAATAGCAGCAAGATTTGTATAAATGTGCAATAAATATATTAAAATATACTAAGAAAAGGAATTCTTTCTAAAAACTACTCTTAAATACTATAAAATTGATTTTGGAAA
The DNA here is from genome assembly GCF_019279795.1 of Protopterus annectens. Taxonomy (NCBI): domain Eukaryota; kingdom Metazoa; phylum Chordata; order Ceratodontiformes; family Protopteridae; genus Protopterus; species Protopterus annectens. The sequence goes on along the minus strand of NC_056741.1, from coordinate 619,785,346 downwards.
CTAAATTAATTTTAAATAAGAAACCGTGTTTACAGCATTGGAATTATTGCCTCCGCTCTGCCATCCAGGAATTTATTGTTCGTGGCTGTTGGTTTTTTTTAACTTTCTTCTTGGCATGTGGCAACCTCACGAGTACCATCTTCATATCAGTGTCCTAGAGATGAGAGCGGTGCACCTAGCGTTGCAAGCTCTTCAAGACTCTGTTCCTTCCGGGACTATTGCGATGCAAACAGACAACGTGTCAGTTGTGTGGTACATCAACAAGTAGGGCGGGACCAGGTCCTACCCCTTGTGTCAAGAAGCCTTCAGGCTATGGCAATGGGCAATTTCCTCCCACCGTTTTTTGACAGCAACGCACATCCCTGGGAAATCCAATGTAATAGCGGACAGGCTCAGCAGGGCTATCCCCATGCCTCACGAGTGGTCTATGAATCAGGAAGTTGCGGACCTTACCTTCCACAAATGGGGCCAGCCTTGCTGTGATCTATTTGCCACCCCCCTCAACAACAAATGCAGCCGCTACTTCTCCCTGCGTCCTCCTCCAGGTCAAACTTCCAAGGACGCTGTAGTCCACGATTGGCCTCAGGGACTCCTTTATGCATTTCCCCCTTTTCCCTTAATTCCAAGACTCATACAGAAAGCAAAATTGTTGGGTTGCAAAATGATCCTCATTGCCCCCTGTTGGCCTCAACAGATATGGTTTCCGTTCCTGCACCTTCACCTTCTAGACTAGCCTTGGGTTCTGGACCCAGTGCCAGATCTGTTGATTCATCAGTCAGGCGGGTTACACCAATCCCTTCAGACTCTCAAGCTCACAGCTTAGTTTCTCCACTTCCTACCTTAGCCAGGCTTCCAAGTATCTCCCCAGCAGTTCGCTATATTATTGTATCCTCCCATAAGTCAACTACGAGAGAGATTTATGCTAGCAAATGGAAAATATATTCTTACTGGGCAGAATCTAGAAACTTAGACCCCTTTTCAGCCCCAGTCCATCAAATTCTAGAATTTCTAGCAGAGCTTTTTCAGTCGGGTGCAGCTGCTGCTACCATCAGAGTACAACTGGCAGCCATATCTAATTTTCATATTTGAATTCTTAATTCTAGCATAATGTCTCATAAGCTCTGCAAAGCCTTCATGAGAGGAACATCTCTTCTTAGAGCCCCAGTGAGGGAGGTCTCCACCTCCTCCTTGGGATCTCAGTTTAGTTTTGACTGCTTTGATTCTGCCTCCCTTTGAACCAGCAGCTTCATGCCCCTTAAAATTTATTTCTTGGAAAACACTTTTTCTGGTTGCTATTACCTCAGCTAGATGTGTGTCAGAACTGCAAGCACTCTGGTGTTTCACAAAGATAGAGTTTCTCTGAGAACCAACCCATCTTTCATACCAAAAGTCTGTTCAGAAAACAATTTAAATCAATCCATCTATCTCCCAGTCTTCTTTCCCAATTCTAGCAACAAGGCAAAATATGGTCTTCACCAACTGGATGTGCACAGCCAATTACATTTTTACCTCCATTGGACCAAAGAGCTAAGAAAGACAGAGAAGTTATTTCTCTCCTATGCTCACAATAAGCAAGGCCTTTCAGTTTCTAAGATGACCTTATCCAAATGGTTATCAGACACCATTGTCTTTATTTATCAGTTAAGGCATAAACATCTACCAGCAAAACAGAAAGGTCATTCTACTAGAGCATTAGCCACGTCTGTATCCTTTCAGTCTATATTGCCTATAGACTCAATTTGTGTAGCTGCCACTTGGGCAAACCCTCATACCTTTATCTCTCATTACAAAGTGGATATGGTCTCCCGGAGCAGGGCTTCCTTTGGTTCCACTGTTCTGAAGAGTCTATTCCAGTGAGCCACCCGAGGTCTTTAGGTGCTAGGGACACTGTCCCAAACAGCAAGAATGAAGGCAAGATGGGACAACTTAACATAAAGAAGTTATGTACCTGCCATAACGTTCCATGTTAGTTGTCCTTCATCTCGCCTTCCTTCTTGCGTCCCCCCTCCTTCCCCCTTCTTGGAGGATTGAGAGGAGTTCACTATGGTTTCACTGGCTGATTTCCTTTTTTTTTTGGTTCACATGCCAGTTAATTTTATGACAGTTTACTCTGATCTGTTATTTTGGTAAATCAGTTTTAGGTTACTGGTTACTTTATATGTCTAGTGTGCACTATCACAAATGAGATCTGGGTAGCTGATGCTGGGCATTCTGGGATAAGGGTTAGCCTCGAGCCAGTAAATAGCTCTCGAGCTATAGAAGTAGGCCGAATTGGAGCCGAACCCAAACAGCAAGAAGGAAGGCGAGATGAAGGACAACTAACATGGAATGTTATGGTAGGTACATAACTTCTTTTTAGCTGCACCTGAAGTATCTCTGATGCGTTATTTGGGCTATCCGTCTGGAGGTGTGTTCATCCTTTATGAATTTGGAAGCACCACCGCCTTTGGAGCTTTGTTCCAAGTTCTGGAGCCGAAAGGTGTGGAATGAGTTATAGCCTGGTAGTGTAGGAGTGCTTTCTGCTGCCTTGAACCAGGTCTCTGTTAAGGCACAAATGTGATGCACGTCTGTCATTTTTGTAGGAAAGTGCTGATTGCATTAACTTCTGCTAGTTGTAACGCTAAGTAAGGAAGATGCTGAATATGCAAGTAGTAGTTTTAGCCAGATGCATGAAAGGTAAATGCTTCTATGTTGGCAGAACTAAGCAACAGCTGAAGGAAAGGATGTGCCAGCATGTAGATGCTGTGTAGTACAGTGCCAGTAATTATTTTAAACACATTGAGGTATTTCCAGGAGCCATTTGAATGTTCAGTAATGAAGCCCTTGATCCAACACTTGTGATCTACATTGATGTGACAGTGATTTGGTTTATTCTCACAGCTGGTCATTTTCTTACTCAAAAGCTTCCAAGATTGTCGTGTGCGCTCATTTCTGGCATATACTGTGACATTATGTGCCAAATTACATAACTGTGCTTAGCTGTTGAACCAGTGTTTATTTTTCCCTTTCTCTCTGTTTGACATATTAATAAAACATTACAGCATTATTTGTCGAAGTACATCTGCAGAGTACCCTTTTGACTGTGAATTTACGAGTTAGAACCTGTATCAGCATTTCCTATTTCCTAGGAGAAGAGCACAACTTAAAACACTGCCATGTGTTTTAGTAGGTTCACTTGTGTGGAGATATGCGTGAATGGGCGTACCTTCGTTGAAGGTTGTGCGTCAGGGCTGACAACTCGGCACGTAAAAATCTACTGCCATTCATTAGAGGACCGGAGTTCTGCTGTGGTGACCCCTAACCGGGAAAAGCCGAAAGACACAACAACTCACACAGCAAACTCTTCATCTTTCCTACTTGCTGAGAAGATGGTGGCAATTAAAAGTTCTCCATTGGGATCAACAGAATAGTTCACTGCACAGTTTCAGGCCTAAGCTAGTACATAGTCATAATCGCTAAAACCATTTGAAGCCAGGCCAACTTTTCGCCATGCTGGAGGAAGGTACACTTGTAAATAGGTCTCAAGTCCTAGATGTCAAGTCAATGTTTGATATCTGGTAGGATTTTGAGGCATGGATGCTGCAGCATACACTTAAGGAATAAGACCTTCAACCCAGATGTAAGCCTAACTCGCATACACACTGCTGTTGATAGGGTGACTCACAGCTGTCACTGTTAGACACCTGCCACCCAATGCTGACCACTTGCTCATCACACACTTACTCTCCCACAAGACTACACATAGGCTTACTCCTGGATATGCTTGGAAGGGTGTGGTGATTTACTTCCCGCTTAGATTCCTGCAAAGAGTCAGAGGAAACAAATGATCTGAAATAGTTTACTTCATTTGGTCTTCAACTTGTGGGTCCTCAGATCCATATCGGATCTGACACAACCGCATTTTCCAGCTACGGCTCTGAGCTCCATGCTCTTCCCTTTACCCGTAATGCCCCTGTCTCCCTTCTCCCTTCAGATCTCGTTTGCCATCTGAGAGGAAGCAGCGTGGTCCGAGCTCCATTACAGTTTACAGTGTAAAAGTTTAAGTTTTGATATCTTTCTAGCTATTCCTTTCATTTGAACTATTTCTGTACCTCCTCCGATCTGACCCGCGGTTTCGGAGCCATTGGATCCAAGGACGGTCGGAGTCGAGGGGTCAGCTCTGATGGTACCATGTACCTCGCCGCCGGCCAGTGCCCCGAGTGTGTCGGATCTGACTAGATTGGATCTGAGCTCTTGGAGCCGTAGCCTTGGGGTCTGATCCGAGGGGGTGTTCTCTGCTCAGAGCTTGTCGGAGGGAAGCATCCCCTTCGGTGACTCTGCTCCTACTCCCCAGTCAGATCGGGTGTAACGACTTCCACCAGTTCAGCCCAGAAGGTCCATTTCCCCCTCTGCATTAGACGTGGTGGAGAGGGTTCTCACAGGGTCGAGGCTTTTGACTATTTTGTCTTCGGAGTCCGTCTGAGCTCCCCTGGTCTTGAGTGCAGGTCTGCCCATCTTGCCCTCTCAGGGACAGCCCGTAGCCTTAATGCCCCAGGATGTTCCGATCCTGGAACAACCTGCTTGGGAGACCTCCCCAGAGAGCCCCCCCCCCCAAGCATAAGTATAAAAGGAGGCACTTGGACTCTCCTTCAGAGTCCCTCACAGAATGCATGGACCTGGATGAAGGGGAAGGCTCCCCAAGATCACCCCCCCGAAGATGTCTCCTTTGGAGACATCATGGAAATCCTACGCCAAGAGGGGGTGGTCTGCCCCAAAACCAACCTCTGACGAGTCCGTGTTTCTGGAGGCATTCGGCTCGGGCCCGTCTATCTCTTGGGTGTCCCCCCGCCGATCCACTTGTGGATTTGATTACATCTAGGGCATTGAAGGAACCAGACACTGTAGAACAGATATCCAAATGCCCGGACAAGGGTCCTGAGCCCTCCCGCATATAAATTACACTGGCAGAAGGGGTCCCCTGTAGATGCTATGCTGGTGGCGGTAGCCATCAAGGAAATCGCCCAGGAGAGTTCCACAGTCCATCCGCCTGACCGAGAGTCGAGGACGTTGGGTTGCTTTGTGAAGCGAGTCTATGCTTCAGCGAACTTCTGCATGAGGGCGCTGAACTACATGGCGCATGTTATTGGACTCCAGAGAGATCTGGTTGTGGAAGTCACAGAGTCGACCCCAGGGTCCATGTTGGCAGAGGACAAGAAGACATTCGAAGCACAAATGGCCACCCTAAAATCTGTAAAAATCTAATTTTAAAATGTGTAGCCAACACTTCCATGTGTTTGCTCTCCCATGCCACAGAGGGAGCTGCACGGGTGGCGGGGTCAGGCGTTGCCATCCGTTGCCACGCCTGGCTCAACTTATGACAGTTCTCAGAGCTCTTCAAGGCGTCTTTCACCAATGCCCCTTTTGATGGTTCTTCCCTCTTTGGGAAGACGGAGAGACTTTAGTCTACAACGAGAAGGATGGGAAGACACGGTCTTCCATCGGGGTCCGTTTCTCACCACCTCAAAGGTCCTTTTCCAGGAGCCAGTGAGGCCAGAAGAAGATGCGTTTCCCACAAGTCTCACGTGTTTTACCGGAATGCTCAGGACTCACCGTCCCTCAGAGGCAGAGGGGGATATGACAGACGCTGCCCTAGAGGCAGAGAGGGTTCTAGAAATTTCGGGTCCCAAGAACCTTCCTTGGGTAAACCCAGACAGCAACCGTGAAGGGTTTTCCGGCTGTCCATCTCTGGAGGTAGTCGGGGGTTGTTTGTCGCTTCACCCACTAGCATGGGAGCACATCACTACAGATCAGTGGGTATTGCGAGTCATATCCAGAGGATATTTCATTCCCTTCGGGGATCCACCCCCTTCCAACAAAACCCTCCCGGACGTTCCACCCACCCAGCGGGAGGAAACAGTAGTACAGGTAGACGCACTACTGAGGAAACGAGTCATCCAATCGGTTCCCCCCAGATAACTCTGGATCCAGGGTTTATTCCAGGTTCTTTTTAGTGCCAAAAAAGATGGGGGAACCTCAGACCAATTTTGGATCTGTCCCAGTTAAACCTGTCAGTAACCAGGACAAAATTCTGGATGGTCACGATTCAATCTTTTCTGCCTAATCTACAGGACAAAGACTGGATGTGCTCGATCGACCTCCAGGATGCATAATATCACATCAAGATGCACAGGTGCTCCTGGAGGTTCCTTCGCTTCTGATTGGGAGCCAATCCTCACCAATTTCGAGCCCTCCCCTTCGGTCTCACCACAACCCCCCGGTGTTTACCAAGGTAATGGCAGTGGTAGCGGCTCACCTGAGGCTTCAGGGCATTCAAGTCTTTCCGTACCTAGATGATTGGCACCTTTCCGCCCCCTCAGAGCATCTGCTATGTCAGGCCAGGGACTCCTTCCTTCAGTTAGCCAACAAGTTGGGCATCACGATCAACATGAACAAGTCTGCCCTCCAACAGGTCCAAGTTCTAGATTTCATTGGGGCACAGCTGGACACAAAACAGTCACAAGTGGTTTTCACTTCAGACAGGTTATGCAGCTTGAGGCTACATGCCTTACACATCCTTCATACCCAGTTACCAACAGCCAAAGCGGTGTTAAGAGCTTTGGATTCTATGGCGGTGATGATAAATCTTCTCCCCATGGCACGCCTTCATGTGAGGGTACTGCAGTGGACTCTAGCAGTACAGTGGTCACTGTTAGACCTTCCCTTATCAGTGAGAATTTCAAAAGTGTGCAGGAACTCCCTTTGGTGGTGGATTCAGTCCCCGGATCTACTCAGGGTCCATCCCTTTCAACCTCTTCTACACCAAACCACCATGGCCATGGACGCTGCCCTACTTGGGGGGGGGGCATTGCTCGGGAAGGACAGTCCAAGGCACGTGGTCCCCTTCTGAGACCTATCTGGATATCAGTGTTCTAGAGATGAGACCGGTTCTTCTTGCGTTGCAGGCCCTTCATGCTCATCTTTCTCTTTGAACAATTGCAATTCAGACGGACAAACATGTCAGTGGTCTGGTATATCAACAAACAATGGGGAACCAGATCTTATCCCTTATGTCGAGAAGCCATGAGAGTGTGGGAATGGGCGATCTCCACCGGCCATTTTCTGGTGGCAACGCACATCCCGGGACGGTCCAGCATTTTAGCGGACAGGCTTAACAGATATATCCTGATGCCCTACAAGTGGTCTCTGAAGTCTTAAGTAGTGGAGTAGATCTTCCTAAAGTGAGGTTGTCCTTGCTGCGATCTCTTCACATTTCCTTCTAACGTGAAATGCAGCGAGTTTTTCGCTCTGAACCACCCTCCGGGGGAAGTCCCCAGAGACGCTCTGATTCATGCTTAGCCTCCCGGGCTGCTTCTTTATGCTTATCCCCCTCTTCCCCTCATGTTGAGGCTTCGGCAGAAAGCCTGAAGACTGGGGAGCACTGTGATCCTCATAGCCCCATTCTGGCCTCGTCAGGTTTGGTTTCCCTTACTCAGGTCTCACCTAGTTGTTCCACCATTGATCTTGGATCTGCTCTTGCATCCCTCGGGGATTTCTCACCCAGATCTGGACAGTCTGAAGGTCACTGCTTGGCTGCTCTGGTTCCCATGATTCTTTGGACTCTTGGTCTATCATCTCCTGTTAAATCCTCTCCCGGTCTATCATCTCCTGCTAAATCCATTCTGGTGACGGCTCATAAATTGTCCACCAGGAAAGTTTATTGTAGTAAATGGAAACTTTTTTTATTTGGGCCATTGAGAGGTCTTTGGACCCTTTCACTGCACCACTTTCGGCGGTCTTAGATTTCCTAGCTAGCGTTTTATGTCAGGGTGCTAGTTCCTCTACGGTGAAAGTTCAGCTAGCCTCCATTTCTAATTTTCATGTTTGGGTAGGCATGTCTTCGTTGGCTTCTTCTAAACTTTGTAAAACCTTCTTCAAAGGTGCCTTTCTTCTCAGAACTCCAGTTAAGGACCCCATCCCTCCGTGGGACCTTACTTTGTTGTTGCAGGCATTAGTTTCTCCTCCCTTTGAGCCTGCAGCATCTGTGGATCTGCAATTTTTTGACCTGGAAAACTACCTTTTTGGTTGCCATCGCATCTGCTAGAAGGGTGTCGGAGCTTCAAGCTCTTTCTATCAAAATCTCTTGCATGATCTTTCACAAAGATAGAGTGTCACTACACATTAACCCATCCTTCCTTCCCAAGGTAGCTTCAGAAGTCAGTATAAATCAGATTATTAATTTACCAGTATTTTTTCTGAAAAGAACAAAGGAGAATACAAATTACATTTACTGGGCGTACATAGGGAGTTGAGGTTTTGTCTGCACAGGACTAATCCTTTCCGCAAGTCTGATCAGCTTTTTGTGTCCTATGCCAAGCCCTTCTTTGGTAAACCTGTCTTAAAAGTGACTATTGCTTGATGGATTTCACAATGCATTGGCCGGGCTTACTCAAGAGGTTTGCCTCTTCCAGGAAAAGTGAAGGCTCATTCGACCGGATCTATGGCTACATCAGCGGCCTTTTGGTCTAGGGAATCTTTGGATAATATTTGTTCAGCTGCTACTTGGGCCTCATCTCATACCTTTATCTCTCATTATAAACTGGATTTGGTTTCTAGGAGTAGAGCATCCTTTGGTGCTACAGTGCTCTGGAATGACCTTCCTTGAGGGCCTCCCAGGAGTTAGGTAGCTGGGGACTCTGTCCTACAGGTTGAAGACCAAATGAAATAAACCAGTTCAGATAAAGAAGCTATGTAATCATCATAACTTTCCATCTGAGTACTACTTCATTTGGCTTCAACTGTCCCCCCCTCCTTCCCCCTAACCTTATCCTTTAGGATTTGACACGCCCTTTGTACCAAATTGTTGCTGGGATCTTTGGTTCTGTCAGGGCTAAAGTTTTTTGTGATGGTATTGGAGGATAAGGTGTTATTAGGTCGGGTATCTGTTACATGTTAGGCAGCAAGCTCGATCTGAAGAGAGACAGAGGCATTATGGGTAAGGGGAGGAGCATGGAGCTCGGAGCCGTAGCTGGAAAATGCAGCTGTGTTGGATTCGATATGGATCTGAGGACCCTCAGGTTGAAGACAAATGAAGTAGAACTGCTCAGATAGAGTAACTTTTTTTTTGTCACCCATGCAAGGCAGTGAATCCTTCCCTGCTTACAGCCTCCACCACATTATCCCTCTTTTGGAGAGAACTTGATACTCCTTAGGTCTTATTTGTCCTGACCTCTAGCTTCTGTTCAGTCACCAAAGATGTGAGTTGTAAGAACGTCTCAAATCTCTAGCACTTCGGCAGCAAATGCCTTCTAGGAGTACATCAATGAGAAAAAAAACAGTGCCATTTTATACATACATTAACTACAGATTATTAAACAATTAACTAGTTAATTGATATCTAAAACATTAAATACTATTAATCTGTTACACTTAGAAAACAATTATATCAAAAGTTTCCATGAACATTCAGTATTAAGCCCACAAGGGCTTAAAGTATTATATTTTAAAATATAAATATTTTTCTTTATATAACAAATTATGTTTATTCTTAAACTCAGAGTTGCCAACACCCCAGTTAACTTGTTCTAGGATGCTGGCTTGCAAAGAGTCTGGGTTGCTATTATGAAACAACTTAAAATGCATGGCAGCAGGACTAGCAACCTTTTCCATTTTTTGTCTCTAATGTGCTCCTGCAGTCTCAGTTTAAAACTTCTCTTAGTTTCAGTTTCACCTATATAAAAGAGACTGCAGGAGCACCTGAGAACATAAATAACATTAGATGTTACACAAGTAAAATGTCCTTTAGGACTAAAGGGAACACCACTAATATAACTAAAAAAATCGGCAATATATTTGCATGCTGAGCATTTGGTGCGACCACTAGTGCCCAGCCTACCTAAAGTGCTGCATAACTATACAACTGACTTAACAAATTTATTGTGTACAATAATGTCCTGTATATTCCTACCTCTAGTGTATGAAAATGTAGGAAATGTACATAATGTATCAAAAAATACTTTAAATTTAAATACAAATGGCCAAAAATACTTAATTATCTTGACTTGTTCATGAGAAAAAAACATTGTAAGAAATAACTATGTACATTTGATTAACTTCTAACTTATCTTTTCTAATATTATTGCCAGTATTTCTTCTATAATAATTCATAACAGAACTACTGGCTACTGATGAATTATTTTTTACCAATGAATTATTTTTTTAATTTAACCAATGCCTTCTGGATATCTTTCATAAAGTAACCCCTTTTCAAAAACATGTTTATAGAAATACACATTTCCTTGTACAATTCCTTATTATCAGTACATAGTCTATAAACTCTCAGTAGCTCTCTAAAAGGTAAAGAATCCAGCAAATGAGAAGAATGGCAGCTAGTTCTGTGCAGAAAATTAGTACTGTTATCAAACTTTCGGTGTATTTTAGTTTAAATTTTTTCACCAACTACCCTTTAAATCTATATCCAAAAAACGTGTAGTTTGGCCCTGTTGAAGCCCATCAAATTTAATTTGAAACCTGTTAACATCCAAATCTTTGACAAAAGCAGGTAGATTGGTCAACCCACCTTTATACATAAATACTAGGTCATCTATAAATCTATAATAGAAAACAAAAGTTCTAAAGAAATTGTCTATATAAATATCCCACCTCATAAAGGCCCATAAAAAGGTTAGTATAGGCAGGTACAAAAAATGCACCCATGGCGGTGCCTATTTTCTGAACATAAATATCTTAACAAAAATAATTAGTAAAACAAAATTCAATCATTTCTAATACATAACTACCTAGTGGGCTGTCTCCTAAAAAGAACTTAGTAGCCTCTAAGCCATACTGATGTTGTATAGAAGTGTACAAACTTTTAACATCAACAGAAAACCCAGTACACTCAGTTTCTTTAATTTTATCTAAAAAAGCAAAAGAATCCTTTATAAAAGATGGTAACTTCATTACATAGGGTAGTAAGTAACTATGTAAGAATACACCTATATTTCATAGAAAATAATGGGTAGCAGAAATAATGGGCCTTCCTGGAGGATGTTGCATGCTTTTATAAAGCTTGTGTAAACAAAAATAAGCTATAGAATTATTTTCATTATATAGCTTTTTATCTATATCTTGTTTAGAAAAATACCCACGTCTATAACCTTTAGAAAGTAAATGCTGACATTCTTTTTGTGCATTTTTATAATCACTCACTGTTACCTTTACATATACTTCATTATTACTAAGATTTCATGCACTTTTCCATATACTGATTAGCATGCATCACTGCTAAACGGTTCCCCTTATTAGAGGGTTTAAAGACCAATTCATGTTGGTCCCCCATATTTTTAAGAACGTTCCATTCTTCTTTTGACAAGTTATAAGTAAAAGAATTCCCAGTTTGCAGAAATTCATTATATGTATGTTCTAAAGAAAAGTTGACCTTAGCTGAAAATTGTTGCTCACCTTCATGCAAAAAAGGTGGAACAAAGTCACTGGAACAGTTCACAGATGTAGTATCAAGATGGCAGTAACCATTTAACTCATCTCTATCTGAAGAACAGGAATAAAAGCTGTCATCTAAATCAGAAACATCTTCATTAGAAATTAGAGTATCATTAGTACCAACAGCTAAATCACTTCTAGAAAAATAGTTAAGCAAATGTAATTTTCTACACATTCTGTATATACTTCAAGTTTAAACATATAGGATCTAGGCATCACAGTGGGCACAAATTTAAGACCCTTGTTTAGAATATTCATTTGTATTTCACTTAATTCCACTTGGGATAAATTTATAACAATGTTATTCTTGCCATAAACACCAGAATCACAATGCAAAAATTCAAAAACGTTTTTGATATAATTGTTTTCCAAGTGTAACAGATTAATAGTATTTAATGTTTTAGATATCAGTTAACTAGTTAATTGTTTAATAATTGGTAGTTGATGTATGTATAAAATGGCACTGTTTTTTTTTCATTGATGTACTCCTAGAAGATATTTGCTGCTGAAGCGCTAGAGATTTGAGAAGTTTTTGCAAATAAAGTGCAAGCTGGTGATTTTTATCTTTCTACTGGCCGTTTTGTCTTTTTTTTTGTTTTGTTTTTTGGGACTTTTTATTTGTGTTTAAGTATGTGAGTTGTGCTTCTGGGTGCAGAGGCCATTCTAGGGCAATCCTCTCTAGAGGGTTAAACTTCATTTATTGAAAATGTATATAGTTCTTTGTGTTTGCTGTAGGTTAGTAGGGAATTGGGATGTTCTGAAAATGTATTTAGTTTTTTTGTTTTTAGGGATTTCATTAAAGCAAAAAGTCTTAAAATGTGACATACATTCAAATGGAGATGTGAACTGCTCTATGAAAGATCATTCTGCCAAACATTAGTGTATGTTTGTAAAACAAAAGTTGTGAAAACATATATATGTCTGTATCACTTTCTCTATAATATAATGTGTATATATATATATATATATATATATATATATATGTACACACACACACACATATATATATGTACACACACACATTTGTGTGTGTATGTATATATATATATATATATATATATATATATATATATATATACTATATATATATATATATATATATATATATATATATATATATATATATACTATTGATATAAATTGACATGTGTAGTAAATGGGAACAATAGCTTTATATCATAATGGTTTTCTCTTTCTGTAGTATCTTGGAATGTAAATGGCCTTACAGGTATAGACAAGGAAAGTATTGAATTATATTAAGAAATGCAGAGTGCAAATAGCGGTGCACCAGGACACATATTTGGAAAGGAATGAGCATGTGAACTTGATAAAGACAGATTTTCAGCAGAATATTAGGGACAAAGGAAAAAGAGAGTAATCATACTGCTTGCAATAGGGGTTCCAATAGTGATAGAGGAGAAGACCAGACAAAAATGGTAGATTTGTGTTAGTAAGCGGATGTCATCAAGAGAGGAAGATTATGCTGACATGTTATTTATGTTTCACCAAAAACTGCTATTATGGAGCTTAAGAAAATTTTGGGAGAAATCATCATTTTTAATTAGGAACTATTAATTATAGGTGGGGACTGGAACTTGTTTTGTGATAGTGATGATTTGTCAGGAGGACCTAGAAGAGAAAATATAACATTGGTGTTCCTACTACTGAATTCATGTCTACTATACCAAATATTTTTATAAAATTCTTTAGAAAGCCACCCTCATTTGTCATCTTTTTCCTCCCAAAAAAGGGTAGATTCTGAAGAAATTTATGAAAATGTTTTGTATAGTAGATGTGAACTTTCAGTAGTAAGATTGCCTTCCCTATCAGGGATTGATATCAGTGTATAGGTAAAGCGAAAGGGATAGGGGAGTTCTAAGTGAAATATCTGTTGTGGTAAGAGTTTTAGTCAAGTCTAGAACAGAAGCCGCTGTTAAAAAGAGGATAATTAATAGAGTATGTAAAATATTGCATGAGATTACTATAAGAATCAATCATAGGAGGTTAGAAACAATTGGGAAGATAAACTGGAAAATAAGTTTACAAGGGGACAATGGGAAGACATATGTATGGATCCCAGGTGTAGTAAAGTCCAGAAGGTTAAGGAATTTTACTTGTGTTTGCGTAGGTACTTTGTACCCCTAGCTAACTTCAAAGAATGTTTCTTCATGTAGATAGCAAATATTGGAGGTATGATGGGGAAGAAAGAGGTGACTAGGAACTTGTTTTTGGGAGAGTAACACTTGTTTTTTGGGAGTGTAATGAGTTGGCAGATTTAAAAAATTCCCTACAGAGTTTGTTTGTTTGTTTGTGTCTTTCGGCTTTTCCTGGTTAGGGGTCGCCACAGCGAAACTCCGGTCCGTTAATGATTGGCAGTTGATTTTTACGTACTGGCTTGCCAGGCCTGACGCACAACTTTCAACGAAGGTACACCCATTCACGCATGTCTCCACGCAGAAGACACTCTAGCTGAGAATCGAACCGGACAGCGTCTTACTGTGAGGAGACAATGCTACTGCAGCACAATTCCCTACAGAGTACTCTGTCAAAAATATTGGGAAGCAAATGACTGTAACTAAGGAAGTATGACCTTATTAAGTTTAATTCTGTTGGCTGCTAAAAGTGGTTACTAGAAAATGGAAATCAAAATCTAAGCCAACTGTATTTGAAGTATTGAATATTGCAAAAGTGAGAAGAACTGTAAGAGGGATCTTTAGAAAAGGGAAGGAGCAAATTGCTTAGAAATAAATGGAATTTGTGGGAACAATCCATTCAGATTAATGTTCAGGACAAGGAGTGAGGTTTAAGCGAAGGCAAGAATTGAGTGGATTCATGTTATGTTGGACTGAAAGGCAGTTGTTATAAAGAAAGAAAACAGGTAATGTTTAGTGTATTTCAGTGGAAAAATATGGTTTATTTTCTTTTCGATTAATGTATATTTGCACATACCTTAAGTGATATTTTAATAAGGTGTTTGAAATAAACGAAAAAGTAATATGTGAGTGAATATCCAGAGTGAGGTGGAGAAGCTTAGGTTATCCTGTTCTGGAACCAGTACTTAAGAATTCTGTCAGCCAGAAAATAGCCAGTCTTTGCCAATGCAAACCCCCCCCCCCCAAAATGCAAGCATTGTTTATAAGTCCATATGAGTGCAAAGGTTACGTCATCTTTTGGCTCGGCTATAAAATATAGAAATCACAACATTTTAATCTCCTTGTAGCCAGATAGTCAAAAGCTGTGAACAGGTGTGACAAGGATACATCCTGCCATGCTGCAGCCATCAGCTTGTGAACTCCCCTATAATTTCCAGTCCTTCATGTGGACTAAGCTCTCAAAAAACTTTGCCTTTTTTTCTGAGGTTATGTACAAGGGCACGCAGTTATAGTTCTGTTTATCCCTACAGGAGTGGGTTTTTCATGTAGTTCTCTGCAGTTTTGATTATGCTGATGCTATTGCCAAGGCTATAGAATTGGGAATATGACTGCACAGGACAGAATGGCTGAAGCTGTCCATTTTGAAAGAGGACCTCAAAGAATGTTCTGGTTGTCCAGTTAAAAGGGTGAAATTCTGTTTCACTAGGATTTTTTTTGTTTCGCTAGGTTTTTTTTAGTATCTGTTGGATGACCTCATGTGAAGGAAGTAGACACTTCCCTCAGTTAGGGACAAGTGACACGTCTTCCTGTTCCAGTCTACCCCAAGTGAGGAAGAAGCCCCTTCATAGACTGAGGAGGGCCTTGAAGTATATTATATAGTTTACTTCCTCCAGTACAGACCAAGTTGCTTAAAATGATGATTCTCCCTGCCAACATTGTAGTCCTGTTTGCAACAACCAGTTCCTTATTGGAAGGGCTGGTTCACCCAAAGTGAGTTATCATGAAGAACTATTTGGTCATTAACGTAGTCATAGTTGGCCAAGTCGTTAGTGTTCTTCCCCAGACACAGCACCAAGACCAATCTTTGGCAGAACTCTTGTGACAGGCTCAGATGTTGCTGCTGAAAAGGGCAATGAAAACTGTATAGTATTAAAAGGGTGGGTGTCTTATTCCCCTTTCCCTAGTTTCGAAGGGGATGAATGCTTACCACTCCATGTTGGATCTCAGTGTTTTAGTTAGTGTATGTATTATATTTATTTCCATCTCAAGTAGTCATAACCTGCTTGTTGCCTGGTACCAGAGTGGTGTTGACTGATATAATGGATGCTTTTTGGTACATCAGCTTTTGGAGTCTGTTCAAGAGATTCCCTTGGCCATCTGTAGTTGGGACTCACTTTCCTAATCTAGTGTTGCTAGTCTTCTTCAGAACCCATAGTGTTTACCAAGTTACCAGCTGAAGTGGCTGAAGCCTTGCAAGAGAATAATGTCTGTGTATTCCCCCTTCTCTTGTATCAGGCTTTTGATAGTACGGTACCTCTGAGACACTTTTCTGGTAGCTTCATTGTTGTTAGCACATTCATGGCTGTGGTCATGAGGGTGATCATATACCATGAGACATCCTGCCTTATCCCATCTTAAAGGATTGCCATTGTAGGTGCAGAGCTGGACAGTCTCCAGTGGAGGCAGTCTCTGCCTGTGTTGAGCGCTGAGAAAGGTCACAAGCTTGGCAGCTTGGGTGAGGATGCATTATGTGGTCTAAACCCAGAGATTAATATGACTTCTAAGCTTGATGTTTAAGATTTGATGTAGTCACTTGTACACACAAGGATGAATGTTTTTGTAGGTGTAGTGACTGTATGTGCTCATGGATCTTCTGCTGATTTCAGATCCATATTGCTAGGCTCTTTTAGTACAAGACAGTTCCCACCAGCTTCCAGATGTATTCACAGGTCATGAAGACAGAGGGTTTACTGGTGCCATAAAAAGCTAATCTCTGTTCTGTGGTTTAATGCAGGGAGAAGGGTCCAGATCAGCTATTTGCAACTGCAGACGGTCTTGCTACACTCAGGGCCTACTATACCTGGAGCCACTTCCACATTGTCATTTGTCATAACAAATTTAAACAAATAAGGTGTGCATAGAGGGTGGTACATATCTTGTAGCAGGTCATAGAGAAACCACTTTTTCAAATGGTCATATTTCATATCCCATGTAAGATGAAAACTGAGCATGCCTGTGACTCACTAAACTGTTCATTTACTTCTGTACTGAAGTTGTGGAGTCAAAAAGCCATGGCTAGGTTGACTTTCTAGGAAAGGGGCGTTCCAGAAATTAGTTTGTTTCCCTTGTGGGAGAACACTTTTCTTTTCATTGCAGCAGGTCAAAAAGAGAGATGATGATGGAAGTGTTCTCAATTGTATAACACAAGGAATTTCTGTTTGCCTTCTCACCCTTCATGCCCATGTCATTCCTTATTGCACAGTGCAAGGAAGTAAGGACAGTAGCTTACATCCACTCTTCCAGAAAATGTGTGCCAAGCAACTCTCAGCCTGTAGCACATATTTTTAACCTCTCTGTCACCACATGACTTATTCTTCCCCAGTTCAAAATTTGACAATCTGATTCCTAAGGCATCTGTCCCACATCCTGTTAAGGGTTTTCATGCTATAATCATCCTCTGCCAAGATACAAAGACTTTCAGATCTGTGAAAACCTCAACAAATACAGCTTCCACATAGACTCTAAACACATTAGGATTCAAGGATAACATGATTAACTGGTTAAAAAACTACCTATCAAATAGAACCTTCAGAATACAGTCAGGCAGTCTTTGTACTGAAATTGGTAATTTAACTGCTGGAGATGCCCTAACTGAAATCAATGTTGCAGTATTTTTAACATATAGATTTTCATCCGCTGATGTCTGGCTGGGGTACCAAAGCTTTACCTTCCCGAGGGCATGTACCCAGCATGTGACCTCAGCTCGTATGTGTCTGGTTATAAAGGTAGACATGTGCATGAGTATCTCAGACTATCTTGCCACCTGCCCAAATCCAGGTCGTGCATCTGTCGGACTGATTTTTTGTTGGGTTGTTGGTTCTGTTGCTTAGCTTTATTGCATTTTACGTGAGTGCCCCATTGGGAAATCTTCCTTTTTCATGTATTTTGATTGTGTTGATCACTTTTATTAGATGTCAGCTTGGAGAGTTGAGTGAGTGTGGTGTCTGTACAAGGACTTGCACACTAGACCTGGAATATGACTACAAAACCTCTATTTGCTAGTTGTGTGTTCCTAAGACACTGAAGTCGAGGCTTTTCTCCCTGAACGCATTCCTTGAAACTTGGTGTTTAAAATGGCTGGACCAAGCCAAAAATGCCTAAATCACGTACATCTGACATCACCCTTCCCCCTAAGAAAAAAATCAAAAGACCCCGAGATAACTCGCAGCCTCCCATCTCTGAGTCAGATGTACCCGCTGAGGTTACAGAACCCATGGTCTGTCATATACCCTCTCAGTTGCCTGCTGTGGGGACCCTGTCAGAGGCCAGTATAGCTCCTGAGGGCTTGCAGGTGGTGGACATTTCAAAAGAACTACATCTCATCATCTCTGAGGGGCCACATGGAGTGCCTGAAGTCCTTGTTAGAGAAGACGTCCCTGGTACAATGATCGAAGTGCATCAGTGTCTGAACCCTTGAGACTAATTCCAACAGATAGTACACCTAGAAAGAAGAAACAGAAATCTAGACACGTGACCTCCTCTATATCTTCCAAAGAAAAAGAATGGATGGACTTCTCTCAGAGCTTACTTAAGGTAGTCATGGCTTCATCAGAGTCAACAAAATCAAAATTCAAGCACATTAAATAGAAAACCTAATTAACAGCAGCCATACCAAAGTCAGGCATTCTAGGGAATGTATTGATTTCAAAAGATTCCTACTTTTTGTTGTAGACAGAGTAGTCTGGAATGAAAGGGAGGGTTTTTAGGACATAAAAGAAATGCTGTGGCAATTTGCAGTTTAATGCTGTAAACAAACCAGGCATCATTGACTATTGTTCAATCAGTGGTATTTTAAAACTTTGAGCATGAATAGTATAGACTTTTGCTTTTTACATGCATGCTCATATATAAAACTATTTTATTTTATTTTATTTATTTTATTTTTTTTATTTTAACATTTGTTTACTGGGAAAGTCTGACTGGGACAGAGCCTATTTTCAGTGGATATCTAGGCAGAAACGCTCCAGAGGAAACCCACATGAATGCAGGAAGGTATATGCAGACTCTTCACTGAAAAAACCCCAGCCAAGAATTGAACTGGAGAACCTCTTGCTGTGAGGCGACAACTCTAACCACTGCACCACTGGCGCTGCCCATAAAGGAAATAAAGGAGATAATCTATTTATGCACATTTTTTAATGCATATGCATTGTTTTTGGAGTGAATGTTTGTTATTAAGGCTTGTTTCTTTAAGAATAATTGTTGTGTGGTTAACTTAAAATAAGTCTGAATTTTGTATGACTGCTGTTAATTAGGTTTTTTATTTAATGTGCTTGAATTTTTATTTTGTTGACTCTGATGAAGTCTTTACTTACCTGGGGCAAAAGTGGTAAGTCTGTGACCAAATTAAACCTTTACTTTCCATTTTATGTGCTGTTTTGTATTTATTTTTACTACTTATTCGGTGTCTTAATGTTTCAGTGTGGTTACTAGTTTTTTAATTGCACATATTTGCAATTTGTTTTGCTGCTGTTCATATGGATTAATTGCAGGGCGAATTAACACTGCTGCTACAGCAGTGTCTTAAGTCTTGTACAAATCTATAAGTATCCTTCCCTGTTTTTTTCACTGGAAAAATGGAAGTATTACAAGGGCTTTTAGTTGGTATTATTATTCCTTGCTGTATTAGAGACTGAATTACAGGCTTGATTCCCTGCTCTGCTTCCGGTTTAATGGATATTGTGGAACTCTCGGGAGAAGTTTTTTTTAATTTAATTTTATTTTTACTGGTTCTGCTGATTTCGGTATACCTACTTCATTTGCATGTTTAGCCCACAAGTTGGCAGGTACCTGCTGTAAGTAACTCTCCAACAGGCTGTTCCTCAACTTCTGCTAAAACTGCCAATACTTCCCCACTCTAATTCTGTCAGAACATTTAGATGCATCCTTTCTGGGTTAGAGTAAATAGTACAACCCAGCTTGCATAACAAATCTCTTTCTAGCAGATTTACTGGTGTAGTTGTACTCAAAAGAAACTAATGCTTTTCTTCAATCGGACCTAAAGAAATGGGGATGGGTTCCAAAACGGGATATGTAACCGTAGTATTTGTCACTCCGACTGCCTTTACTTTATGCTCTGATACTGGTTTTTGACTATCTGAAGTAATTTTTAACACTGGCTCCAGTTTCCACCAGAAATGGGATTTTCTTTGAATTAATATTCATCTTAACGTAAGGTCCGTTTTCATCTATTGGCAGTAGAGGGTTTAGATTTGCTTCTGTGTTATTTCCTTGACCTAGTTAGTATGCAGCTTCCTGACTCCTCCTAATCTGAGGAGGTGGTGGAAAAACTGTATTATTATAATTTGGTTTCCATACAGTCCAAGTATCTTGGAGACTCTGCATTTGCCTGTGTGGGTATTCCCCTCTCAAATGTCCTGCTTCTCCACAATTGAATCAAGATGTGTTAGATGAAGCCTGAGTGGCACTGCCAACGCGTTGCCAACCAGCTGCACCTTATTCCCATCGGCCAGCACTTTTACTAAATCCTCTAGCAATTTCTCTACCCCTTCCCCTGCTTCTGACTGTGTCCTTTCCTTGCCAGTCTATGAGAGCTTGCTTTATTTGATTTTGTACAGGGACTTGCAGACCTTGCACAAAGGCCACTGCAATTAGCTTGCTCTTATGGGTCGGTCTGGTATTCCTGAATGTCTAGCAAATACTGTCTTAAGGTGACTCAAAGTAGTCTTGCAGGGGCTTCCCATTTATTTTTTTTACATGCCTGTATTTTAGAAAAGTCCTTCCTAACTTGACACACCTCCGTAATTTTGTATAACAATGCTGCCCATTTATCTGTTAATGCATTTCCTGTGAGAGTGAAAGCTGATGATCTTCGTGTTTCACTGTTACAGTCATCACACTTGGGTTATCCTGCAAGGGGTAGCCCTCAGTTGGCCCGAATACCAGAGGCTTAGTATTTCTGCGTCGGTTGCTGTCGCTTCAGGACTGACGTCGGGTCATCAGTGGTATAAAAACAGGCAGGCGAAGCCATTACATCAGTCTTTCTTGCTGAGGAGCCCGAAGCAGAAGCAGTTCGCATGAGTGCCGGTCGGCCGCTACCTGAGTTTTCGTTTCCGAAATTAAATCATCTTGAAGTCTTCTAAAGCTACGTACCCCGTTTGGGATTCTTCTTTCTTGCTCTAACTGATGTCAGAAAAGGTTAACAATTGTTTTGCCTATGGAAAGCAAATGCCACACCGAGATTTCCATTCTTACTGCGTCACCTGTTTAGGCCCAGACCACGACGTACCTCACGGCCAGTTTTGTGCTGTGTTCAACGCCCGTACTATTCGTTGTCGGGCCCCGAAATGGCTTCGGTAAGCCATCCGACTACCGATCTTCCGAAAAAACGTAAGGATGAAGACAGAGACAGACTGCACAGGTCCAAAACTGTTCGCCAGTACTCTGGTGCTTTCGCAGCCCCTGATGCCCGTTCGATGGATTCGCAGGGACCTACCAAGACCTGTTCGGAGTCTGGTATGCAGCGAGACTATTCTTTGACTACGGAACCTGCGGATATCTGTATCTTGGATGGGTCCGGAGCCGCTGTGCAGGCACTGGCTTCTGAGGAAGTTCTTTGCACTACTGATATTTGACACAAACCGACTACTTAATTCGCATCTTCAGAGCTTTCTAAAACTAATGAGTTTCTAAGGCCAAGAGTATGAGCTATGCCTAAAAAAATGGTGAACCAGACCCAAGCTCCTGGTTCCTTGCCACAATCACAGATGCTTAAAATGGCGGAATACCTAATCATGCTGATTAGGGGAAGCCAGCCTTCCTCTACTAAAAGAAAGAGACTTGTCACCAGCAGCTTTATCTGACCAAGAGTCCGAAGACTCTGAGGCTTCTGATTATGAAGACATGCCCTTATCTGCCTATGAGGATTCAGATGCAGAGGAATCCAGTCCTTCTGCCTCCCCTCCAGAGGATTTTTCTTTTAGTGAAACCCTACATACTTTGAGAGAGCATTTCCATTGGGAATGCCAGGATTATCCTCAGTCCAAAAAGAGACTCGGGGAATTTTTAGACTTACCACAGCACAGACCCTTATCTATCCCTCCTGTTGTAGATCTTGTCTTTATGGAGTCCAGTCCAACTCTTGATACTTTACCCCCTGCTCCCAGGATACCTGACAGGTACTACAGAATCCTTTCTCGCATAAATTTATTTTCAAAAATCCTACTGCTGACCCAGAGGTCATCTCCCAAGAATCTAAAGGAATAAAAGCAACTACAGCTAAGAATCCCACCCCTATGGACAGGGATTCCCGAGCTTTAGACAGACTGGGTAAAAAAGTATACACCTCTGCAATTCTTGCCATCAGAGCATTAAATTGTCAGTTGCACATACTATGGAACTTATTAAGCAAAAATTATCTACCTTCCCTGACTGTGCAGAAAATAAAGAATTACAGGAGCTCATGCACTCTGCAAGCTAAGTTAGCAAGCATACCCTGCAATGTGGGTTTGACGCCCTAGAAGCATCTTGCAGGACAGCAGTCACAGGTCTTGTACTTAGAAGGCATGCCTGGCTTAAGGAGCAGACCTTGCCAAACCATGTCAAATCAAAATTATTGGACGCATCTCTGAACAAGGACAATCTGTTTGGCACCAAAGCAGAAGAGGTTTTAAAAAAGATGGAAGAAAAAGCTAAGTCTGTGCAGACAGTCAAATATTTTTTGCAAGTGCAGCCTCCTGGATTTTAGTAGGCATTGCCCCTCAAAACATTGGTCCTTTCCAGCCCCCTCAAGGCCACCTCAAACTAGACTTAGGGGAAACAGACCCTACAGACTACAGTCTCAGGGTATGCAGAGAACTAAGCAATGGAGTAACTCTTCTAAAACAGGGAGTGCTAAGCCACCCTCTTATGGAAAGAATTCACAATGACCTCTCAACTCCTCACCTCTGCCCAATTGCTCGTGCCCCTAGGAGGAAAACTTGCCCACCATGCAAAAAACTGGACCTCCATCATCAACGATTGATGGGTTCTCAACATAGTATCCCAGGGGTACAAATTTTATTTCCACATGCTGCCAACCCCAAAAGGGTTCCCAGACCTTACTCCAACCCAGTGGGCAGAGGCACAAAACCAAGTTCAGTCCCTGCTCTCCATAAGGGCAATTCAGCCTGTTCCTGCAGAACAGATAGTTCAAGGTTTTTATTCCGGACTTTTCCTGGTACCCAGAAAAGAGGGCACTTGGCACCCAATCTTAGATCTATCCATTCTAAACACCTTCCTGGTAATACCAAAATTCAAAATGCTCACCCTACAGCAGTTTCTCCCTATGCTGTCCAAAGATGCCTGGTTAGCCACCCTATATCTAAAGGAGCCCTATCTGCACATCCCAATCGGGGACTCCTGCAGGAAATATCTACATTTCAGGGCAGGACCTATGCATTATCAGTTCTCTGCACTTCCCTTTCGCTTATCCACTGCTCCCAGAGTTTTCACAAAATGCCTGGCTTCTGCTATTGCCTATTGCAGACAGAGAAATATTCAAATTTACCCCTACTTGGACGATTTCCTGATTCAGGCAGACAGTCAGGAAAAACGGTTGCAGCACCTGACATTTGTAAAGGACCTTCTAACCTCCATGGGGTACACTATCAACGAAAAGAAATCCAAACTTGTCCCCAGTCAATTGTTTTCCTGGGAGCAGGCTTGGACATAGCATCCCAGATGGCATTCCTTACTCCAGAAAAACAAACCTATCTGACAGGCTACTTCTCTCAAATGGCCACCAGAACCCAGTTATCCGCAAGGAAAATCCTGCAAGCTCTAGGGTTCATGGCCTCCTGCATTCTACTAATTCCTTATGCCAGACTGCATATGAGGAAACTTCAGTGGTACTTAAAGTCTTTGGTGCCAACATTCTCAGGACCTGGAAACTGTCATACCTATGATACCTTGTTTAAGGAAAGAGTTCCTTTGATGGCAGCAGCATGCAACCAAAACAAGGGGCTTCCTTTTACACAACCAACCCCAGGCCGCCCAGAACCCTAATGACAGATCCATCAGACTATGCCTGGGGTGCACATCTGGACGGCAGGTGCATTTAGGACCACTGGAGCCCAAATCAAATTCATCTGCACATCAACCGAAAGGAGATGCTAGCTGTTCAGCATGCTCTGACAGCTTTCAGATCCCTACTCTCTCCGGGGCCCCTACTAATCAAAACCGACAACACCACAGTAATGTGGTACATCAACAAGCAGGGGGGAACCCACTCTTACCCACTTTGCAGTCTCAGCCATGCATATTCACCTGCAAGCTCAATTCCTGCCAGGCAAACAAAACTCTCTGGCAGACAACTTAAGTAGAAATCTCCTAGACCCACATGAGTGGCAATTAAACCACAACACCTTCAGCCTTGTGACCCAGGAATGGGGTACCCCAAAGCTGGACCTGTTTGCCTCCACCTGCAACCACCAGCTCAGCAAATTCTGCACCAGGGAACCTCACAGCAAGGCCTGGAAAGTGAATGCCTTATTCTTCCAGTGGGCAAACCTCTCAATCTATGCTTTTCCCCCTCTACCTCTTCTTACAAGACTATTACTCAAGATAAGGGAGGAAAGACCAAAGACAATCCTGATTACCCCAGACTGGCCATACCAGCACTGGTACCCACTACTGCGCAGTCTGTCACCATTGCCTCCATGGCACCTCCCCCAGATCCCAACTCTCCTGACTCAGCAGGAGGGACAGTTCTTGCGTCCCTGAACCTTGCAGCCTGGCTTATTCCTTGACTTCTCATCCAGTGGCCAGCCTAAGGTACTGGATGTCATACATGAAGCCAGACGACCCAGTAGTAGAAAATCCTATGCTGACAAGTGGAAAAGCTATTGTTCCTGGATCCAGACAAAAGGAGCGGACCCAGCACAGCCCTCCTTACCTCTCATCCTGCATTACCTAGCAGACCTACTCCACAGAGGTGTATCCTTCTCTTCCATTAAGATCCATGCCTCTGCCATCTCTGCTCATTACAGCTCTGAGCCACCTCTCTTCTCTCACTCTCTCATCAAGCAGTTCCTGAGAGGGCCTAACAACTTAAACCCACCAAAAAGAGCCCCTACCCCTGCTTGGGACCTTAACTTTGTGTTGGAAAAGCTCGCTGCCCCCCTTTGAGCCTGCAGCGTCAGCAGAGTTAAAGTTCCTCTCTTGGAAAACAGCCTTGCTTCTGGCCATCACTTCAGCCAGAAGAGTGTCAGAGCTACAAGCACTTATGGCTGTGGAACCCTTCATTATTTTTCATGCTGACAGGGTTTCCCTCGGGACTAACCCAACTTTCCTGCCTAAAGTGGTGCCCAGTGTGGCTCTCAACCAATCTGTCCATTTGCCCACCTTTTTCCCTAATCCTCAAAATAAGGGGGAAAGAATCCTGCACTATTTAGATGTGAACAGACAGCTCAGATTCTACCTTGATAGGACTAAGCAAGCCCTTTAGGAAGTCTGACCAGTTATTTGCACCAGGGGCAGGGGGCAAGGCCATATCAAACCATACCTTCTCCAAATGGATAGCACACTGTATCCATTTCTGTTACAACACCATGGGAACCACCACTTAAAGGTGTCGGAACACATTCTACTAGGGCAGCTTCAACCTCTACAGCCTTTCTCAGAGGAGTCTCTACCAGAGACATTCTGGACGCTGCAACTTGGAGTTCTGTTCTTGCCTTCAGTAAGCATTACCACCTGCCTATCTTTTCCAAATCCAGGCCGGGCTTTGCAACCGTAGTCCTGCAGGGCATACTAGCCAGCCCCAACTCTTCTTGACTACCTCCACCCATTCTTCAGCTTTGGGAATCAACCCAAGTGTGATGACTGCAACAGTGAAACACGAATAACATAGTACAGTTGTGTACACTTAACATAAATGTAGATGTTTGAGTGTATTCACTGTTGCAGTCCTGGTTTCCCACCCTCCAACCCCCTTGTCTGTCTGTCTCTCTCTCTTTCTCTCTTTCTTTCTCTTCCTCACTCCTTACAGGGCTATTGGTATTTACTTTTTACTGGTGGTGTTTTTCCACTGTAACTTGGCTCCCTATTTGGGGGCTCCTGACATTTGGGGCAAGAAAAACTGATGTAATCGTGTCAGCTGCCCGTTTTTATACCACTGACGACCTGACATCAGTCCTGAAGTGACAGTAACCGATGTAGAAAAACTAAGCATCTGGTATTCGGGCCGACTGAGGTCTACCCCTGGCAGGATAACCCAAGTGTGATGACTGCAACAGTGAATACACTTGAACATCTACATTATGGTAAGTGTACACAACTGTACTTTATCTCAGCCTTTTCTAGTAACTGCTTCTTATTTCATCTGCAGTAACTATCCTAAGCAGCTGATTTAAATCTGTCAAAGTAGGATTGTAACATTCTATTACAGTTTTTAATTCCTCTCTGAATTTTAATGGGTCTTCACTAATGTTTGGAAAATTTTAGACATAGTATGCAAATCAGCAGAGGTCCAAGGACGACGAACAAGTTGTCTATTGTTAGCCCCCAAAATTTCACTGAGAGGTGCCAAAAGATCCCCTCCATAGGTTGTAATCTGCTGTTGTACCCTGTCACGTGAATGTGTATGGTGAGATGCAGGAGTGTCAAATACTAATGCCCTTGTTGGGGAAATAGAAGCTATCGAGAAGGATAGGAAGAAGAACCCACCTCTGCTGCAGATGCCCTTTCAGAAGATGAAGATTGAACAGGGGAACTAGTCTGAGATGTACAAGTATCACACGAACTGGGTGTCCAATGGACAGTGTACCAAAATGTAGGTACAGGAGGTACCTGTACTTGGGATATGGGGTGCGGGTGCAGTAGCTACTGGAGGATTATCATCCTATTCAGAAGTTCCTGCTTTTTGGCCATCCTCAGTTTGTTCCAAACCTGCTAAGACAGGATAAAGGGATACCTTTTTACTGGTCTGTACTGCCTTTTTAACCTCTTTTACTTATTGCAACAATCTGTTATTAACATCCTGCAACCCTCTTAATGCTGTCTCCTTTTCCTTTTTAAATACTTCAGTGTACCAAGAATAAAATGTTGTCATTTATTCCCCACCTACTTTGCTTTTCTTTTCTTCCAAAATACCTTTCAATGTCATCAATTTAATCTTATCATAAGTTCCATTTAATGGAAATACTCCACCAGAACAATTTTTAGTAAGCCGAAACCAGTCATGCAGATATTTACAACTTTCATTCCCATAGTTAAAATACATAAAATATGCAGGTGTTCCCTTTTCAGGGATTTGATTTTTACTGATCTTTGCTCCCATTTTTCTTATTTTATAAATAAAAATATTAGGCTTACCTTACAACTCCTTGATCCTGGCAGTTCTGAAGACAGAAAATAACTGTACTAATCCACACACCATACAGGGAAGGAAGGGTAGGAAGTCTGCCGGTGTGCAGCAACAGAGGACTGGTTTCAATCAGCCTTTTCCCACAGCACCCCCTTCCCTTCGTCCCAGCACGAGCTCAAAAGTCACAGCTCCAGCAGTGCATTCGGGATAACGGGGCAGATAGGTGCTATGTCCAGAACTGACCACTCTTTCGGATCCTCTGAGGGTACTTCCACGCAGTCACACTCAAGTCCTAGCATGCTATGGGCTCATGAATTTATTTTAACAATGCATACTTCTATGTCCTATCATGCTGTAGGCTCATGAATTTGTTTTAACAGTATATAGTCTACATCCCAATCATGCTGTGGATTCATGAACTTGTATAGTCTGAGTTCCAATCATGCAGAACTTGTTTTAACTTTATCTTAACTTTATCTTACCTTGTAACTTTTTTTCTTTTTCTCTCATACATTGACAGAATAAAACATCTCTCATACCTCTTACCTTTCAATCCTGAGGGTGCCGCCCTCGACACAAGGCGCCTCCTTGTGTTAATTTGTCCTTTACTATATGTGCACATACATTTACTTTTCTCATTTCCTGTGGGATCCTCCCACTATTACTTGTATACCTTACAAACAACTCAGACAAAAACACAGTCATGCACTTATTCTACATTTTGCTAAAAATTGTCTGAGAGAGAGAAAGGAGAAAAAACAAAGCAACCTCTTTTCTCTTCACAGCACAATTTCCCTGGCATGGCTAATATGTTTGCACACCCTGAATAGCTGTACATCTGAGTCTCTGACTATTCCTTACAAAGCAGTGTTGAATTCACAGAAAATCTGTGATGGGCCCTATTCCAGAACTGCCCTGCAGCAATCCCGCAGTTCAGATTCAGAGCAGGCACCAAAATGTTAAAATCATAAATAAATAACATTAAGAATTTACCTTATATGCCTTCAGTCAGGAACAACACTTCAAGATGTGCAAACAGAAAATATTTTTTATTTACAGCGCTGGAAGACAGTCTTCATAGCAGTTATTAAATCATGCTCACTGGGCAGAGAAAAACTATCTTTATACATTTTTCTTATCAAACCTATCATGAAATTTTCTTACATTGTAAAGACTTTGACAAATCAAAGACTTTGCAAATGTCCTCATCCCTTGTGAGTTTCGCCTCGGACTTAACGTGAAGACCTTCCTATATATAACCCACCTGCTTCGACGGGTCTTGTTTTCTGATCTTGGATGTTTCAAACATTCCCTAGCAACACAGCACTCCTAGCCTGGAGGAGTCAGGCTAACAAATTCCTTTTACAGTAGCTATCATGCCTCAGCTTCCTACAACACTTGCATATTTAAAAGAATGCAGTTAAAGCACAGCAGTAACCTCAGCTTACGAAGCTGTATTTTTCCACAGCCCTGCATACAAATGATTTAACAATCATAGCATCATTAATGAAACTGAAATTGATATATATTTTTGGTAAGCTGATCTTATTCTATAACAGAACTAACCCATGCTAACCAGTGATGTGCAGAAAAATGGTTTAAACTGAATGCAGAAAAATGCAGCACTGTAATGTTTGGTGAACAGCCCTTTCCCCTACTTGTGGTTTAGCTTTTACTCCACTCCATTTGACAACAATAGATGTTCATCGTGTTACCCTGCTGCAGTCATCACACTTGGGTTATCCTGCCGTCAAGCGGTCCCGCAGTCGGCCCGAATTCCAAAGTCTTGGTCCGGCGTCGGTTGCTGTCGCTTCTTCCCTGATGTCAGTGCGTCAGGGGTATATAAGAGGCATCCAACGCCATTTTCTTCAGTCTTTCTTGCCATGCAGTGCCCGAAGAAGAAGCAGTTTGCAAGTGCCGGTCGGCCGACACCTGAGATTTTCGATTTGAATTTCAGTTGGAAGTCTTCAATAAAGCCAAGTACCCCGTTGGGGAACATTTTCTTGCCTCAGTCCAATGTCAGAAAAAGTTAACAATTGCATTTCTTGTGGGAAGCAAATACTCCATAAGGACTTCCATTCCTATTGCATTCCTTGCCTAGGCCCAGACCACGACGTCACAGGTTGACGGTTTTGCGCTAGGTTTAATAGACGGACTATCAAACGCCGTTTTGACTTCGTATGGCATTACTTTGGTAGGAAATTCAATTATATCATGCCGTCGGAGCAGCCGACAACCGCAATTCATAAAAAATGCAAGGATAAGGACAGGCAGCCTAAGAATAAGCCAG
Source organism: Protopterus annectens (assembly GCF_019279795.1). Lineage (NCBI taxonomy): Eukaryota > Metazoa > Chordata > Ceratodontiformes > Protopteridae > Protopterus > Protopterus annectens. The sequence goes on along the minus strand of NC_056741.1, from coordinate 619,756,119 downwards.
ACCCCGAGGCCTCAGCTGGGCCTGTCGCCGGTTCTCCGGTTTTCAGTGAGGTGCCTACGCAGCCCCTGATGACCGCAGAGCTGGAACCCCAGATAGCTGCCGACTCCCACGCGGAGTCTTCTAGGCCGACGCAGCCATCTACCGACACCGGAGCAGATTTCAACACCGGTGCAGAGGAAACACCTTCGGTTGCAGAAGGTGTCTTCAGACCAACTACACTCAACAGTAAATCTTATGCTAAACTTAAAACTCCTTTAAAACCTAAGAAAACTGTTCATCAGTCTACAGGTCAAGGCCCCATGCCTAAGAAACAGATGCTTAAGATGGCTGAAGGGTTAATTACCCTTATCAGGGGTTCCCAACCCCCCTCCTGATAAAAGACCAAGACAAGAGGAGGATTATGCATCCTCTGACCAGGTTTCTCTCTCCTCAGATTCTTCTGAGGAACAGGATTACACTTTTCCACCTTATGAGGATTCTGATGCTGAAGACTGTATTCCCTCAGCATCTCCCCCTGAAGACTACTCCTTTGGGGAAACATTACATACCATGAGGGAACATTTCCACTGGGAAGGCCAGGATTACTCAGATTCTAAGAAAAGGCTCCGAGAGTTCCTTCTATTACCCCAACACAGACCTCTTGCTATTCGTCCTGTTTTAGATATTGTGGATGATGTCTACTTGGAGTCTAGTTTAAATCCAGACTCTCTACCTCCTGCTCCAGCCAAACCAGACATTTACTACAGAGTACCTGACTCTCACAAATTCCTTTATAAAAGCCCTGTAGCTGACCCAGAAACCATATCCCAGGGTCCTAAGGGAGCAAAGGCTTCTATGGCTAAAAATCCTGTGCCCTCTGAAAGAGATTCCAGAGCCCTAAATAGATGGGGAAAGAAAATATACACCTCTGCAACTTTGACTATGAGATCATTAAATTGCCAGTTTCACATGTTGAAATATCAACAATTCCTGATGTCTCAGTTAAAACAAAAAAATAAGCACACACTCAACAGCCTGAGTTCAAGGAAATGCAGGATCTGTTGCATGCAGCTGAACAGGTGGGCAAGCATACTTTACAATGCGGATGTGATTCACTGGAAGCTTCCTGTAGAGCAGCTGTTACTGGCTCAGTCATTCGTAGACATGCTTGGTTAAAAGAGCAAACCCTCCCTGACCATGTCAAAGCAAAATTATTAGATGCACCTTTACAACAGGATGTATTATTTGATATCAAAGCAGAAGAGGTTTTAAAGAAAATGGAGGATAAGGCTAAATCTATGCAAACGGTCAAGGATTTCTTGCAGGTGCAACCCCCTCGCTTCAGCAGAAATTGGCCAACAAAAAACTGGTCCTTTCCAGCTTCAGACGGATCACAGAGGGGCAAATACAGATGCCCAAGAGGCAGAGGTCAGTCACAGGGCCCTTACAAACCTTGCCAATGGGGTTCTGCTACCCAGAAAGGAGGAGAAGACAGGCCCCAAGCTAGCAGAAGGCAGACACAATGACTCTATCCTCACACTACCAAGCAAATCTCTCCTGGCAACACCCTTGGGAGGAACATTTTTTGCAGACAACTGGCATATCATCACAAAAGACAAATGGGTTCTAAACATTGTCTCTCAAGGATACAGATTCCACTTTCATACCTTACCCAGGATCAAAGGAATGCCAAACCTGCCACCAAATCAATGGGCAGAGGCACAAAAACAAATTACAGCTCTCATGAACATGAGAGCCATTCAACAGGTACCTACACAGGAGCAGGGACAAGGATTTTACTCAAGACTCTTCCTAGTTCCAAGAAAGGACAAAGCATGGAGACCCATTCTGGATCTTTCAATTCTGAACACCTATCTGCAAGTACCAAAATTCAAGATGCTAACACTACAGCAGCTTCTTCCCATGCTGGGCAGGAATGCTTGGCTAGTCACGTTGGACCTCAAGGAGGCATACCTGCATGTCCCTATCAGACAAAATTGCAGAAGATACCTCCGCTTCATTGTAGGTTCAACACATTCTCAATTCTCTGCACTGCCCTTTGGCTTATCTACTGCGCCCAGGGTTTTCACAAAATGCCTGGCACCAGTAATTGCATACTGCAGACAAAGAGGAATTCAAATATACCTATACCTGGACGACTGTCTTATTCAAGCAGAAAGCAAGGACATTCTTCTACAGCATCTGGCATTTGTCAAACACCTTCTAAGTTGCCTAGGGTACACAGTAAATGAAAATAAATCAAAACTAGTGCCCTCACAAAACATAAAATTCCTGGGTGTCAGCTTGAATACAATGGCCTAGATGGCTTATCTCACGCCAGACAAACAACGACAATTGTTTCAATATTTCAAAATAATGGCAACAAAGACCCAACTCCCTGCAAGAAAAATTCTGCAGGCCTTGGGATTCATGGCATCTTGCATTCTACTAATACCATTTGCAAAACTGCATATGAGGAAATTACAATGGTACCTGAAAAGTGTATGGACTCAGCACAGCCACAGCTTGGAAACAACGATTCCACTCATTCCCTACCTTCAACAGGAGTTTCTGTGGTGCGCACAGGCATGTCAGCTCAACAAGGGTCAGCCTTTCACCTTACCCACAGCCAGGCAAACTATAACAACAGATGCATCGGACTATGCCTGGGGAGCACACATGGCAGGACAGTGCAGTGCATTCAGGGCAAATGGACTACAGATCAGAGACACCTGTATATCAATCAAAAAGAAATGCTAGCAGTGCAGAATGCCCCAACAGCTTTCAAGGACCTTCTACACCCAGGACAACTACGAATAAGGGTAGACAACACCACAGTTATGTGGTACATAAACAAGCAAGGGGGGCACACATTCCTACCATCTATGCAGGCAAGCAATGACCTTGTGGAACACTGCACTGTCTTACCAGGTTCAATTACAAGCACAATTCTTGCCAGGAAAGAAAAACACATTGGCAGACGACCTAAGCAAAAACATCATGGATCCACATGAATGGAAACTAGATCCACAAGTATTTGCAATGATAGCTCAAAAATGGGGATGCCCAGACATAGATCTGTTCGCAAGCCCCCACAACCACCAACTTAAAAAATTTTGCACAAGGACCCTCCATCCACTAGCTTGGAAAGTGGACGCTCTCTCATTCAGTTGGAAAACATTGACAGTGTATGCCTTCCCTCCACTGCCTCTTCTAGCAAAGGTACTGCTGAAAGTCAGATTAGAGAGGCTACAAATGATTCTCGTGGCACCAGATTGGCTACGCCAACATTGGTATCCAGTTTTAAGGACCATGGCCCCGGGCTCACCATGGATTTTGCCACAAATTCCACACCTGCTCACTCAGCGAGACAACCTGATTCTACACAGCCAGCTCAAGACTTGAAACCTGGCTGCATGGAAATTTACCTAAACAACCAGACAACATCTTTATCCAAAGCTGTTATGGATGTCGTTCTGGAGGCCAGGAGGCCCAGCACCAGGAAAACCTATTCAGACAAATGGAAAAGATTTTGCTCCTGGAACCAGGCTAAAGGCCTAAATCCCCTGGAGCCGAACATTCCTCAGATTCTGCAATATTTAATTGAGATGTTACACAAAGGATTTTCCTTTTCATCTATTAAGATCCACGCCTCAGCAATTTCAGCTCATTACAGCACGGATCCGCCTTTATTTTCACATCCACTCCTAAGACAGTACCTCAGAGGGGCTAAGAACTTAAGACTGCCAAGGAGAGCTCCAACACCTACTTGGGATCTCAACTTTGTCCTGGAAAAGCTTTTACTGCCCCCCTTTGAACCAGCTTTTTCAATTGATTTAAAATTTCTTTCATGGAAAACTGCCCTACTACTAGCAATAACCTCAGCTAGAAGAGTCTCAGAGCTACAGGCACTAATGGCAGTGGAACCTTTCCTCATTTTTCATCAAGACTGAGTTTCTCTACGGACTAATCCTTCCTTTATGCCAAAGGTGGTATCCAGTGTGGCCCTAAACCAAACCATTCACTTGCCCACCTTCTTCCCAAATCCCCAGAATAAAGGAGAAGAGACCTGAACTCTTTTGGACATTCACAGGCAGTTACGTTACTACTTGGATAAAACTAAGGCTTTCAGAAAAACTGACCAGCTCTTTGTAGCCTATGCTACAGGATCACAAGGAAAAGCCATCTCAAAACAGACCATTTCTAAATGGATAGGACATTGCATATGTTTCTGCTACACACATCATGGAAACCAGTACCTGCTAACATTAGGTCCCACTCCACCAGGGCTACAGCTACATCAGCAGCCTTTCTCAGGGGAGTGCCAACCAAGGATATTCTGGAAGCTGCTACTTGGAGTTCAGTGCACACCTTCACCAAACACTATCACTTACCTCTTTACTCTAAGACTAGAGCTGGTTTTGCCACTGCAGTTTTGCAGGGCCTACTAGCCTCTTCTAACCCTGTTTGACTCCACCTCCCCTCCTTAGCTTTGGGATTCAACCCTAGTGTGATGACTGCAGCAGGGTAACACGATGAACATAGTACAGTTTTGTACCTACCATAAATGTAGATGTTCGAGTGTTCACCCTGCTGCAGTCCAGGTTACCCTCCCTCCATCCCCTCTGAACTAGCTGAACTTATCTCTACCACTTTTTCCTATACTACCTCTGTGGTGTATTTGCTTGTACCTAAGGGTTTTGTTTTATTTTTATATAGCCATAGGTGTGTGTGTGTGTGTGTGTGTGTGTGTGTGTGTGTGTGTATATATATATATATATATATATATATATATATATATATATATACATATATATATATATATATATATATATATATATATATATATATAGCCTACCTTTTGGGGGCACCTGACATCTGGGACAAAAAAAAATGAAGAAAATGGCGTCGGATGCCTCTTGTATACCCCTGACGCACTGACGTCAGGGAAGAAGCGACAGCAACCGACGCCGGACCAAGACTTTGGAATTTGGGCCGACTGCGGGACCGCCTGACGGCAGGATAACCCAAGTGTGATGACTGCAGCAGGGTGAACACTTGAACATCTACATTTATGGTAGGTACAAAACTGTACTTTGGAAACCTTGATACTTGGATCAACAAATCCCTCTTCTTCAATTACCCTGTACTAGCAGTACTCAGGATATCCTATCTAGTCCAGTTAGTTTCAAAATGCAGTACAAGTCCAAAGAAATTATCACCCCTGTATATTCAGCCCTAATTTGACCAGTTTGAGTTCAGTACTGCCTTTGGCATATACCTAGCCAAGTGTATAAGACTTTTAGAAATCCCCAAAGTTTCTGAATTAAAAAGATTTTTGGGCATAAAAACCCGTGGCTACTGTAGTAGGCTTTAGTGGTTCTCTCACTCTTGTTTCTTATAGGCTCCTATAAGAGGAAGTCTTGGTTTTACATTCTTTAGCATCAAAGACCCAGCCCTACTGGATCTGTTATACCTCTCTAAGATGAACATCTCAGCAAACACACAAACTAATGATTTAAACCTCCACATCATGTAAATAAGATGCATTGGAGGGATATATTTATTACCCAGTAGCTTCCACATCTTTGGAACAAATTGCCTTTACATGTTAAACCTAGGCTGTGGACCTCTAAAGAAATCAATATTTGCTGCTCTCCATGTTAAACAATGATGGCCTTACTTCCTTCAAAAGAATCTTGATGACTGGATGGGTATTTGCAAATTAATCTCGGGCCTGACATGTTTTGAACTCCTGGAAGCAGGTGGTACATTACAGGGATGAGTATTGGGAAGGTAGAAAGGGTCCTTTGACTTACTCTTCCTGTAGCGCCTATGGTCCTTTAAAGAAGATGTAAAACAAAATGTATATGTTCATGATATCCTGTTTATTAATTATTCTGATGAGTGTCTGACTACATTATTTGATATTTACAAATTATCTGAACTTCTTTTCAGTATTCAGAAACTGCTAGCTGTTACATTTGCTGCTAATTGGCTGTCTTACACTTGGATGTGTGCAGTTAACGGTGAACTCCTTTTCAGTGCAATTTATTTTTTCCTCCTCATGTTTTGTCCAAATGGTATTAACTTGCATTGTGCGGAATCATATTGTGCAGTGGGGTTTTCATTTTTTCCCATTGTTGTGTGAGGGAGAATAAAGTCCCTAACATGACACTTTGTTGGGGGACGACTTCTTTCGGCTGCTCCAGTTAGGGGTTGCCACAGCAGATCAGCTGCTTCCATTTCTTGCTGTCCTCTGCATCTTGCTCTGTCACACCAACCACCTGCATGTCCTCTCTCACCACATCCATAAACCTTATCTTAGGCCTCCCTCTTTTCCTGTTACCTAGCAGCTTCATCCTTAGCATCTTTTTCCCAGTATACTCTGCATCCCTCCTCAGCACGTCCAGACCAACGTAATCTTGCCTCTCTGGCTTTGTCTCCAAACCTTCCAACTTGAGCTGACCCTCTAATATACTTATTCCTAATCCTGTCCATCCTCGTCACACCCAGTGCAAATCTTAACATCTTCAGCTCTGCCACATCAAGCTCTGACTCCTGCCTTTTTGTCAATGCCACTGTCTCCAACCCATATAACATAGCTGGTCTCACTACCCTTGTGTAGACCTTCCCTTTCACTCTTACTGAAACTCGTCTGTCACAAATCACTCCTGACACTCTTCTCCACCCACTCCATCCTGCCTGTACTCTCTTCTTCACCTCTCTTCCACACTCACCATTACTCTGAACTGTTGATCCCAAGTACTTAAACTCATCCACCTTCGCCACCTCTACTCTCTGCATCCTCACCATTCCTCTATCCTCCCTCTCATTCACACACATGCTGTCTTAGTCCTGCTGACCTTCATTCCTCTTCTCTCTAGAGCATATCTCCACCTCTCCAGGGTCTCCTCCACCTGTTCCCTACTCTCACTACATATCACAATGTCATCACTTTGTTGGGGGACACCCCTGAAAAGAGAGAGAGAGGGAAAGATGCTTTCTGTTTTTATTATATTTTGAGTTACATTCTGTGGTTTAAAAAACAATGAAATGTAGATTTTAGTGCAGTGATCCAATTTAACATGGGTAAAAATTTGTTTTAAAGTTTATACATTTTTTCACACATTTCTTGGAATTCTTATCTCTAAGAAAATACAGGAGTCAAGCAATTTTGCCTTTAGTACCGTGTCCTTTTTACTTGAAACTTAAATTCATTGCCAGTAGTAGTTATTCCATTTGAACAGATAATTAGCTATTGCACAGTGACTGGCCGTTATCATTCAAAGAGTAGCATGCTGATTGGTCAGCCCAACCAGCATGTCCATTGTAAATCCGAGCATATACCAATAGAAAAAGGTGCGGTCGCCTGGTCTTTTTTCCATTGGCATGTACTGTAACTTAAATTTTTTTAAACAAAAATAAATAAAATTAGAAATCCAGAGTCCAGACATATGAGAGAGACAGGGCAGAGAAAATACTAGGAAAGTCAGGTACGTTATTCAAAACGAAAGACGCATACCTGATTTTCCTTGTATTCCCTCTATTCTGTCTCTCTCCTAATCCTAAACTTTTTTTTTTTAATTAAAAAAAAAAAAAGGAGCAAAGGACCGTTGCTTCCTTTCCAAAGCACTGTTGTACTGGGTAAGCGTGGGAGCACAAGTCCCATAGGCATGGGCAGTACATCAAAAAAGGCAACAGGATATGCAACAGAAGTGGAAGAACACCACAGTCCATTCGAAATTTTTTTTTATTTAAAAAAAAAAAAAAAAAAACAAACAAACTGAGACCTTCCTTTCTTTCTCCGTTGCTTCCTTTCCAAAGTACTGATGTACTGAGTAAGTGTGGGAACGCAAGAAAGTAAGCTTTTTTTCTTAAATAATGTCATTGTATAATAGCAATAACCGACTGCACGGTGTGGTATATTAAGATTTACCCACGTTTGGCTTTATTTAATCACACCAACCATGGATGTATCTTAATATACCACACCAACATTGTCGGTTATTGCTATAATATAAAATTTCACTTGGCCTTAAATTCTAGCCATTTTACTTGCATCTTTCTTTATTAGGTGTTGTAAAGAGATTGGAAGAAACATTTGTTGAACGTACTTTAACTTCATAAACGTTAATTATCTGTAAAGCATCATACTTGATAAATTGAAGTTAGTGGACTGAATTTCCCAAGTTTCTTTTTATGTTCTACAGGTTGTCATTTTAAAACAAATTCATTGGATAGATCCAGCATATGAAGGACCTCAAAGTGATTGAGGCTAAACAACATACGTCATTGTCTCTAGAATTAGATATTGAATATATCAGTAAAATACTAAATGATATTTTTAATCCTCTTTAATTAATGCGTGGATGTTTTTCACCCTCTTTTGCATAGCCTCCATCTTGCGTTTATCTTGTCATGAGCACCATTTTTATCTTGAATGTTATTCAGGCTAATTCACTACATTGCAGTGATGCAATTATTCTACCAAGGATCGCCTAATAGTGCCTAACCTCTGAATACTAATTCTTAACTAACAATGCCCTATTCTGATGATATCTACTTATATGTCTGTGAAGAAAGTTAAATATGTTCCTGTATAATATTGGTATGCATTAAGAGTACAGTAATGTATCTATACATATGTCTGTGAAGAAATGTAAAATATGTTCTTATGTAATATTTTATGCATTTAGAAGAAAGTGTTGTAATGCGTAAAGTGTTATTTGTTAGATTATTTTTAAGTGGAGCTTTTCTCCCCGGGCCTCCGTTCATAATGGACCTGTGTCCAGTCGGACTTTCCCGGTCATCAAATGTAAAATAAAATAAAATAAAAAGTAAATAAATAAATTGCTCCTGTTCCCTTTGGCTGTTACAATAGCAGTGGCATTTTTGGGAAGGGGAAATGGAGCAAAGCAAAACATATGCTGTCCTGCACACCAGGGGATTTTTGAATGCCACAGCTGGGAAGCAGTCTGACATCGCATGGATCATGACTTGTAAGTTAGTTGTGCCCCTTTTAGTACCAGCATGCTAACACCAATCTACTCTGCAGTTATGGCACTGTCCTCATCACCAGGGATGTGCCCTGTCATGGGCAGAAATACCTGACAAAGTGGTGAGATAGCAAACCTCCTCCTTCATATCCCACCCCACCTAGCTTCTCCAGCACCAAAGCCAGTAGTTGAACATGTGTTATAGCCAGGGATCCAGTAATTTTTTAAATTATTTTGTAGTAGATATTTTACATTTGCACTTTTATTAATAAAAGTTTTAAAAATGGTACTTAACCCTGTGTTATGTTTTTTTCAGTTTATAAATGTTTTATAGACTTCATAATACTGAAAAAAATTGTATATGTAGCATTCATTTCATGTAGCTCCTTGTATGTTGGAAAGACCATTAGGAAATTGTCATTAAGAATTATAGGGCATACAGATGCAATAAAGAACATGGGCAATATTCTTCTTCTTCTTTCGGCTTTTCCCGGTTAGAGGTCGCAACAGCGGATCACCTGTCCGCTCATGATTGGCAGTGAAGTATTACTGTGTTGAGTTGCCAGCCCAGTGCCCAGCCTTCCATGGAAGGCACACATACACCCACACATGCATGCCTAGGGCCAATTTAGTGTGTCCTACAGCATGTCTTTGGGATGTGGGAGGAAACGAACACCCTGAGGAAACCCACGAGGCCACAGGGAGGACATGCAGACTCAGAACAAGGGCAATATTAATGGAAGCTGCGGTGGTGCAGCGGTAGCTTTGTTGCCTCACAGCAAGAGGTTCTCCTGTTCAATTCTCGTCTGGAGCGCTTTCTGTATGGAGTCTGCATGTCCTCCCCGCGGTCGAGTGGTGTTCAAAAGACATGTGTGAATGGGCATGCCTTCGTTGAAGGTTGGGCATCGGGCTGGCACCTCGGCACCGTAAAAATCTACTGCCAATCATTAGCAGACCGGATTTCCACTATGGCGACCCCTAACCAGGAAAAAACAAAAGAAGAACATATAAGCATACCGTGTGTTGCACAAATTTTGAAACGTTTTCTTTTTCTGGTTGACAAAGGTCATGAAACTGTTAATAGGAGGTGACTTAAATCCACTTTATCTGCTGCTAAATCCATATTAGAGAAAAAAAGGATTGGCCTGCCAAATCAAATTAGATGCTGTCACATCCCTTGGTTTGAGTGAGACTGTTAATATTAAGTGCATTTTAAAGCTAAATGAATAGTAATTGTGATTGTATGTTCAGTATGAATATAAAGTGAATTATGTGAATATGTATTTCAATTCTGAAGAAGTCTATTAAAGACAAAAGCACTTAACTGACAATTGACAGATGTCTGTATAGAGAAGGCAAGCAAACCCCTTCCTTGAGTCTGACTCCTCTAACTCAAAGGTGGATGACCTGGCATATGTGGGTCAAACATTTTTCCCTTGTTACAGGTAAGGCTGATAGCACCTTGTTCTCTGCCTCCTCCCCCTGTAGAGAATTTCCCACTTGAAACAGAGTGAGGGATCACTTCTTGTGTGAGTCTGTGGAGTTCTCAGTCACCCCGAAGAGTTAAAGGGACCTCCTGCACTTACCTGATCCAAAAGCCTTATCAATACTTCCAATGACAGAAGCCTTGACCGTTGCATTAACGTGTGCATCTTTGGAAACAGACTACCAATCTCTTACTCCCAGGAAACCAGACTAGTTTTAGAGGGTAAAAATCTGATTGCTGATGCAGTTGTGGTATCATGAGTGCCACCAGCGGGACTGCTGTGGCCCCATTTGCTTGTGCTTCTTTTTAAAGGCATGACAAAAAAATTGCTAAAGACACTGGGTTACTGAAAGTTTTAGCCCAAAGATGCAGACTGCATAAAAAGAAAAAAAAGACCCCTCAGTAATCCCTCCAGTTCACATAAATCGGACACTTAAGAACAGCAGAATCACATGTGGCAAGGGGCCATATAGAGGCAACAATCAAAGGAAGGCAATTTTTTTTTTCTTTTACTGAAAGGTGTTCCTAATTCCAAGAAAAGAAGACCTCTGCAGGCCAACCTTAAGAGTTCTCATATCTAAATAGTATCCGTTAAGGTTCCAAAGATCAGAATGATATCCTTTCTTCCCCCCTCCCCTCCATTCTTTCTTGGTATCATTGGGCCTGAAGGATACCTGTGTGCACGTATTGTCACCAAAGCAGACACTACCTTTGGTTTAAAGCAGAAAAATCTAATTTCCAGTTTACCTCCTTGCCCTTTGGTTTGTCTGTAGAACCCTGGATATTTACAGAATGCCTGGCCCCAGCAATTGCCTTTTTCAATGCTAAAGGGATTCTTATCAACTCTTATTTTAACGACGGCAACAACTTTCGAGGCAACTCAGAAAGCTCTGCTGTTCATCATTACAAGCAACAAGACTTTGAGACTGTGGCTGTTTGAAAATGGTAGCTCTTGTACAGGCAACAAACTCTCTTCATGGAGGTGTGGCTAGACTGTGCGAGTCATGCTTTTTGATCCATGAGAACGTGACCTTAAGGAGATAGTAAATTAACTCTATACCAACACATCACAGCAAGGGAGGTTTTTGTGTCAGTAGCTCAGCAGGTAGCACACACTCCTGGTGTGCTGGAAGATCAGATGTCTGTGGGTTCGATTCCCATCCCCTGTACTTAGACTAATTTTCCAGTACCGTCACTGTAGGAGTATGCCATTCTTCAGATGAGGTGTTAAACTGAGGCCCCATCTGTCTGAGTTTGTGGTAGCTCAGGTGGATATAAAAGATTCTGTGACACTTACCTCCTCGCTCCTCATCAGAATCCTTGTATGTGAACATGTCACAGACTCCTCAAGGAAGGGGGTGACCATATATTCTGTCTTCCCCACATTGCTTCAACTCTTTCTCTCTTTCCTTTTTCACAAACCTTGTGTCCAACAAACATCACATCCATTCTCAATTATTTACACCATTCAGTCACTAAAGGAGTTTCTTTATGTATACATCTTGATATAGTACACATTTTTACACTTTCATATTCACAATATTTACACTTTTCATATTGTCATAATTACATTGGCATCACAGTAACAATATTTCCGTACCATTTCTTTTACCTTTTCACTATTCCCTCTGTCCCCATCCTTTCTTTCATAATTGTCTATTTCAGCAAACACATCTTCATCTTCACTATTTGTATTTTACAATAACCCATCATATCTTTTCCACAACACCCATATTACTAGAAATATTTTGTCCTGTTCGTGAATTTCACATTTTCTTTCTTCCCTTCTCATACTTTCCATACAATATCATATCCATATTTATATTTTGAGTCTGTCCCATGTACATGGTTAAACTTTCTCAAAAACTTCATTCTTTTTATGTTCCAAAACATTTTGTTTTATATTCATTACATTTCCTTTTCTCTGTTACTTTGTATTTAATGTTACATGTTATTGGTAATTCATCCATCAAAGTTCTCCACAGAAAATCTCTCACTTCAAAAAACATCTCAAACCTTTCTGTTACTACAGCGTTATTTGCATACTCCTTTAATTCTTGCCATGTATACACCAAGTGTTTTTGTAACCATATTATAGCATTCCTATTTTCACCAATTTAAATTTTCCAAATTCATCCGTCCTCTCTTCCTTCTTAATACTAGTATTCTTCCCTCTTCAGTTTTTCATACTGCCTGATATTATACATGTAGCATTTATTTCCTATTTGTTTCTCTCTCTCTCTCTTACATTCCTTATTCAAAACAGATGCATAGATACTAAATATACTACTGTGTTTCTAATTCAAAACTCCATTTTTATTATATATCAGTCTTGAATCCCCAATAAAACTAATACCTCTAACAGTTCTTACTCTGTCTTTGCTGGAAATATGTGCCCCCCCCCCCAAAGTATGCTAGTTTTCCTAATGGCCAGGTATTTAAAATGTATACATATATTATACACACGTGGTGCAGTGGTAGCGTTGTTGCCTCACAGCAAGAGGTTCTCCCGTTCAATTCTTGGCTTGGGTTGGGAGTGCCTTCTGTGTGGAGTCTGCATGTCCTCTCCATGGTCGAGTGGGTGTTAGAAAGACATGCGTTGATTGAATGGGCATGCCTTCGTTGAAGGTTGGCCGTCGGGCTGGCAACTCAACACCATAAAAAACCAACTGCCAATAATTAGCGGACCGGATGTCCGCTGTGGCGACCGCTAACTGGGAAAAGCTGAAAGACAAACAACAAAAAGAAGTTATGTACTCACTATAACATTCCATCTGAGTAGTTAGACTTCATTCTTCTGCACATATGGGTATTCGGATCCGAGCTGGCAAAACTTTTACAAGCATCAGCTCCGAGCTCCTCCCCTACCTATAATGCATCACTTCCTCCTGACTAACCCCAGATCGAGTTTGCTGTCACTAACTAACAACGTAACCCACAATCCAAATAGGCTAAGACCTAAATAGTGAGGGGGATGGAGGGAGGGATGGTGCAGAAGAATGAAGTCTAATTACTCAGATGGAACGTTATGGTGAGTACATAACTTCTTTATGTGAAGTAGTTAACTTCATTCTTTCTGCTCATATGGGACAGAGTCCCCAGCTACTAGTATTCTTGGGGGGCCCTTATGGAAGGATCTTTCTGAGCACCGCAGAGCCAAAGGATACTCTCCCTCTAGAAATCAAATCTAATTTATAATGAGAGATAAATGTATGCGAATTGGCCCACGTGGCTGCTGCACAGTTATCATCTAAAGGTACTTTTGACCAGAAAGCTGCAGAAGTGGCCATTGATCTAGTGGAATGAGCCTTCAGTAAGCCAGGAGGAGATAAGCCTTTGTCCTTGTATACTTGTGCAAGACAGAGTGATCCACCTTGCTAAGGGCACTTTCGAAACTGCTTTGCCCAAACATGGTTTTGAAAACGAGACAAACAGCTGATCCGACTTTCGGTAGGCTTTAGTCCTATGAAGGTAAAAACGAAGCTGTCTATGGACGTCCAATAAATGGAGTCTATATTCGCCTTTATTTTGAAAATTTGGGAAGAAGACTGGCAAATTTATAGATTGGTTAATATTGCCTGCTGAGGACACCTTGGGAAGGAAGGAGGGTTTTGTACTCAGCGAAACCCTGTCCTTGTGAAAAATCAAATAGGAGGGCACAGAGGATAAGGCCTGTAACTCTGAAACCCTTTTAACTGAGGTGATGGCAACCAGGAATGCCGTCTTCCAAGACAAGAATTTCATAGGGACTGAACCGGCAGGTTCAAAAGGCGGAGAGGTCAATGCTTGAAGGACTAAAGTCAGATCCCAGGGAGGAACTGTCTCTTTAACTGGAGGTTGCAAGAGAAAGGTGCCCTTTAGGAACACTTTACACAAGTTGGCAGCGACCAGAGCAACCTTATTTTCACCTACATGGAAATTAGAGATGCCAGCTAGTTGAACCTTGATGGTGGAAGAACTTGCGCCCGATTGAAAGAGACCAGCCAAAAAATCTAAAACGGCTGGAATGAGGGCTGTAAAAGGGTTCTGATTGCGTTGAGAGGCCCAAATGGAAAAACGTCTCCATTTGCTACTGTAGAGTTTCCTAGTGGAGGCTTTGAGAGATGCTACCAGAATGTTCTTAACAGGGGATGAAAGTCTGGGAGTCCTGATGATCATGGGAACTGGAGCAGCCATGCCGTCAGCTTGAGATGGTCCAGGTTGGGCAGGGGCAAGCCCGGCGGATGAGCAAGTAGATCCGGGCATGTATCTAGAGTCCATGGAGGAGACAAAAGGTGAGACCATAGGAAGGGAAACCACACTTGGCAAGGCCAGAAGGGAGCTATGAGAATGACTTTGCACTGCAACTGGCAAGCTATCTGAAGGAACTTTGGTATCAGAGGTAACGGGGGATAGGCATAAAGTAACCCGGGAGGCCAAGCAAGGACTAGAGCATCCCTTGGGACATCCCCTGGAGGGGGGATCAGAGCGAAGAAGTTGCTGCACTTCGTGTTGGAAGGAGACACGAAGAGGTCGCAGCAAGGTTGACCCCATACGAGGAAGATTCTCTTCGCCACCGATGGATTTCGAGACAACTCGTAAGGCAGAAGGATTGCTTGGCTTAGACTGTCCGCTAAAATGTTGGAGCGTCCCGGGATATGTGTTGCTGTCAGAAACCGGTTGGTGGATATGGCCCACTCCCAAACTCTCATGGCCTCGCGACAAAAGGGTAGGATCGGGTCCCTCCCTGCTTGTTGATATACCAGACTACTGACATGTTGTCTGATTGAATGGCCACTGTCCTTGGAGGTAAGACAGGATGGAAGGCTTTCAACGCTAAAAGCACTGCCCTCATCTCCAGGACATTGATGTGTAGCTTGGTCTCTAGTACGGACCACGTGCCTTGGACTGTTCTTCCCAGGAAGTGCCCCCCCACCCGAGCTGGGAGGCATCCGTGGTCACCGTGGCTTGGGCCGGCGGGGTTAGAAAGCTGCACCCCGCAAGTATGTCTGATGACTGAAACCACCACTGGAGTGACATTCTGCATGTCCGGTTAATCTGAAAGTCATCGGGAGGTCTAGCCAGGACCATTGAACTGCTAGATTCCACTGAAGGGTTCTCACATGAAAACGTGCAAGAGGGAGAATGGAAATGGAGGCTGCCATCGAACCCAAAGCCCTGAGAACATTGCCTGCTGTGACTACAGAGTGCTCTGAGACAGCTAACACGTGGAGTCTGAGATTTTCTATCCTTTCCGGGGTGAGAAAGATCTTTGACTGAATAGTATCCAACCGTGCCCCGAGGAAGTCTATGACCTGAACCAGAACCAGATGGGAATTGTTGAGGTTGATCGTGATGCCTAACTTGTGAGCCAGACCAAGAAAGTAGTGTAGGGCCTGGCACAAGAGACGTTTGGTGGATGCAGCGAAGAGCCAGTCGTCTAGGTAGGGGAATACCTGAATGCCCTGAAGTCTCAGGTGAGCCACTACAACTGCCATTACCTTGGTGAACACCCTGGGGGCTGTGGTGAGACCAAAGGGTAGGGCTCTGAATTGAAAGTGACCGGCCCTTAGCCGGAAGCGCAGAAACCTCCTGGAGCTTCTGTGGACCTTGATATGATAGTAAGCGTCCTGGAGGTCTAACGAGCATATCCAGTCGCATTCTCTTAGAAACGGTAGAATGGACTGTAGAGTGACCATCCGGAATTTTTGTTTCTCTACCGACAGGTTGAGGATAGACAGGTCCAGTATGGGCCTCAGGTCCCCCGTCTTCTTTGGCACTAAAAAGAACCTGGAGTAGAAGCTTGATCCGGACTGATCGAGGGGGGGGGGGCAGTTCGATGGCTCGTTTTTGTAACAGTTTCGAAACCTGTAAAGCTGCGGCCTCCCTGTGATCAGGTGGAACATCTGGGAGGCGTGCTGGAGTTATGGGAGATGATATGAAAGGGATAGAATAGCCTGCGGATATGATGTTTAACACCCAACGGTCTGTAGTAATGGACTCCCATGCCGCTGGATGTAAGGAGAATCTTCCCCCGACTGCCTCCAGAGTAGAGCAGTCGGGCAACCCCTCGGGGTTGCTGTGCGGGCCTGTCGGAAAAGGGTTCCCTAGACCTGAAGTTTCTGGGACCCCCTCTGCCTCTGGGACGGCGTCGGTCTTGTCCCCCTCTGCCTCTGGGGGACAAATAGTCCTGATTGTCCGGGAAAGACTGTGATTTCTGGAGCCACGTCTTCTTTTGCCCCTTTTGGTTCCTGGAATAGGATCTGAGGGTTAGAGAAGGGGATTCCGGCAGACAGTCTTTCCGTCTTTCTCACTCTGGGTGAGCATGTCGCATACTGTCTTCCCAAAGAGGGACGATCCATCGAAAGGGGCATTAATAAAAGACACCTTAAAGGGATCCACAAATTGACACAGTCTGATCCAGGCGTGTCGCCTCAAGGCAATGCCTGTACCAGCAGCTCTAGCGGCTCCCTCTGTAGCATGGGAGAGGAGACGCATAGATGTATTTGTCACTGATTTCAGTGTAGTCATCTTCACAGTAAAGGACTGCTTGTCCTGCTGTGACAGAGACTCCGGGGGCGACTCAGTTAGTTCCGTTATAAGATCACGCTGCAGTCGGGTAACATGTGCCAAGTAATTCAGCGCATGGATAGAAAAAGTCGCTGACGAGTACATACGCTTCCCGAAACGATCCATCGACCTGGACTCCTTGTCTGGTGGATGGACCGAGGAACTCTCCTATGCCAGTTCTCTCTTTGTGGCAGCTGCAACCACCAAAGCATCCACAGGGGCTCCTTTGGACCATGCCTGCCTTTCTGACGACGGGGAAAGAATTTTGTCCGGTCTTTTGGGTATAGGCTCCACGGTGTCAGGATCCTTCCATGTCCTAGTGGTGATGAGATCCACCAAAGGGTCGGCTGGTGGGGAAACCCAGGAAGTAGATGGGCCCGTGCCAAAGGCTTCCAGAAACACAAACTCATCCATAGAGGGTTTGGGGGGCTGACCAACCTCCTCTTTGGCGGAGGATCTCCATAATGTCTCCGAAGGAGATGTCCTCGGGAGGTGATCTGGGGGAACCCTCCCCTTCATCTAAGTCCAAAACAGTGGTAATGGACACAGGGGAGTCCAAGTGCCTCCTTTTACACTTGCGTTTACGAGGTTCCTCTCCAGTGGTCCTTTCTGCAGAGGACTCGTAAGCCTCCGGGTTTCCTTGAGGGGAACAACCTGGGGTTACTTTGGCACGGGCTGTCCCTGAGACAGGGTGAGGGGAGCAGAATCCGAAAACAAGGAGGTCTGGGTAGGATCAGAGTAGGTGAGCTGTGGTCTCAACCCCTGGTAGAGTACCCTTTCCACTGCCCCGAATGCCGATGGAGAGCCCACCTCCATAACCCATAAGGATGAGGCCCTCCTCGGGTCCGAAGCAGGGATCGGAGACGAAGGCAGGGTAGTCTGGTTACCAAGGATGGGATCCGAAAGAGAATGACCTTGACTCTTGGGTTTGACTCCCTGACCACAGCCCCGAGAGTCTCCTGGATCCGAAGTCGGATCTGAGGAACTCAAGGTGACGGCCGGCTTCGAGGAAACGAGAACCATCGGCGCCGAGCCAACAGCTCCAAAGGGCCTCGGATCCGAGAACCCCGAAGCATCGGGTTGGATCGGGGAAGGAGAGATTGGGTGAAATAGAGTTGTAGAAGGACCCTTTCCGATGGGAGAGGGACCTGGTAAGACCCCCATCTGAATCTGATTCTGGATGAACCTCCTCATCAGCCTGTCCATGTCAAGGTCGGAGACACTCCGAGTCGACCTTGAAGAAGAAGCGACCGAAGCGGGTCTTGGCTGGATCTGAGGGGAGTTCCTTGGTTCCAAGGGCTCCATCAGCTCCGGCGAGAAACATGGAGAGCGGAGCCAAGGAGAACGGGACCTGGGGACTTTAGAAGAGGGGCTGGAGAAAGATTTCCTGTCGGGAGATCTTTTTCTGGGCCTGTCCCTGTGTTTGTGGTACTTCTCCCTCTCTCTCTTGTCCCCACCTTTCTGGGACGAATCTGAGGCCGCAGGATGAGCGGGAGGTTGAGTCCCTGCTTGCAAGAAGTCACTGGCTGGAGCGGAGACCGAGGCAGACTTTAGGGCAGAAGCTGGCAGCAGACCCTAGGCCACGAGCTTAGCCCGACGGTCTTTCAAGGCCCTGGGGTTAAACCCACACAAATGTCGCAGGAGGCTGACAAATGAGAGACCCCTAAACAAAGAACATACAGAGTGTGGCCATCGGCTGGTGAGAGCTTGTGACCACACTCTGTGCATTTTTTAAAAAGATCTTTAGGCTGTTCAGCCATAAGGGCTAAACAGTAACTAAACCCTAAGGCCCACACACACACACACACACACACACACACACACACACACACACACACACACACACACACACACACACACACACAAAACAAGGGATGGGGCCTAGGCAGGAACTAGAACTACCAACAAACTACACAGAAGAAAAAAAAAACTTAAAGCACGACGACCACGTGTGGAAGCAGCAGGAAAGGGGGAACAGGTACACACACACCAACTGTACTGAAAAGAGAAAAGCAAGAGAAACCTTTACCACCTTTGCTTAGAGCTCAGAGACCACGATGCTAACTCTTAGAATGGCAAATGAGATCTGGGGTTAGTCAGGAGGAAGTGATGTATTGTAGGTAGGGGAGGAGCTGATGCTTGTAAAAGTTTTGCCGGCTCGGATCCGAATACCCATATGTGCAGAAAGAATGAAGTTAACTACTTCAGATGATATATTACATACACATGCATATATACATTTTTCTTAACAGATGACACTTTTTCACTTCCATTATTTCTCTCTATTGTTCTGTTATACTGTCACACGCTCTAAATTTCACTCCAAATACACTTATTTCTTTTGTGATATAATATGTGCCACTCATTTTCTTAATTTCACCAAGCCTCTTACTGTTCACTTCAACTATAGTCCAGCTTTTTTAGCAACTGATGTCCTTCCATATCAGTGTTGCAGTGTTCTTTACAATAAGGATTCCCCGCCAAGGGGAGCCCAACATCCAGCTAGTGTACCAAAGCCTTTTGATTAAGGGCACGTACGTCACAAGTATTCTTCCCGCGCATGGCATAGGGCATAAAGGTGGCATCCGGACGTACCATCTTCAGAACTTCTTTACCTTCAGTCCGAACACCATCTTTGATCATCTGGCTGAATGTCCATTCATCTGCTGGTTCTACCACTTTCAGATAAGTGCCCCGCTGGGTTTTTTGATTTCATCTTACATTTGCCTTGTAATCTGGTTGTTGGGTTTCACATCATCCAGAAAGGGGAAATACCAGTGCAGGTGTCAGATTCCTCATAACCATCATGAGCAGCGTTTGTTCTGTTTAGGTACTTCACAAGACCATACATCTTGCTTGATTTTATGTTTTTTCACTTGAGAAAGCCCTGCATTTGAGTCAGGGTGAAAGCGCTTGTGATACCTGTATAAAATATTTGGATTGCCATCCTTGTTTCTGCCTTTACCGTTTCTTTTGGATTGTGGTATTTTTTTAATGGTCTCCTGCTTGTTTATTATCTTGCGAGATTTGTCAGTCCTTTCTCTCTAAGATATTGGAGTCTGCTTTCTTCCGTAGCAATTTTTCTTGAGAACCGATGACTTAAACTGTTAGCTAAGGATACAAAAGAAAGATCTTCCCTGCCTGAGGGCCAGACATCTACGAAGAAAAAGGCCAAGAAAGTTAGGTCTGATTCTTAGGCTGTACTGGCTGCCTGCACTGGACATCTCTTTTGAGGCTGTTGAAAGCCCGGAGGAGCGTCCTGTTTTTTTCTCAGATTCCTCTGTCATGACCGCTTCGGAGGCCCGACATGGACCTGACGCCGCACACATCCATGAAGGTTTTGCAGTTGTCTGCCTCGGATGTTTGGGCCGGAACTGCTGCTGGTTATTACTGAAGGGCCTAGAAGTGTTTCTCAAATTTTATTTAGTGAAGAGGTTCTAACTACTACTGTTGAGTGCCATCAGGGGTCAGAACCTCAAAAATCTTTTAAGGTTGACGTCCTACTCAAGAAGAAGCAGAAAACTAAACACATTTCACCTGCTACTAAAGATCCTCAGAGTGAATGACAGAACTTCACTCAAGGCTTGTTTATTGGCCTTATGGCTCTCAAGCCTCCACAGGGTGTTTCTGTCCCTGCTCCCCCTGGTCTTCTACTCCTCTTAAGGCCTAGGGAGCAGGTTTCTTCTGAGAAGGATGCTGCTGATTCTGACAGAGTCCCTAACTTATTCCTTCCAGATTCCTTCACCACTTGACTGTGGTTCTGAGGAAGAAGTCTATTAGTCCTGACAATCCTTTTGAGGAGATTTTGTTGGGTGATTTCATTTCCAAAATGATGGAATTTTTCAAATAGGAGTGTAATGCAGTGTCTGATTTAGGAAGAGGTACTATGAGTTTTTGCAAATGGAGTCCCCTAGGCCCTCTGCTGTTCCTCCAGTTCTTGCTGCCTTGCTGGATGCCTTTTCTACTGCTTCTCAGGCTCCTGATTCTAAACCCCCTGCTTCCAAAAAACTGATAGGTTTTATAAGTGTCCCTTTGCTGACCCCTCTGTGGTGTTTGTGGCTTCAGATAAGTCTTCCAAATTGTTCCCTTCCACTAAATTGCTGCCATCAGATGAGGATAGCAGGACTATAGAGAGACTGGGTAAGAAGGTGCATACTTCTGCTACCCTGGCATTTAGAGATATTAATTGTCAGACACATATGACTAGATATGTTTTGGCTGGTCTATCTCATGCGTGTCAGGCTATTTCTGATCTTCCTGAATCTGAGGGGAAGGCCTCTGCCCTATCCTTGCTTGGGACATCCTACCAAGTGGCCTGCTATTCCATTAAATACAGCTATTGTGCAGCTGATGCTTCATCTAGGGTGGCTGCTTTTGAGTCTGTTTTGAGGATTGCAGCCTTTACTTGATGATATTAAGGCTAAGCTGATGGATGCTTCTCTGGACAATAAGCATTTCTTTGGTGCTGCTACTACTGCAGAATCTTTAAGTCCCTGCAAGAAAAAGGCAAGGCCATACAGGAGCTGAAATGTATTTTTGTTTCTCCTGTGCCAAGTTTCAGAGGAATTATCCTAATAAGCCTGCTTTTGTTAGGAGACAGTTTCGTCCTTCCCACAAAGGTAGGAAAAGTGGTAGAAGGGCTCCCCCTACTAAGGCTTCCCAAACTACTACTACTCAGACGCCTACTTTTCCAGACAAACCAGGTGCTGTCTTACTATCCTGATGTTCGTGTTACACTGCTGCAGTCATTACACTTGGGTCATCCTGCCGTCAGGCGGTCCCGCAGTCTGCCAGAGTTCCAAAGTCTTGGTCTGGCGTCGGTTGCTGTTGCTTCTTCCCTGACGTCAGTGTGCCAGGGGTATATAAGATGCATCCGACGCCATTTTCTTCAGTCCTTCTTGCCGCGCGGTGCCCGAAGCAGAAGCAGTTCGCAAGTGCCGATCGGCCGACTGCTGAGATTTTCGAAGTCGAATTTCAGATCCGAAGTTTTCAATAAAGATAAGTACCCCATTGGGGAAACTTTTTTCTTGCCTCAGTCCGATGTCAGAAAACGTTAATAATTGTATTTCTTGTGGGAAGCAAATACCTCATAAGGACTTCCACTCTTACTGTATTCCATGCCTAGGCCCTGATCACGACGTCACTAGTTGTCGGTTTTGTGCTAGATTTAACAAATGCACTATAAAAAGACGTTTTGATTTTGCTTTGCACTACTTTGGCCGAAGGTTCAATTATACTATGCCGTTGGATCAACCGACGACCGCAATTTCGAAAAAACGCAAAGACAAGGATAAAGACAGGCATCCGAGGTCCAAAACCGATGAAACCTCTTCTAGGCCAGTCACCGGTTCTCAGTGAGGCGCTTTCACAGCACCTGACACCTGCTATCTCAGAGCCACAGGCCGCCTCCGACTCCCACGTAGAGACAACTAGGCCTCTGGAAACTCAAGGTATTGGGCCTATGGAAAGTAATCCCTCAGATGGGTCCGGAGCCGCTGAGCAGGCATCGGCTTCTGAGGGTATTTTAAGACCTTCACAACTTACCGTTAAAGCAACAGCCAAGACGAAAGTACCATTACAGACAAAGCAGCAAGTACAGCATTCTCCTGGACAGTCCTCCATGCCTAAGAAATAGATGCTTAAAATGGCCGAAGACCTCATTACTCTAATCAGGGGTTCCCATCCCCCTCCTGAGAAAAGGCCTAGGCAGGATACAGACTATGATTCCTCTGATCAGGTTTCCATTTCCTCTGATTCCTCTTCAGACCAGGGATACTCTCTACCCCCCTATGAGGACTCTGATGCTGAAGAATCTATCCCTTCAGCCTCTCCTCCTGAGGATTATTCTTTTGGGGAAACTTTACATACCATGAGGGAGCATTTCTATTGGGAAAGTCAGGATTATTCAGAATCCAAGAAAAGACTCGGGGATTTCCTTTTATTGCCTCAGCACAGGCCCCTGGCTATTCCGCCTGTGCTAGATATTGTGGATGATGTGTTCTCTGAATCCAACTTATCTCCTGATTCTTTGCCCCCCTGCACCAGCCAAGCCATATAGATATTATAGAGTCCCTGACTCTCACAAGTTTCTTTATAAAAACCCTTCTTCTGACCCAGAAACTATTTCCCAGGGTCCAAAAGGGGTTAAGGCTTCCATTGCAAAAAATCCAGTACCCTCTGACAGAGATTCCAGAGCTTTGGCTAGATGGGGAAGAAAGTTTACACTTTTGCAACTTTAGCAGTAAGGGCTTTAAATTGCCAGTTTCACATGCTTAAGTACTAACAATTTTTAATGGCTCAGTTAAAACAGAAAATGCTTGCAAGCTCAGAAGCTCCTGACTGTAAAGAAATGCAGGATTTGTTGCATGCAGTTGAACAGGTGGGAAAACGTACTCTGCAATGTGGTTTTAATTCTTTAGAGGCCTCTTGTAGAGCCGCAGTTACAGGTTCTGTGATTCGAAGACATGCTTGGTTAAAAGAATAGAGTTGACCTGATCGTGTTAAGGCAAAATTATTGGATGCTCCTTTACAGCATGATACCTTGTTTGGTGTTAAGGCAGAAGAGGTGTTAAAGAAAATGGAGGATAAAGCTAAATCTATGCAAACAGTCAAGGATTTCTTAAGGTACAGCCACCTCGATTTAGCAGAAATTGGCCCTTTCCAGTGTCAGACAGACCACAGAGAGGCAGATACAGACACCCTAGAGGCAGATCTCAACCACAAGGCTCTAGCAGACTATGACAGTGGGACCCCTCAACCCCAAAAGGAGGTGAGGACATGTCTCAACCTTACAGGAAACAGTCCCAATGACTTCCCCCTTCGTACGCCAAGCACTTCCCTTTTGGCAGCCCCCTTAGGGGGAAAACTAGCACTTTTTTCTCAAAACTAGCAAACAATCACCCAAGACAAATGGGTTCTGAATATTGTGTCTCAAGGTTACAAGTTCCACTTTCATACTTTACCAAGGCTAAAAGGAATGCCAGACCTGCCACAAAATCAATGGGCAGAGGCATAAAAACTAATTTCAACCCTCTTGGACATGAGAGCAATTCAGAAATTACCACAACAGGAACAAGGACAAGGATTTTACTCAAGACTCTTCCTGGTCCCCAGAAAGGACAAGGCCTGGAGGTCCATACTAGACCTTTCAATTCTAAATACTTACCTGGATATTCTGAAATTCAAAATGTTAACATTACAGCAGCTTCTACCCATGCTGGGCAAGAAGACTTGGCTTGTTACTCTGGACCTCAAAGAGGCATACCTGCATGCCCCTATCAGATTCAAAGCTGGTACAATGCACTACCAATTCTCTGCACTGCCCTTTGGCTTATCTACTGCGCCCAGGGTCTTTACAAAGTGACTGGCACCAGTAATTGCATTTTGCAGACAAAAAGGAATTCAAATATACCCATACCTGGACGACTGCCTCATTCAAGCAGAGACAAAGGACATTCTTCTACAGCATCTGGCGTTTGTAAAAAGGTTGCTAATTTCTCTAGGGTACACAGTAAACGAAAAGAAGTCAAAACTAGTGCCCTCACAACAGATTACATTCCTGGGTGTCAGCTTAAATACAACGGCCCAGATGGCTTATCTCACGCCAGACAAACAAGTTCAACTAACTCAATATTTTCAATTAATGGCAAAAAAGTCCCATCTCCCTGCAAGAAAAATTCTGCAGGCCCTGGGATTCATGGCATCCTGCATACTACTAATACCATATGCCAGACTGCTTATGAGGAAATTACAATGGTACCTAAAAAGTGTTTGGAATCAACACTCTCACAGTTTAGAAGCAGTAATACCAATGATTCCCTGCCTACAACAGGAGTTTCGATAGTGGGCCCAGGCATGTCACCTAAACAAGGGTCAGCCTTTTACCCTACCCACAGCCAGGCAGACTCTAACAACAGATGCTTCGGATTACGCCTGGGGAGCACACATGGCAGGAAAATGCATTCAGGGCAAGTGGACCACAGACCAAATGCACCTTCACATCAATCAAAAAGAGATGTTGGCTATTCAAAATGCCCTAACAGCTTTCAAGGACCTTCTGCATCCATGAAAATTATTATTAAAGACAGACAACACCGCAGTAATGTGGTACATAAACAAGCAAGGGGACACTCTTTCTTATTTCCTATGCAGGCAAGCCATGACCTTGTGGAACACAGCTCTAACATATCAAGTTCATCTGCAAGCACAATCCCTGCCAGGAAAGAAAAATAATCTGGCAGACTATCTAAGCAGAAATATCATGGACCCTCACGGATGGAAATTGAATCCACAAATCTTCAGCATGGTAAAGCAAAAATGGGGATGCCCAGAAATAGATCTTTTTGCCTCCCCACTGAATTGCCAACTACAAAAATTCTGCACAAGGACGTATCATGCACAAGCATGGAAAGTGGTGGATGCTCTCTCGTTCAGCTGGAAAAGCCTAAAAGTTTATGCCTTCCCACCACTGCCTCTCCTTTCAAAGGTACTCCTAAAAGCCAGACAAGAAAAACCACAGATGATCTTGATTGCTTCAGACTGGCCACGCCAGCACTGGTACCCAATCTTAAAGAACTTAGCACAAGGCCCACCATGGATTTTGCCTCAAATTCCACACCTTTGACTCAACAAAACAATCAGATCCTGCACGGACAGCTCAAAACCCTAAACCTGGCTGCATGGCAGATTAATTAGTCAAACAGGCAACACCTCTCTCTAAAGCTGTTATGGGTGTCATTTTGGAGGCCAGGAGGCCTAGCACCAGGAAAGCTTACTCAGAATTCCTCAGATTTTACAATACGTAACTGAGATGCTGGACAAAGGCCTATCCTTCTCATCAATTAAGATTCACGCCTCTGCCATCTCAGCACATTACAACATGGATCCTCCTTTATTCTCTCATCCCTTGCTAAAGCAGTACCTCAGAGGGGCAAAAACATGAGACCGCCCCGGAGAGCACCAACACCAACTTGGGACCTCAATTTCGTTTTGGAAAAACTAACCCTGCCACCTTTTGAGCCAGCCAATACAGCGGATCTAAAATTTTTATCATGGAAAACAGCTCTGCTCCTGGCAGTAACTTCAGCACAAAGAGTCTCAGAGCTACAGGCATTAATGGCAGTGGAACCTTTTGTAATTTTTCATCAGGACAGGGTTTCTTTAAGGACAAACCTTACCTTTATGCCAAAGGTGGTATCTAGTGTGGCTCTTAACCAAACCATCCATTTGCCAACTTTTTATCCAAATCCCCAGAATAAAGGGGAGAAACTTCTGCACTCTTTGGACATACACAGGCAGCTACGCTTCTACTTGGACAAAACAAAAGCTTTCAGGAAAACTGAGCAACTGTTTGTAGCATATGCTGCAGGATCACAGGGCAAGGCTATCTCAAAGCAGACTATATCCAAATGGATAGGACACTATATTCGTTACTGCTACACACAGCATGGAAAATCAGTCCCTAATAACATTAGGCTACATTCCACCAGGGCAACAGCCACTTCAACAGCCTTTCTCAGAGGAGTACCTACCAAGGAAATTTTGGAGGCTGCAACTTGGAGTTCAGTGTGCACACCTTTACCAAGCATTACCACTTGCCTCTCTACTCTAAATCCAGAGCAGGATTTGCCACTGCAGTTCTGCAGGGCCTAATAGCCAATCCTAACTCTTTATAGACCAGCCACCTAACCTTAGCTTTGGGATTCTACCCAAGTGTAATGACTACAGCAGTGTAACACGATGAACATAGTACAGTTTTGTACCTACCATAAATGTAGAGTGTTCACACTGCTGCAGTCCAGGTTACCCTCCCTCCATCCCCTCTGAACTAGCTGGACTTATCTATACCTTTCTATCCTATACAACCTTTGTGGTGTATTTGCTTGTAACTGAAGGTATTGTTTTTTATTTTATATGTATATTTTTATTAGCAATATGTATTGCCTACCTACTTGGGGGCACCTGACATCTGGGGCAAGAAAAACGGACGAAAATGGCGTCGGATGCATCTTATATACCCCTGGCGCACTGACTTCAGGGAAGAAGCGACAGCAACCGACTCCAGACCAAGACTTTGGAACTCTGGCCGACTGTGGGACCGCCTGATGGCAGGATAACCCAAGTGTAATGACTGCAGCAGTGTGAACACTCTAACATCTACATTTATGGTAGGTACAAAACTGTACTTCTCAGTCCCATTCCTCTTTCTCTGCATCTTTTCTTGTCTCTTCCTATTTGGTTAAAGGTCACCCTTAGACTCTTCGGTTCTTTCCATAATTCACCCAGGGTTATTACATGGTTTGGACCCCCCCCCCCGGGCATTCCTCAGGCTGTTGAGGAGCAATTGCCTTTTTTCCAGAGGTGCTTCAGAGGTTATTGGATCAAGGAACAATTCAAGAAGTTCCAACTCCTCAGAGGGAGAAGGGTTTTTTACTCTAGATTGTTTTTGGTTCCCAGGAAAGAAGGCACCTGGTGACCCATTCTGGATCTTTCTCATCTAAACACCTTTTTGAAGGGTCCTTCCTTTTGGATGCTATCCCTGCATGCCTCATTTTCCCTGCTATTTCCTCAGGCTTTTCTGGTTTCTCTGGATCTCAGAGATGCTTATCTGTATACCTATTCATCCCCTTTTCAGGAAGTTTTTACAGTTCTCTGTTGCTTCCTGGCATTTTCAGTTCTCTGCTTTGCCCTTTGGCCTCTCTACTGCCCCAAGGGTCTTCATCAGATGCCTTGTTCCTCTAATTGTATTCTGCAGGCTAAGGGGGATTCAAGTCTTTCCCTACCTGGACCGACCTACTTATTCAGGCCTCCTCTCGAGATCTTACTTTACTATTTCTCTCCTGCAAAACCTGGGGTTTACTGTAAATTTCTAGAAGTCATTTCAGACTCCTTCTTAGGATCATGTTTTTGTGGGATGTAGGATCCAGACTTCTCCAATACCTGCATCTATGCCTCCTCCCAAGGCTTTAACTCTCATTGCTTTCTTTCAATCCCTTCTTCCTCTGGCTTCAATCACAACCAGAGATTTTCTGAGGGCTCTGTGTTGCATGGTCTCTGCCATCCCTATGCTCTGTCTAGCCAGATTCCACAAGAATGTGTCAGTGGTTTCCAAAGTCTATTTAGCTTCAACATTCTCATCTTTTAGAATTTCTACTTCCATGCCTCGAGCTGGAACTTCAGTGGGTGGATTCATAAGCCTCAACCCAGCCTCCTATCCCCTCTCAGAAACTCTTCACAGACACCTAGGGCGTGGGATGGGGGGGCCTCCTTCGGCCCTCTGTAGGTACAGGGTCTTTGGTCACTTCAACAAAAGAAAGACTACATCAGTGTTAGAGATGAGAGCTCTTTTACTGGCTCTTCAAGCCTTTCATTCTCTTTTTCTTCCAGGGCCTCTCAAGATTCTAACAGATAATACCACAGTGATGATGGATGTCAACAAGCAAGGGGGGGGGGGCAAGGTCTTATCTCCTGTACAGGTTAGCTCTTCAGGTTTGGGAGCTAGCAGCCCAGTATCAGGTGACCCTTTAGGCAGTTTACATTCTCTCAGATCAGAACATAGTGGCAGATCTCTGAGCAGGTCCTTAATACTGTTCCACCAGTGGATGCTTCACAGGGATGTGTTTCTGGATGTTGTCCACCAGTGGGGTACTCAAGTAGATTTATTTGCTTCCCGTCTGAACAGACAACTTCCTCTGTATAGTGCCCGAGTCGCAATGCCTTCTGCGCTGGAAGGTGGGTGCCCTCTTTTTTTCTTGTAAGGGGATTGTTTCTTTATGCCTCCCCTCCCCTTCATCTCATTCCAAATGTCCTGTTCAAGACAAAACAGAATGCTCCCAAAATCTTGTTGGTAACTTCCTTTTGGCCCAGACAGCATTGGTTCCCTCTTCTTCTGCATCTTGCCAAGGCCAGTCCTCATAAGTTACCTCACAGGGTGGACCTAATCACACAATACAAAGGATCTCTCATCCATTCCCACCTGTCTGCAGTTCAACTGACGTTGTGGGTGATAGGGTTTGATCTCTACAGACACTTTTTTTTCCCCTGAGGACTTGCTTCGAGTCCTGCAGGAGGCCACGAAACCCACTACTAGGAAGGCTTACTTATCCAAGTGGAAGAGGGTTTCTGTTTGGTGTCTTCCTCGTAACCTGGATCCGCTTACTGTGGATGTTCCTTTGGTTTTCTCATTTGTATGAATTGCTCAATGCTGGGTTGGCATATTCTTTTGTTAAGGCCCACCTGTCAACTAGCACTGCTCGTCTGCCCTTGACTACCAATTTAGTCTGTAGGTTTGAGACCAAACAGTTTCTTAAAGGTGTCCTTCACATTAGGCCTCCCAGTAAGCCTGGCCCTCCTTCCTGGGACCTTAATTTTATTTTAGAAAAATTGATTCTGGCTCCTTTTGAACCTGCTTCTTCATTTTCCTTAGTGTTGTTCTTGCAAGATTGTTCTTCTTTTGGCTGTTAATTCTGCCATACGGGTGTCTGAGCTGCAAGCCCTTATTTGTACCTCCCTTCTTAATTTCCCACAAGGACAAGGTGTCCCTTCATACTAATCCTTCTTTTATGCCCAAGGTGATTAATGAGTTGTCTTTTAATCAGTCCATTCATGTACCCACTTTTTTCCCTTCTCCGCAGTCTGCTAGTGAGAAGGTTTTACATATCTCGGATTAGCATAGGCAGCTCTGGTATTATTTGTATAACACTAAAGCTTTTCGTAAATCTGAACAGCTTTTTATTTCTTTTCATCCTAGGTCTTCAGGTTTGGCTGTTTCCAAGCAAACTACTACTACTTGGATATCTAAAGCCTTTTCTTTTTGCTATATTCTTTTCATGGGAAGAGCCTTCCTTCTGTTAAGGTTCATTCCACTAGGGGCGTGGCTTCTTCTGAAGCTTTTTTCAGCAGTTTAGTTACTAAATCTATTCTTGAGGCAGATCTGGTCTTCTGTGTGTATACCTTTCCTAAGTACTATAAGTTGGATGTGATTTCTAGGGCCCAGAGCTGGTTCTGCCAGGGCCTTTCTCCAAGGCTTCTCGGAGGGCTCTGCTGGCCCTTCTTCCTCCTCCCACTCTTTTTTTTTGAGCTTTTACACTCTCCCTATTGTAAAGAATGCTGCAACAGTGATACAGAAGGACAAAGTACATTTGTATAAAATCTTACCATAACAGTAGATTTCCTTCTCTTCACTGTTGTAATATTATTTATTTGGGTAAAACTAAAGCGTTTCGTAAATCTTAACAGCTTTTTATTTCTTTTCATCCTAGGTCTTCAGGTTTGACTGTTTCCAAACAAACTACTACTTCTTGGATATTTAAAGCCTTTTCTTTTTGCTATATTCTTTTCATGGGAAGAGCCTTCCTTCTTCTGTTAAGGTTCATTCCACTAGGAGTGTGGCTTCTTCTGGAGCTTTTTTCAACGGTTTAGTTACTAAATCTGTTCTTGAGGCAGTAATCTGGTCTTCTGTGCATACCTTTCCTAAGTACTATAAGTTGGATGTGATTTCTAGGGCCAGAGCTGGTTTTGCCAGGGCCATTCTCCGAGCCTTCTTGGAAGGCTCTGCTGGCCCTTCTTCCTCCTCCCTCCTCCCACTCTCTTTTTTTGAGCTTTTACACTCTCCCTATTGTAAGGAATACTGCAACAGTGATACGGAAGGACAAAGTACATTTGTATAAAATCTTAATAACAGTAGATGTCCTTCTCTTTACTATTGTAGTATTTATTTGGATAAAACTAAAGCATTTCATAAATCTTGAATAGCTTTTTATTTCTTTTCATCCCATGTCTTTAGGTTTGACTGTTTCCAAGAAAATTATTTCTTCATGGATATATAAAGCCTTTTCTTTTTGCTATTCTTTTCATGGGAAGAGACTTTTCTTCTGTTAAGGTTCATTCCACTTGTGTCATGGCTTCTTTTGGTGCTTTTTTCAAGGGTTTAGATACTAATTCTATTTTTGGGGCAGTAGTCTGGTCTTCTGTGCACATCTTTAATAAGCACTGTACGTTGGATGTGATTTCTAGAGCCAGAGCTGTTTTTGTCAGAACCATTCTCCATGGCTTCCTGGAGGGCTCTGCTTGGCTTTTCGTCCTCCCACTCTTCTTTTTTGAACTTTTACACTCTCCCTGTTGTAAAGAATGCTGCAACAGTGATATGGAAGTAAGTAAGTACAGTTGTGTAAAATCTTTACCATAACAGTAAATGTCCTCCTCTTCACTGTTGCAGTATTCACTTCCTCTCTCCTCCCTCAGTCTTTTTCTCCTTCTGGATGTGCTTTTTAGTCTTTCGCCTTCCTTAGACTGTCATTCCTACTGGGACTTTTCAGTTCTGAGGATGGTACTTCCGGATGCTGCCTTAATGTCATGTGCCATATGTGGGGAGCATACTTGTGGCGTACAGCATACTCTTAAAAAAAAAAAAGGCTTTGGTATGTTGACCAGAAGTCGAGCTGGCCTTTGTAGGGAATCTCTATAGTAAAGAATACTTCAACAGTGAAGAGAAGGACATCTACTGTTATGGTAAGATTTTACAGAGCTGTACTTTTTTAGTTCTTCAACAGTTTCACTTATTCAGACCTTGTTTTTAATCACAATAACTAAATCATATACATATGACAAATATATAGGTTCATAGATTAGTACTAGGCTAACTGCCCTTGCGAGCCATTTTAAGCCTAGCCAATTATCCCTTGTGAGACTCCAACCCTGCACCATGTGTTTGTAAGGCAAACACCTTAACCATTTGTCCACCCTCCTAACATAGGTATTACAATTCCTTTCTCTGTCTAGCATCTTGCTTGTCTCACTCTGCAAGTGCACATTTGTATTATTGCATTCATCGCCACTACAAAAATGACACAGGCTCAAGGGACTTCCTTGTTCAACTCATCTTTTTATTTCTCTTCCCATTCATCCATTTAGCATAACATTCACCAAAGATTTTTCATAATGCAGTCTTATTACACATAGTACTATTTTCCCCATTCTCGTATGCCTCTGAAATCTTCAACTTTGTCTCATGGCTGAGCCGGTCAGGTGTTTTTGTTGCATCACATTACTAATCGTATCTTATCTTCTTTTTTGTCGTGTATACCACTTCTTTTACCTTTACTAATATTCCTTTCACCAAACCTCCATCCCCTATAATATCATCTAATACTTTTGCATCCTTTTTGCATTATTTTCATTAAAAATCTATATTTCCAAGTGTTTTGGCCTACAGTTTATATAGTTTCATAGTTTCATAGTATAGTACTAGGCTATCTGCCCTGAGGTATTTGTAAGCCTAGCCATAGTGATGTGGCTTTTGCCACCCCATGAAATGGTACAAAAATGTACAGAATAAATCTAGAATACTGTGCCTCTGTCTAGTAGTGACACAATGAAGGTCCCCTTATATAATAGAATTAGTTTACTGTGCCCCTGTCTAGCAGTGACACAGATGTGACCCCTGGGGTAAACTTTCGATCTCCCATCCACTCATCAAGATTTCTCTTGAAGAGAGTCAGTGAGGGGCTCTGCCTAATACGAACTGGGATCCTGTTCCAAAGCATGGGAAGCCTCTGGGTTATGAATCTATCCCTCCAGCATGTCCTATTCATACTTGTGCCGAGGTTTAAGTCTTTAGCTCTCGTGGTCCTGATGGATTTGGATTTTTTGAGGTGGATCATGTCCATCAAATCCTGATTGGACATGGCCTTGTACGTCAGGCAGAGATCACCTCTGAGCAGGCGGTATGCTACTGAATAGAGCTGAAGTTTCTTTAGTCTGGCATAATAAGACATATGTTGGAGACCCTTGATCCTTTTGGTGAGGTACTTTTGTGGTCTCTCCAGCTGTTGCAAGTGCCGGGTGAGGTACATACCAAATGGGGCATTGTACTCAATCATGGGTCTGATGAGAGAGGAATATAGGGGTACAATGACATCCTTGGATCTGGATGTGAATCCCTTCATGATGAGGTGTGCAAGGTAGAATGTTTTTCTAACCACTTTGGCAACGTGGGTGTCAAATGAGAGGTCGCTGTCTACTTGGGTCCCTAGGTCTCTGATTACTTTTTCCGTACTCAGTGGGTTTCTGTCTGTGATAATTTGTGGGTACTTTGTTTTTTCCAAAAGGGATGACTATACATTTTTTGGCATTTAGTTTAAGGCCGTGACTACGGCACCAGTTGTCCGTTTCAGTGAGGCCTTTTTGTAGGATGTGTGTGTCTGCTGGTGTATCGACTATGGCGCCTAGTTTGCAGTCATCTGCGAACTTTGTCAGCCACAGCCCTCCCATGTTTGCTTTAACATCTGAGAAATAAATGCCGAACAAGAGGGGTCCCAGGACAGATCGCTGTGGGACACCACTTGTGACTGGCTTTGAGTCTGACATTGCTCCAGCGATTTTAACTTTATGGGTTCTGTCCTTCAGCCAGTTTGCAACCCATCTAGTGACATAAGGGTTTACTTTTATGCTGTTTAGCTTATCTATGATGCCTGAGTGGGGTATTGTGTCGAAGGCCTTAGCCAAGTCCAGGTATGCTGTATGGACTGCTTTGCCCTCATCAATGGCTCTAGTGACTGTTTCGAAAAAGTCAACCAGGTTTAAGAGGCAGGATCTGCCCTTCACAAAGCCGAACTGGGTGGGGTCAAGTGTCTGTAGGTCCCCTATGTCTCTGTTTATGAGTTCCATAATGATTCTTTCCATAGCTTTGCAGACCAGGCTAGTTAAACTTATGGGGCAGTAGTTTCCAGGGTCTGTAGAGGTGCCCCCCTTGTGGAGTGGGACCACTGTTGCTGTACGCCAGTGTACAGGTACATATCCCAAAGTAAGGCTAAGGTTAAATAGCATTTTTATGTGTGGGTTTAGCTCCTCTTGGAGTTCATGTAACACGCACCCCGGGATACCATCAGGTCCCATTGATGCTGTGTTTTTTGCTTTGTTTAGGGCGGTTCTCACTTGGACATCTGAGATGACAGGGAGATTACATTCAGCTGGGATAAGTATTTCTTCTTTTGGGGTGAAGGAGGTGAAATTTGCACTGAACCTGTCAGCCAGAATGTTAGCAATATCTGTGGGTTCAGTGTATTTTTTGTTGTTGTGAACCAACTTTGAGCATATCTGAGGGTTTCCGCCCAGGTTTCTAACATAGCTGAAGAAGGCTTTGTGGTTATCTTTAGTGTCCTTAGCGATTTTTCTCTCAAAGTTTGCCTTGGATGTTTTTATGAGAGAACGTAGTTTTCTGCTAATGTTGATCAGAGACGTCTTCCCTTCGTGGGATTTCGCTGTGACGTGCAGTAGCTTCCTTCTTTTGTTATACAATTTGTTTATGGCTGAGGTCCACCAGACAGGACGCTTACATTTGGTGGAGAGGGACTTGGATTTGTTTGGGATTGCATGATCCATGCATTCTTGGATATGTCCATAGAAAGCATTTGTGAAGGATTCGGCATTGCGGGATGTGGTATCCACTGGCACAGTGGGCTTAAAGGATACCATCTCCGTCTTAAGAAGAGTGAAGTCTGCTTTTGAGAAGTTTTTCACTGTGGTCTTTTGTGCTGGGGTGGAGGTGGGATATGTATATCCAGGGTGATTAGTTTGTGGTCAGATCTCACTAGTGAGGGGTATACTTCCGGTGTGGAGCATTTTGTCCCCATGTTTGTGATGATCAGGTCTAGTATATTAACTCCCCTAGTGGGAGAGGTGACTAGTTGTTCCAGTGCATTTGAATTTATGAATTCCAGGAACCTTTGGGCTAGGGTATTAGAGCTAGAATAATGTACCCAATCTATGTTTGGTTAGTTGAAGTCTCCCAGTATGATGGTATTTTCTGATACATTCATATCCTCCAATGTCTTCAGGAAGGCTGAGTGGGGTTCTTGAGATTGGGAGGGTGGTCTGTAACATGCTACCAGTTGTATAGCAGTTTTGCCTATGGTTAGTTGCACCTGTATGGTCTCTGATGCTTCATGTGTTGCTACTAACCTGGAGGTGTGGGTGTCCTTTATGAATATGTACACTCCCCCTCCCTTTGTGGTTCGGCCCGGGTTTTGGGGCCGAAAAGCATGATACGAGGTATAGCCTGGTAGCGCTGGGGTGCTCTCAGGAGCCTTGAACCAGGTTTCAGTTACTGCACAGATGTCGATGTTCTCCATGCTGAGGAGTGCATCAAGTGCCTGCATCTTGAGATTTAGACTTCTAGCGTTGAGCAGCATTACCCTTAGTTTTTTTCCATTTTTGTTTTCTAAGGAGGTGGGTTTGTCTTTTGAGCCTTGCCTAAAAAAGGCACTATGGGGGTGGCAAGAGCCTTAGCCAATATCCGGAAGCCCATCCCTTGCTAAGCAGCATGGCTTGTCCAACATATCATCCCAGGCAGACAGACATTGGATCCCCGTAGAATGACACCAGTACTCGAGCCAATTGTTAAAGCTGATCATTTTGTCTTTGTATTGTGATATCATTCTTGGTGAGGGCAAGATGCTGCTCGGGGTCAGAGTCATACCAGCCTGGGCTACATAATCGGAGAGCTCCTCAATGGTTTTACGGTATGGTTTATGTGCATATGCATACCATTATTTTTAATGACTGAGTTGCTATTTGCAATGGTTTTCATGAATAAAATTAACGGTATGATTCAAGGAATTCTTTGTGTGCATTGTTATGATTTGAGTCATCTTTGTGATTACTTAAATACAGTGAATATTATAAATGACTTTACTACTGCACATAGTTTTTACCAAAAGGGATGACAATAGTCTGACTTGCTATTTGCAATGGTTTTCATGAATAAAATTATCGGTACGATTGAAGGAATTCTTTGTGTGCATTGTTATGATTTGACTCATCATACTTATATTATATGCTTGCTATTTGAAATGGTTTTCATGAATAAAATTAACGGTACAATTGAAGGAATTCTTTGTGTGCATTGTTATGATTTGACTCATCATACTTATATTATATGCTTTAGTTTGAGGCGTGTTTGGGGCGGGATTTGCTACTGCTCATCCTGCGACGTACTACACTTGGAGATTACCGTAATAGTTTGGCTAGTTTACTTTTTACATATGATTATGTATGGATAATATTCAAATCTTATTATTGTAAATTCTGTATTTTTTTATTTGTCTTGTTTTTGGAGCTTTTCTCCCAGGTCTCTGCTGAAAATGGGCTACTAGCACAATCAGACACTACCCAGTAAACAAATGTGAATAAATAAATAAAACATACAAAAAAATGTATTACCTAGGTGAGTTGCAGTTCATATCAATTTTTTTCTGCCAGTTTAGGTCAAAGTCATTTACTCACAAAACATATCCATACCCAAATTTATCTCAGCATAGGCCTCAGTTTTATAGGTTCATAGGTAGGTACTAGGCTATCTGCCCGAGGGCATTTTTAAGCCTAGCCAGAGTGTGTCGGCTTTCACTGCCCCATTGATTAATTAACTGAGCCTCTGTCAAGCAGAGCCAATGAAGTGATCCCAGGGGTGTATCTTCTGTTACCCATCCACTCGTCAAGGCTTCTCCTGAAGAGTGTTAGTGAGGGGCTCTGCCTAATGTAGTTAGGAATTTTTTTCCAAAGCATGGGGAGTCTGTGTGACAGGAATCTATCCCTCCAGCATGTTCTATTTATTGTCGTGGCGAGGTTTAGCTCACTAGAGCACGTGGCTCGCAGAGACTTGGAATTTTTTAGGTGGAGCATGTCCATCAATTCTGAGTTGGACATGGCCCTATAAGTCAGGCAGAGACTACCTCCGAGCAAGCGACATGCCACTGAGCATAGCTGGAGCTTTCTCAGTCGAGCTGCATAGGATGTATGTCTGAGGCCAGTAATCCTCCTGGTGAGGTGCCTTTGTGGTCCTTCCAGCTGTTGGAAGTGTCCTGTGAGGTACAATCTCATTAAATGACAAAGAAAAAGTGGTGTTCTTTAAATGTGTGCAAACTGGTCAATACAAACACAAGCTATTAGCACAATTTTATCTTTTATTTACCATCACCACTAGTTACAACACAAAATGACATCCATCTTGGATCCCGAGAACTACCACCCTAAATGTCTAACGAGCCTGATCTGCAAGGAATGCATTATCATGAAACTTATAAACAAACACATTAGCAACCTTCAAACACTGGACCCCACCCAGTTTGGGTTCGTGAAGGGCCGATCTTGTCTCCAGAACCTGATTGACTTCTTCAAATCAGTCTCCAGAGCTGTGGATGAGGGTAAGGCAGTCCACACAGCCTATCTGGACCTCGCCAAGGCCTTTGACACCATCTCCCACCCTGGAATCATAGATAGACGTACTTAGATGGGTTGCCAACTGACTTACTGACAGAACCCACACTGTAAAAGTAGCTGACTCCAAATCCAGCTCCAGACAAGGACAAGTGGAGTACCTCAGGGTTCAGTCCTGGTACCACTCGTTTGGCATCTACTTCTCTGAAGTACAGGCCAACTCAAAGGGACTCTGGCTAACAAAGTTTGCAGATGACTGCAAACTGGGAGCCATTATTGAATCCCCAAATTATGTGGATACTCTACAAAAGGGCCTTACAGAAACAGATGCTTGGTGCCAGAGCCATGGGCTCATCCACAATGCCAGGAATTGTATAGTTATACCCTCTGGAAAAAAAACATATACCCATGAATTACCACATAGGTGGCAGTACACTAAACACCAAAAGTGTGACAAGAGACTTAGGGACACAGGTGGACAGTGGTCTCACTTTCGATAACCACATTGCCACAACAGTCAGGAAATCCTATGTGGCACACCTCATCACTAAGGGCTTTTCATCCAGAAAAAAGGAGGTCATTGTCCCACTGTACTTATCCCTCCATTATAGAATACAACGCCCTGTTTGGTATGTACCTCTCAAAACATCTGCAACAACTGGAAAGGCCGCAGAAATACCTCACCAAAAGAATCACAGGCCTAAAGCAGATGCCCTACGCTGACCGCCTTAAAAAACTCCAGCTATACTCCGTCACATATCGTCCACTCAGAGGCGATCTCTGCCCAACACACAAGGCCATGTCAAACCCAGAGCTGCTGGACATGCTACACTTGAAAGAAATCCCAATTCCTCAGAGCTACACACTCCAGGGATCTAAACGGTGTCATCACAATAAACAAAACATGCCGAAGGGACAGGTTCCTGACCTAGAGACTCCCCAGACTCTGACATAGACTGCCCATACATGTCAAGCAGAGAGCCTCTTTGGCCCTCTTCAAAAGGAACCTTGACGATTGGATGGGAGAAAGGAAATTCACCCCAGGGATCATGTCAGTCACCCTGCTAGACAGGGGTCCAGGGAAACAAACAGTGTAGGAAGAAATAGCCAGGGAATTGTTATGGCTAGGCTTGTATAAGCCCAAGGGCCAATAGCCTAGTACTGTAATCTCTTCTCCATGTAAATGTAATGACATATCTGTCTTTTTCTACCTTTCTTCAAACACTCTTTGAATATTTTAGTGAACACACTTTTTTCCCCCACTTTCATCAGTTTCTTTACAATATGTGTAACTTAATCTGTCCTGTCCTGGTACTTATTCCTCCTTTCCCTACCTTAAAGTTTTCCCCAATTCTTCAGTTTAAATTTTCTGTTCTAATGTTTTCAGACATTGTTTTTTTTTTCATTTTCCTTCGTGTGCTACTACTTTTTCATACATTCTACTTCCAATTTTTCAATCACCTCCATAATTTTTTCTTTGTTTATATTTTATATTACCAATAAATATTTACTTCTTCAAACCTCTTTTTCACTTTCAGACATAGTTTTTTAATTTGTATATGCATATGTTACTGTTAGTCTGCTACATTACCACAAAAGTATCACAGCCTTTCTTTTTACACCATTTAGCCACTAACAACCCACTGATATTATTTTATATGCTGTTTACCTTCAAAGTCATTGTTCCTATGTCATACTTTTCCTTTCTTTACGTCTTTTTTACTTATCTCTTTATTCTCCGACCCTTCCCTACAACTCTCCCTTTTCTCCATCACTTACTGGTAATGCATACTCTTTTTTTTTTAACTTTTATCTGAGACCTCTCTGTCTAAAAAACCCACCCTCTTCATTTGTGTTTCCCAGTATTCTCTACATTTTGGTCATTTTTCCCCATAAAAATGTCAATAGCAACATTTCAGTTAATTGTCTGTCTTCTGTATTTCCTTCCTGATACTCCTTTTCTAGTTTTAGCAAAAGCAGTCAAACCTGCAGTGTCTACTTTCATTACATGTTCTACATACTAGGTTACCATTCCTGGTAGTATGTACCCCATCCTCACATTGACAACATCTTATTTTGTAACAGTCTTGTATTAGCTGTGTTTCTACACAAACAAAAAGCTTTAAGCTGTGTATTCCTCATTGAATGTGTAATTGTGTTAGGTATATGCTGTACTTTTCCTTCATTAACATTTAGTGTTACCCATACTTCCCACCCCACTCCCACCCCAACTTTTTTTTCATCCAATACTGTCTTAACATCATTTACCGTACTACAAATAGAAACAAAGTTCTTTACTCTTATTCTTTTATGTTTGATGTTCTGAGTTGTATTTTAAATAACTGCATACTTAAATTCTGAAATAGAAAGTCTTTCCATGATGACAGTGTGCCTTTTTTCTTCTTCATTCATTAAGTGTTCTGTTAATTAATTTTCAAGTGTCACTAAAGGTCTTCATTACCTATGTGAATTAATGCTCTTTTGACTTTTAAATTAAAATTCAGTGGAAAAATATTTTCCATAATATCATACCTATTACCAACTTCATTGTTTTTTGATCAGATTCTTACCACTTGCCATTTTCTCTTCACTTTCAGTCCTTCAGTGTTCCTTGAACTTGTGCATTTCCCTCTTTGGTCTTGCTGCTGCTTTTGCCTGCCTGCTTCACAATTTCAGCATAAGCCTTTGTAGTTCTCCTTTCAGCATTTATATAAATTCTTCTCAATTCACCTGTTGCCAGGTGTATATCCTAAGACTGGGTTCTCCATCAGCGAAACATACACTCAGATTTATATAATCAATCCCAACGTTTTGTTTCTTTCTCTCCCAGCTTACTGGCATTTTCGGAAATGTCCTGTTCTTGTTATACTCATTGTACCATTCATTGTATTCTGATCAACCTGCTTTCCATTTATTTACTCTTTCTTCTGGATTCAGTCCGTTAAGACTTTTTTTTCAAGTCCTTCACTATCATTATTAGTCATAGCCATCTCTGAATCAGGCTTCACAGGCCCTGTAGGACTATCAGCTCTGTGACTGCTATCCTCCATGTTGTAAGGTCTGATCCCAGTAAACAGCCATTTTGCACCACCTGGAGGCTCAAACCAAGGACAGTAGCGGTGCTTGAATAACATTTACATACCTTTTATACCATGTAAAGAAAACTTTAAATGAATTATTTTCACACTCATTGTTTTACAGTCATACTTATTTATTTCATAGGTTGGTACTAGGCTAACTGCCCTTGTGAGCCATTTTTTTAAGCCTAGCCAGTTGTCCCGTTTGAGACTCAAACCCTACACCTTGTGTTTGCAAGGCAAGCACCTTAACCATTAGGCTACCCTCCTCGCCCTTGCATTTACAAGTAATCAACACAAAAATCTTAACTGAACAATTCTATTTCCTTCTTTTTCTTTTCTTACTCTCTATCCCCCACCCTTTCTTCCACAACCATCATCTTATTTCAGATAATATATCATCCTCTGCCATTTTCGTGTCTTTTTTTTTTTACAGCACCCATATTATCAGTATCAAGTTTCTTTAATTTATAATATATTCATATTTATACATTTAAGTCTTTCTCGTCTATATTAATTTTTAAACTTTTCCCAAAATTCTTTGTTCTTTTTGCAATTCAAAAAACAATATGCTTAATTCTTGAATACCTACACTAAGTGTACACCATTCTGAGTGAGCAGACAGCACAAGCATAATTCCCACTTTCTTCCTCCTAATTTTAGTTTTCTTATTGATTTTCTTGCAGTCTTAAATATCAAGGGGGATTCATAAAGGTTACCACAAAGTGCAGACTATGTGTA
Organism: Protopterus annectens; assembly: GCF_019279795.1. Classification (NCBI taxonomy): domain Eukaryota; kingdom Metazoa; phylum Chordata; order Ceratodontiformes; family Protopteridae; genus Protopterus; species Protopterus annectens. The sequence goes on along the minus strand of NC_056741.1, from coordinate 619,715,077 downwards.
TACCAAGTTCAATCTTTTTAGTGACTAGAAAACAAAAGCAACTTCGTGGGAATGTTCTTGAATAACAGATGATGTACAGTTAGTGTAGGCATTAATGAGTCTGGCCTCATGTTTTGTTTCTTCACTACAATCAATGCATTTTAGTTCCTCCATCACCTTTTATTTCATATTCCTTTTCTTTGGTAACTTGTCTAATAAAAATCTCCGCAAAAATGTTCTACTTCATAAAAATTTTCAAACCTTTTTTCTTCCTTTTTTTGCCTTTTGTCAGTCCTTTAATTCCTTCCATGGGTATGCCATTTTTTAAATCATAATTATGCCACTCCTTTTTCCCCCATCAACCTCACTCATTTTTGACTTCCATACTTTAATTTTATTCTCGTATTCTTTTTTCCATCCTATTTATTTTTGCTTGTTTTTTCTTCCCATATATTTTTATATTTTTTCATGTAAATTTTGCTGATCATTTCTTTGTGCCTTTCTTTTACCTTTCCCATTACCCAGAATCAACGAATAGATGCTAAATGCACCACTGGATTGTTTAAATTTAACCTACCTTATATTTTTGCAATAAATTATCCTTCTCACCAAATTCATCCTTGAGCCCGGATAAAAAATCTCCAACTCTTTTTTTTTTTTCCCTTTTGAGTGGGAAGCATATGTATTCCCATATAGCTGCTGTCTTTCCTGATAGATATGTATGCAAGATTTTTCAGACGATAAATAAAAGCTTTTCCACTGAGCTAACACTGTTTTTATTTGTTCCAGTATCTGTCCCCGTTGACGTATTTTCATACTCGTGTCACTCCCCAAATCTTTCTTTTTTTGTGAACTATATCCCTTTTATTTTTTTATCTCACTGAATCCCTTATACTCCATTGGGCTTAACTGCAGACCATCTTTTTTAATAGATGTTCATCGTGCATACAGCTGCAGTCATAACAGATGGGTTCTCCTGCCGTCAGGCGGGTCCTCGGTCGGCCGAATTCCAAAGTCTAGGTCCGGCGTCGGTTGTCGTCGCTTCTTCCCTGATGTCAGTGCGACAGGGGTATAAAAGAACCAGCCGACGCCATTTTCTTCAGTCTTTCTTGCCGCGCGGTGCCCAAAGCAGAAGCAGTTCGCAAGTGCCGGTCGGCCAGCTCCTGAAATTACGAAAATTTTGCAACCGAAGTCTTCTTGAAAGCTAAGTACCCTGTTGGGGAAACTTTTCTTGCCTCAGACTGATGTCAGACAAAGTTAATAATTATATTTCATGTGGGAAGCAAATACCACATAAGGATTTTCATTCCCTCTGTATTCCTTGCTTAGGCCCAGACCACGACGTCTCGGTCTGTCGTTTTTGTGCTACATTCAACAAACGCACCATTAAACGTTGAGCGGAGTTCGCCCAGCATTATTTTGGCAAAAAATTTAACTATATTATGTCGTCGGATACTCCAACTCCAGTTTTGTCAAAAAACCGCAAATATAAGGACCGACACACGAGGTCCACGGCCTCTACTGACACCATGCCAAAGCCGACTACAGGTGGTCCGGTTCTCAGCGAGGCGCCTACGCAGCCCCTGACTACCGACGACACTTCATTGGCAGTGTCTTCTGTGCCCGAGGTCGCTGGCTCCTCGGCCCACACCCCGACTACAGATACCGAAGCCACTCTTGGTGGTGAATCTCAAAATGTAGACAGGTCTGCCTCCTCTCAAGGTGTCTTCAGACCTTCCTCTTCTTTTTCCATCAAGGCTTTCACTAAGTCTAAAGCAGCCATGCATTCTAAGAGACAAGCTACACAGGGCCCTTCTCCAGGCCTCATGCCTAAAAAACAGATGCTCAAAATGGCTTAGGATTTAATTACTCTTATCAGGGGTTCTCAACCCCCCCCCCCAGACAAAAGGCCCAGAGTGGAGGAAGAATCCCCCTCCTCTGACCAGGCCTGCATTATATCAGAGCACTCTGATGAACAGGAACATTCTTACTCCCCTTTTGAAGATTCTGATGCAGAGGAGTCCATTCCCTCCGTTCCCCCCCCCCCCAGAGGATTACTCATTTGGGGAAACCTTGCATACCTTAAGGGAACACTTCCACTGGGAAGGCCAAGAGTACACTGATTCCAAGAAAAGGCTTATTGATTTTCTCTTGCTACCTCAGCACAGGCCTCTGGCTATACCTCCTGTCTTAGACATACTAGATGATGTGTACTCGGAGGCCTGCCTTAACCCGGATTCTTTACCTCCAGCCCCAGTCAAGCCTGACAGGTACTACCGGGTTCCTGACTCACCAATTTTTATACAAAAGCCATGCTGCTGACCCAGAAACTATCTCACAGGGCCCCAAGGGAATTAAGGCCTCCACTGCTAAAAATCCATTACCTTCCGAGAGAGATTCCAGATCCTTAGAAAGGTGGGGAAAAAAGGTATATACCTCGGCCACCTTAACCATGAGGGCATTAAACTGCCAGTTCCATATGCTAAAGTACCAACAGTTTCTGTTATCACAACTGAGAAGTAAAATGTCACAACCTGAACAACCAAACTTGAAGGAGTTGCAGGATTTGATGCATAGTGCAGAACAAGTGGGTAAACATACCATGCAATGTGGTTTTGATGCTCTAGAGGCCTCATGTAGAGCTGCTGTTACAGGATCAGTGATACGTAGACATGCATGGCTCAAGGAACAAACCTTACCAGATCATGTCAAAGCTAAATTACTAGATGCCCCTCTTCAAAAGGATGTATTTGGTGTTAAAGCTGAAGAGGTACTACAGAAAATGGAGGAAAAAGCTAAATCAATGCAAACAGTGAAAGATTTTCTACAGGTACAACCTCCACGTTTCAGTAGAAATTGGCCTTCCAAAAGTTGGTCCTTTTCCAGCCACGGACAGACCCCAAAGAGGTAGATACAGGCGCCCGAGGGGCAGAGGGCAATCTCAAGGATCGTTTAGAGGCAGACAATGGCAAGCTCCTACACAAAGAGGTGGTGAGGATAGTTCGCAGCCATTCAGAAAGCAAGCCCAATGACTTTCCCCGTTGCATGCCAAGAAAGGCTCAAATGGCAGCACCCTTGGGCGGAAAACTGGCATTATTTTCAAAAAATTGGCATATTGTCACGAAAGACAAATGGATCCTGGACATTATAAACAGAGGCTACAGATTCCATTTTCACACCCTTCCAAAAATGAGAGGCATGCCAAACCTGCCACACAATCAAAGGGCAGAGGCACAAAGACAAATTTCAGATCTCATGGACATGAAAGCTATTCAAGAGGTACCTAATCACGAACAAGGTCAAGGTTTTTATTCCAGACTATTCCTGGTACCAAGGAAGGGAAAAGATTGGAGACCTATTTTGGACCTATCCATCCTAAACACATTTTACTCGTACCAAAATTCAAGATGCTCACTTTACAGCAGCTTCTTCCCATACTGGGCTGGTAACATTGGGCCTCAAGGAGGCATACCTGCATATCCCAATCAGGCAAAATTGCAGAAGATACCTCAGATTTCTTGTAGGTTCAACCCATTATCAATTCTCTGCATTGCCCTTTGGCTTATTTACTGCGCCCAGAGTATTCACGAAATGCCTGGCATCAGTAATTGCCTACTGCAGACTTCAAAGGATACAAATATACCCATATTTGGACGACTGCCTGATCCAAGCGGACAGCAAGCACATTCTTCTGAAACATCTGGCTTATGTAATAATGTTGTTGAATTCTCTGGGATACACAGTCAACAAAAAGATATCAAGGCTAATACCCTCTCAGAAAATAATTTTCCTGGGTGCCAACTTGGACACAAACACCCAGATGGCCTACCTCACGCCAGAGAAGCAGGGGCAACTAACTCAATACTTCAGAACAGTAGCAAATTTCACCAGGCTGACTGCAAGGAAAATCCTGCAGGCTCTGGGATTCATGGCATCTTGCATCCTACTAATCCCATGTGCAAAGCTGCATATGAGGAAACTTCAATGGTACCTGAAAAACCTGTGGTCTCAACACAGCCACAGTTTGGAAACAATAATGCCACTAATTCCATGTCTTCAAAAGGAATTTCTGTGGTGGGCTCAAGCATGCCAAACAAACACAGGTCTCCTATTCTGCAAGCCTCAAGCAAATCAAGTCATCACAACAGGCGCCTCGGACTACGCCTGGGGGAGGGGGGTGCACATGACAGATCGGTGCATTCAGGGCAAATGGTCCCAAAAAGAAAAGCACCTTCACATCAATCAAAAGGAAATGCTAGCAGTAATAAATGCTATTATAGCTTTCAAAGACCTTCGGCATCCAGGTCAACTATTGATAAGGACAGACAACACCACAGTAATGTGGTACATAAACAAACAGGGAGGAACCCATTCATACCCCCTATGCAGACTGGCCATGTCACTTTGGAACATGGCTCTGGAATTACAAATCGAGCTTCAAGCACAGTACTTGCCAGGCAAGGAAAACATGCTGGCAGACAACCTAAGCAGAAATGTGACAGATCCACACGAATGGAAGTTGCATCCTCAAGTTTTTCAGAGATAATCCAAGCATGGGGAAGGCCAGACATAGATCTCTTTGCCTCCCACACAAATCACCAATTGACAAAATTCTGCTCAAGGACTTTTCATCCAAAGGCCTGGAGAGTGGACGCTCTCTTTCAGTTGGACAACAATGACAGTTTATGCCTTTCCACCTCTTCCTCTGCTGCCCAAAGTTCTATTAAAAACCAGAGCAGACAGACCAAAGATGATTCTCATTGCTCCAGACTGGCCAAGACAACACTGGTACCCACTCCTGAGGAGCCTGACGCATTCCCCACCATGGACCCTACCTCTAATGCCTCTTCTTCTGACTCAGCACAGCTTCAAAACTCTTCACAGTCAGCTGAAAACATTCAATCTGGCCGGGAAGATTCCTTAGCATCACAACAAACCCTACTCTCCAAGGAGGTGCAGGATGTCATTTTGGAGGCCAGAAGGCCGTCTTTTAGAAAAGCTTACTCCGCAAAATGGAAACGGTTTTGTGCTTGGAATGAGAAAAAGGGCCAGAATCCTGGAAAACTGAATTTACTTCAAATATTACAGTATCTAGCTGAGCTGCTAAGCAGTGGACTTTCATTCTCCTCCATCAAAATCCATGCCTCAGCCATTTCTACAGAATACAACACTGATCCACCTTTATTCTCTCACCCCCTCTTAAGACAGTTCCTCAGAGGGGCTAAGAGTATAAAACCCCCAAGGAAACAACCAATACCTGCTTGGGACCTCAATTTCATACTAGAAAAGCTGACCTTGCCTCCTTTTGAGCCAGCTGCCTCAACATATTTGCAATATTTGTCATGGAAAACAGCTTTCCTTCTGGCTATTACTTCAGCTCGTAGGGTATCGGAACTACAAGCCCACATGGCTGTGCAGCCTTTTATCATCTTCCATCAGGACAGAGTTTCCATACGAACCAACCCGTCCTTTATGCCAAAAGTGGTATCCAGGGTAGCTTTGAATCGGGCTATACACTTACCTACCTTTTATCCTAATCCTCAAAACAAAGGGGAGAGATTACTACATTCCTTGGACATCCACAGACAACTGCGTTATTTGGACAGAACAAAGCCTTTCAGAAAATCAGAACAGCTCTTTGTGTCCTATGCTATAGAAACTCAAGGGAAGCCAATTTCCAAACAGACAATCTCAAAATGGATAGCACACTGCATACGCTTTTGTTACTCTTTTCATGGCAAAACTGTACCTGCGGGCATCAGATCTCTCCACAAGGGCCACATCTACCTCTGCAGCTTTCCTCAGAGGAGTTCCTACCAAAGATATTTTCTAAATTTAACTATACATTCAATAATGGACAGTGAGTCAGTGGATACTGAAATAGTAAATTCGCAAAAAGAATTAAAAAATATGATTAAGAAGATCATACTAGAGGTCTTACAGTGTGAGACACCTCCCCGTACTTTTGATACACGAGAGACTGTCGCTTTAAATTCTAAAGAGGAAATCACTTCATGTGCTGAGATTGCAGTCGGAAGTGAGGTTAGAAGTCAGAGCCGTAATGGTGGACCAACAACTGAACAGGCGAGTTCGGAGAAGAACGACAGTGTGATTATGACCCACACAACAGCAACTAGAGATAAAACTGTTTCAGATTGGGGGAGTGTTGAAGGAGATAACGGAAGAAGTCAGAACTGAAATGGTGGACCTATACCGCAGCACTCACCATCCGAAATCAATATTTTGGAGTATCTCAGCAGAGACATGGACAATCCTTTTTCGAACATAGGGGAGGTGTTGGCGTCACACACAGTAAGTACCTTAATAGACGATAAACCAATGTGCAAAAAAAGCATATATGAATTAGAGAAATCTACTCTAAAATTTGTGACGTTAAATTTGGAGATACAGTATTTAGGTGAATGTGTAGCGAGAAAAATAGTACCTAGAGGCTTACGAACAGCTAAATTCCCTAATTGTGTGTCTCCTGGAGACACACTAAGTAAACACTTGATAGATTTATATAATGAAACAGGAATTAGTATGATGAAAATATTAATAGAACATTACAACAGTGAGATAAATGCTTTAAAGGAGAATATAGATACTTTGGATGAACGTATACATGGGTTTGCTAGCTTTAATCAATGTAAAGATTTATACAATGGTATAGAAATCAAGGCGGACTGACATAAGTCAACTATTATAGCCAGAAAGCAGTCGAAACTAAAAAGAGACATTTTTTCATATAACAACCACCAGGCGTACATTGTACCCATTGATTCTACAGTGTCTCTAAATGTTGTGCAGACCTATGACTCTGATAATACACCAGTTCCATCAGAAAGAAAAGAAAAAGCTAGCAACCAAACAGTGATTAATCAGAATGGGGAAAGACTTGAAGAGGATTTTCCCGCCCTACCCTCGACTAGTGCTGCTAATACATTTCCTGCTAATAATAACAACATGAATTATGCGGAAAAGGTGATTATACCTTCTAACACCAATACTACTCCTTTTCACAAGAAACAGGAGCAGAACAAGAGAACTATGAAGTGGCACAATACCACACAATTTTGGGGGAAGGGCAGAGGAATGAACAGAAGGAGATGATGATCACATCCTCCATTGACACTTTTGACAATTGTAAAATATTTGAAGTTGGAATTTTGAATCTATCAGATGTTGATGTAAATTTATTTACAGAAAGTGTATTAAGAAAGGGCCTTAATTTTATTCCAACAATTTCAATTTAGGGAGATTACTGATAGATTTTAGATTATTTTTGAGAAAACTTAATTTGAATTATATTATGGAAGATCTAGGAACACAAAGACAGTGTGGTAGGAATATCATTAGTAATCCTAGTACATATAATCCTCCATTGATTAACACCTTACAGGTTTTTCAAAAGTTATGTGAGAATGAGTTTAGAAACATCCACAGTACTAGCATTGCTAATAATTTAACAGAAGAAGAACAGTTAGCCTTAAAAAATTTGGCAACAATAAAGATATTAGAATTATGAAGGCGGACAAAGGTGGGAAACTAGTTATAATGAACAATAGGGACTATGAGACATCAATAGATGAACTATTACAAGATAAAAAAACATACATCAAAGTAAATCTTGAAACAGTTTCCAAAAAGTTCAAAAGAATGGATTCAACTTTGTTCGACTTGTTTTGCCAAGGGGAAATAGGACGGAATATGAATTTTTGTATAAAGAACATCCTAAGCTAGCTATATTTTTTGGTATTCCAAAAATACAGAATAATGATACTAAACCACCTTTTAGACCAATTATTTCGGCAAAACATTCCAAGACAGAAAACATATTGATTTGGTTGGACAATATTTTGAATCCTATAGTTCAAAAGTCTAAATTTTACATCAGGGATTCATGGAACTTATTAGAAAAATTAAGGGATACAAGATTTTCTGATGAAAATGTGTTTTTTGCTACCCTAGATGTAAAAAATTTATATACCAGTATTGACCAGGAAATAGGCATTGAATATATGAGAGAATATTTAGTAAAACACCCAGATTTTTCGGCTACTTATGTACCCTAATGGAATTAATTTTAGATAATAATTTTTTTAAGTTTAATAACATCATATATAAACAGGAATCAGGGGTAGCTATGGGGTCAAGAGTGGCCCCATCCTTTGCAAACATTGTAATGGCCAACTGGGAGACCACCATTTTAACCACCAATCCGCTTTTTAGCAAGGTTATAAAGTATTCTAGATACATAGATGACATGCTATTTCTATGGAATGGACAACAAGAAGAATTTTTGAAACTTGTTCAAGATTTAAATCCGAGTACAAATTTTTTATTTTTCAAAATAGGAGAATTTGGTAAGACAATTTCTTTTTTAGATTTGACTCTCACTGTTGATGATGTTTCAAAGACCTTTAGGAGTAAGATTTATAGAAAACTATATTTTGCTAATAGTTATCTACACAAAGATAGTTTACACCCCATGCATATGAAAAGAGGGGTCATAAAAGGTCAAATTATAAGGTTGAGTAGATTAACCTCAGAAGAAGTTATTTTTCAAAAAGAATTGGTACTTTTAAGATCAATGTTTGTGAAAAGAGGTTACTCTAAAAAAATTTATAGAAAAAACTGAGAGTGAAGTAGTGCCTTTCAGAAAAGGAGTGGCTAAACCAATACTGTTTTCAGAAGAGACGGTTATAGGTGCACCTAGAGTATGCTGCTTAGACGCTTCGAAAGAGAAACAGGTGAATTCATTCTTAACAGCCTTTCCATTATCTATAGTAAACGACGTATGGATTATAAAATCCATTATAGAAAATAATTGGAAAGTAATTTTGGGTAACAACGAGCTAGTGTCTATTATAGGCATGAAACCCAAATTCACATATAAGAAAGTTACAGATCTAATGAGTCAGGAAAAAATACTAGTGATGTGAACAGAAACTTAGATAGATGTTGTACTAACAAGAAAGGAACTTTTAGCTGCACAAACTGCAAGCAATGCAGGTACATGAGTAATTCTTCCTTTGTAGTAGTGGAATATCTAAAACGCACTTTTTGGGCAAGAAATGATTACAATTGCAATAGTGAATTAGTGGTTTATCTCGCTACTTGTGTTACATGCAAGAGTTACTACATAGGAAAGACTAAGAGAGTTTTTAAACGAAGAGTATATGAACATAGCCTTGCCATACAAAAGAAAGACAAGAATAATGCTTTGGCTAGGCATGCTATCACAAGCAAGGATTTTAAGAAGTATGAATTTTTTATTTTGGATACTGTTCAAAAGGGAATGTTTCGGGGGGATTTAAATAATATTCTTGAATGTCAAGAATCATTGTGGCAACTGGTATTTGGCGCAGACCAAGCACCAGGACTGAATGAAGTTATTAATTTAAAATGTTTTTTATTATATAGATAATTTGTTCAAGAGTTTTTAGATCATCTAACATCAAACATTTGAGAATATGAAGTGTTTAATAACAACTATTATTTATTTATTGTTATTCATTTAACAATTACATTATTAGTAAACTGAAAAAAGATTTGTATGAGTTTTAAAGTCACTAAAACTTTTAATTGTTCAATAGTGAGATCACTTCCTGTGGTATTTTGTATTCAAGCCATTATTTATGTAATTTCCCATGTTTCTGAAGAAGTTCACGAAAAAATAAAAAGTGGATGAAAGCGCTAAAAAGATTTTGAAGTGTGGCGTTCGTTTGTGGTTGGACTATAGCATCATCTTGGTTTTGTTTTTGTGTGTTACATATTCTGGAAGCAGCCACTTGGAGTTCTGTGCATACCTTCTGCAAGCACTACCACCTACCATTATACTCCAAAACTAGAGCAGGCTTTGCCACTGCAGTCTTGCAGGGCATCCTAGCTCCTCCTAGTTCCACCTAGTGCCTACCACCCCTTTCTTAGCTTTGGGATTCTACCCATCTGTTATGACTGCAGCTGTATGCACGATGAACATAGTACAGTTTTGTACCTACCATAAATGTAGATGTTCGAGTGCTGATACAGCTGCAGTCCAGGTTTCCCTCCCTCCTTCCCCTCTTGGGACAGGCCTATTGGCTAACACCTCCTCATACAACGTGATTGGGGTATTCTTTTATGGTGTATTTGCTTGCAACTACTGTATTTTGATTATATGGCATTGCTTTATTACACAAATTTATGTATTGCCTTCCTTCTGGGGGCACCTGACATCTGGGGCAAGAAAAACTGAAGAAAATGGCGTCAGCTGGTTCTTTTATACCCCTGTCGCACTGACGTCAGGGAAGAAGAGACGACAACCGACGCCGGACCTAGACTTTGGAATTCGGCCGACCGAGGACCCGCCTGACGGCAGGAGAACTCATCTGTTATGACTGCAGCTGTATTAGCACTCGAACATCTACATTTATGGTAGGTACAAAACTGTGCTTTTTTCAATCCTTATTATAACGCCACTTATCTATCCCTTGTTTTTTGTTGTTAGAACTAAACCGTCTGCATATGGCATATGTCTTTCTATCTCACATCTTGCCATCCTCATTTCGTGGGTACATGTCTGTACTACTGCATTCATTTTAATGCAAATAAGTGCATACTCATTTGGTATCCTTATTTTACTCCTCTCTTAATTCTTATTTTTCCCTTCCAACCATTTATTATAACTTGTACTCATGATGTTTCATAATATTTCTTTATCATATTACTATTTTATCCTATGCCATATGCCTCTAAAATCTGACACATTTCTTTTTCATTCTGTTAAAAATTTTAGCTGCGCCACATGCTGTCAGCCGTACATATTTTCTTACAGTATCATCTTTCCTGCTACTTTCTTTATAACATTTCTTTCTTTTCCTTTTATATCACAGGTCCCTTCTCCTACTACCTCATCCAATACTTTCTCAATCATTTTTTGTAGTATTTTCATGAATATTTTATAGTCAGTATTACCTAGTGTTATAGGCCTCCAGTTATTTTATACCACTTTTTTAATCCTTTTTCCAAATAAATGTTATCACTCTACCACTTATGCATTCTCTGATTCTACCTGCCTTCATCCATTCATCTGATGTATTAAAAAAAAACTTCTCTTTTGTCTTTATTCATTTCCTTATAATACTCATAACTTATACCTTCCGGTTGTATATATCTGGTTCATTCTTCCTGTCTTTTATCATCTTCTGAATGTATTCTATCATTTTCAAAAAAATGTATACTTTTTTCAGATATTTTTTCACTTCCCTTTGTTCTTGGCCATACTTTTCCTACATTTGCTGTACAAAATTCTCTGCAGCATCCAAAATATCGTCTTGTTTTTATTTTATGCCTCCTGTACCATCTGAGATGGCATCCATCCTTCTCTCATTTTTACTTTCCCTAAGTAAGGGAAAACCTCTTCTTTCTTAACTTTCAGAAAAAAGTCTTTGCATACATGAGATAATTTTTATTTTTTCCTGCTTTTTGTACATTTGTTTTTTGTATTTCTCTTATTTTGTCACTTCGTTCTTCTCTTTTTCATAATTCTGTAAAATGTCTTTGTATTTCATCTCATTTCTTTTTTATTCTTCTTTCCACCTGTAAATATATTTTTATACTTCTGCATTACCAAACACTGTATCCAATTTTTATAAAATGGCCTCAATGTCATATGAGTTTTCCGTAATATTTCTTTCTCTTATTGTTTCTTCTTCCTTTTCAAACACTGCAGTTAATCTCTTTATTCTTTGATCTGCTTTATCATTTCTTTGTCTTCTCTATTCAAGCCCATACTGCTGTATGATCTGAAAGCTCTGCCATCTGTGCTCCCCATTATTTTATTTAGAATAAATAATAAAATTAATTTCACTCTTAAAAAGTTGCCTTTTATATGTCCATTCTCTATTCTTTCCTACTTTTCTATCTCCGCATTTTACCAATTACTTTAACATCTTAATATCCTGTTATTTTCCCATTTTCTTTCCTTGGGTTACAGTTTAAATCTCTTACCATCACCACTGACATATTTACTAACAGTTATTTTTTAAATGTTTCAAACAATTCGCTGTCATTTTAGTATAAGTATAAATCACTGTTAATCTTATGCAAAATTGTATCGTTCTGATATCACTACCCTTTCTGATACTACTATTGTTACATCGATTTTTTTTTCATTCTTTTATTAAAAAAATCCTATTCCAGAATGTCACATTTCCTGTCAAAAAAACAACCCCCACACTGCCTTTATTGTTTTCCTTTCTTCTTTGTTACATCTCGTATTTTTTTCACTAAAACCAAATCTCTTGTATCATTTCAGCTACTATTCACATTTAATGTTAAATTTCCTAGGTCATCTTTTTTCGTTTTCTGTTTTACTTCCAGAACTCACTTTTCTTTTCCTTCAGCTAAGTCTCCCACCAACCGATTTTTCACAATTTTGGTCTTGTTGGTCTCCTTCCTCCATTTCTCATTTGCCTTCAACTTCACTTTCTAGAATTGCAACGCTCTTCTCTTCTTTTCCTGTATATTAATAACCATGTTTTGAACTGTTATTTTTTTCCCTAACTACGTCTTCATTGTTTAACCTTTCTTCATTATCTCCTTCCTTCATATTACCATCTGTTTCAGCATCTTCAATAGTAACATTTTCTTCTGCTTGCCTTTCTACTGAGCTTTCCTCATCATTTACTCTTTCCTTTTCTTATGCAGGACGATCAAACCAAAAGTGTCAAAATTTATTACATTTTCTACAAACAGACTTGTGCTACATGTCCTATGCCCCTACACTGGTCATGTCTTTATTTGTTAGTCTTGTCTTCAATGATTTTCATCTCCACAGAAATAACATGCTTGAGGTTAGCCCCAGTACCTAACAAATCCTCTCGTAACATTCACAGTAATTGTATTTGAAAATTTCCCATCCTTGACATCCATTGTTACCCACACTTCCCAAGCCCCAGTCCATACAGTTCTTTTATCACATATATTGTAGTTTGCTACATAATGAAAGAAAAAAACATTTAACTCACCCATCCATGTCTGAAGTCTTGAATTGCACGTTTGTGTTCTTTGGTTATAGTCCAAAGTTCTGAAGTAAATAGACTTCCATGGTGCTTGCATTTCTTTTTTCAGTCTGTCATAAAGTTTTCCTTCAAGTTAAAGCTTTCTGAAATGTCACTTCACAAAAATGTTCAGCTTCCAAATGAATTAATGCTGTTATGGCTTGAATACCAAACCTTAATGTCAAAATAATATCCATGATGCCATACCTTTTCACACTGGCAGCATTTTTAATTTTTATTCTTACCAGTGGTGCTGTGGTAGCGTTGTCGCCTCACAGTAAGATGTCCTGTTCGATTTTCAGCTAAAGCGTCTTCTGTGCGGAGACGTGCGTGAATGGGCATACCTTTGTTGAAGGTTGTGCGTCAGAGCTGGCAACTCGGTATGTAAAAATCTACTGCCAATCATTAGCGGATCGGAGTTCTGCTGTGGCGACCCCTAATCGGGAAAAGCTGAAAGACACAACAACACAACATTCTTACCAGTGATTGTTTTTTCTATGGCTGTTGAGTAACTGTGAATCTTGTCCCCTCTAAGTTCTTTCTTCCCGTCTTCCTTGCCTTGCTGCATCTGTTGATAGGGTTACCACCTGTCCCACTTTGCGTGGGACAGTCCCTCTTTGAGCAGTTGTGTCCTGCAAAATATTGTGAGAAAATGGCAAATGTCCTGAGATTTTAGGACAAAATTATTTTCTATATTGTATGTAACAGTTGCATAAAACAGTTATTCTGTATCTGAAACACGTAAATGTTATACGAAACAAAATAAGGAACTGAGATGCTACAAGAATAAACTTTTATTCAGGCAAACAACTGAAGTTCTGTCCTCTGTACTGGCCGTGGGTATGTTTTGCCTTGCAAAATCGGATGTTTGTAGCACAAATGTCCCACTTTGGCCATTTGGAAAGGTGGCAACCTTATCTGTTGAACCTCTTTCTTGTAACAGAAATTGCAGTGTTAAACCCTTAAAACTGGCTACTCAACCAGCAGAGAATACCTCTATTGTTTTCCTTTAAGCATATGTTGCTTTTGTTTCCAACCATCTGGTTTCTTCCTCCTGTAATACTCTCTCAACCATGTCACTCCACTGCACTTTTGTTTCCTTTGGCTGTACCTGTTTCATCAAATTTACAAGCACTAATATCTCCATTCCTCCAGTTTCTAACTCTTGACAGTTATTTCATCTCCTCCTTCCTTCAGTATGTTTTCTCCTGCTCCTTTCACCATCTCTGCTGCACCCTCCCCATCTGGTAATTCAGCTGCAGTAGCAGCCCTCTGGCTCCACCTAGCAGCTCCAGAGAGTACGTCTTTACTTCTCCAAAAAGTATGGGATGTTCTCCAGTGCCCTGGCCAAATTTGCCCTAGTCAGTATGAACACCAGCTTGCATCTCCCCTGAAGAGACCACTGACCTAGTTGAACTAACCCAGGCAACAAAGAGTACAATAAGCGAATTTAAAATAAATACAGACGTCATGATACATTTCGATGGTACCCATAGCCAGATTGCCTATGAGGAATCTCCAGTGATAAATAAGAAGTAGAGGGTGTCAGCATGCACATCCTCTGGACTCACCTATTCTTCTACCCTGTATCAAAAGAGAGCTTTCTTAGTGGATAGAAGTATACTTAAACTTGAGAATCCCTTTCAGATTTGATTCAGACACTCAGGCACAAACCACAGATTCGTCAGACACAGTAAATGGGGCTCACTCATGCGATCTTAGCATCTGAAGGACTTGGACAGGTTGCAGAAGAAAAGGCATATTATGCAGGAAGTGATAGCAGTAATTTTGGATATCAAGACTAACACAGCTTTGAAACCTGGAATGCTGCACATATTTGTGTACAGCACCACAGTCCTGTGATATATCAGCAAGCAAGGAGGGGAGGGAGACACATTCCTACTGACTGTGCATGTTGGCTATGGAGGCATAATATCAGGTCCATGAGTTAGATATGACCCTTAGAACTTCCAGTATCCCATTTCATGACCTTGCTTGACAAATGGAGCAAAAATGGATCCTCATAGGGTTAGGGGGTTGACGTAATGGTTAAGGTATTTCCTTCACAAGATAAAGAATTTGATTATCATCTCTGAAAGGGAAATTGGTTAGGTTTAAAAAATGGCCTGCAAAAGCAGTTAGCCTGATACTTGTGTATGAAACTGTGAGTATGTTGTAGAGGGATATTTTTCTAGATTTGGTCCACAGATGGGCTGTGCTAGAAGTAGACCTTTTTGATCTTGATAAGACAGACTACTACAAACATTTTACACAAAGACACGTCTTCTAGAGGCCAGGACAACAGATGCCTTCTCCTTCACTAGGGCAGGTGTGTTTATATAAGCCTCTGTTCCAATGCATCATTTTCTGAGGGTAGTACAAAAGATAATGGAAGACATGCCAAAAATACTACTGATAGTTCCCTTTTGGTAGTGACAGCATTAGATATTCATCTTTTTGTTCACCTCTGCAGTAGCTTCAGCTATATAGGTTATATCCCGAACAGGATAAAACTGCTGGCCAGCTTCCAGAGTTTGATTGCCTTTCACATATGCATACTGTTGACATCTTGAACAGAGCTGAAGATCATCGACAGTTTGGATTCTAAGCTCTTTAGAGCTTTCTTGCTCCTCTTGCAGACTTTTGGGGATCAGTGGTTGGCTGGCCTTTCTCCATCGCTGGCCAGATGACTCCACTTCAGGTGATAAAAACCATCCGCAGTTTTTATTTATTTTAGAATATTCACCTTTTTGTGACATAATTTAAGCTAAGAAAGTATGTTTTATTGGACTGTCACATGATGTTCAGTCTCTCAACAGTGAAGTGCTTTTCTTAAACACAAAAGTAAAAAAGTTGTTAAAACTGTAGTTTATCTATGCGTTTCTACTGAAAACTTTTTTCCAGATTATTTTTAGGGACTGGGGTTAAGTGTATGATGTGCTTGTTATGGTGGTTTTAGTGGAAAAGACTACTTTTACTTTCCTCATTGACTGACTGCGACTGACAGTCTTACCTGGGTCTCAAGCTTCATTTTTGGCTTCACCATGGAACAACTTTGCAGTTTCTCAGTTCTTCTTTCCAGCTATTAAAAGAAGAAAAAATCCAGGGTAGCTTTTGCTCCTCCAGCAGGCTACAAATTTGCCTCAGCTGCAGATAGGTGACTCTCCTGTGACCAGTTCTGGTTCCTCAGACTATTCATCTTTTTCCTTGGTTCCCTCTGGTGAAGTCCCTTCAGCCAGCATGTACCAGGTGTTAGACAGATCCTCTACAGAGTTGTAGTGCCCTTGGAGGGCATGAGAGAACTGCTCTTCAAACTTGGAGGAAGGAGCAGGGAATGCTTCTCTGCCTAGGTGGATTGAGATGCCTGTCTCCTGAGTTGATGTGTCTGACAAGAGATGGTCAACTTCCATGAATTTGGCTCACATACCGACCTGATTAGGGTTGCCACCTCTCTTTTTCTCACACTTTCTCTAAATCAAGTAGATTGTCCAGTAGACCAGAAAACACTGCATAAACTCTGGTATTCTGTTTTAAAAAGCAAACAGACTGTTGGAGTTTGTTAAATCTCCAGTTCTGCAGTGTTTTTATTTTAAAAGGTATCACTAATGTGATGCGATTGTGAAGAGAGCCAGGGAAAGAAGGCATTCCTCCTTGTGAAGTAAAGTGGGTAGAGAGTGGAGAGGAGCTAGGCGGGGTTATGGGAGGTGTGAGAGGTGGGGCTTTAGTCTGGATTTGGCCAAAACAAGAAGCGGCAATCCTAGACCTGATATACTCTGGGCGACAAGCTATAGTGTCTTGATTTTTCAGGCTCCTATAATCAGTTTGAATTTTCTGTAAGTAAACTCTTTTTGTTCTTTAGCTGAGATAGTGTTATTAACAGTAGAGGACATGGCAGTTAGTCTGCCTTGCAAGAAGCTTGGCTGTGTTGCAAAAGCTCTTGGATCTGTTTTTCCACAGATCTGTGTTAGAAATCTACTGCTATAATTGTTATCCTGCTCTTTGTTTAAGTCCATATGTCAGTGGTCTAAAACATTTTCCTGACCATTTTGGCTCACATGTTAACCTGATATACTGTGGATGACAAGTTGCAGTGTCTGACTTGTCTGTCGCATTACATCTGCTTGAATTTTTCCCCAATTCTCCCACCCTTTTGCTGTTCTTTTAAAAGCCAGTGCCTCTGGCTTTTAGCCCTTAAGGTAGTTTGATTACCAAAGTCCCTCCCTTCTCCTTTGATTACTATTGTCAGTTGTGTAAGCTGATTAAATACTTTTCCCGTCCATTATTTTATATAGGTCCATCATACTGAGAGCCCGCTCAGCAAACAAGTATTGCTGTGGAGCTAAACTCCTTAACTACAAATGGCCATTTTCACAAAGCTCCCATCTGCTTAGCATCATTGCCACACTCTGAGAGGGTTCTGAATAAATCTTTTGCCATCCTTAGCAGATGTAAGATTTATTTTACTGTTTTGCACTTGATTTCATGGCTTTATCTGCCAGTTTTGCACTTTAAATCTTTTTCAAGAGCCCCTGATATTTAATTGTTTGCTGATTGCTGAGAACTGCAGTTTTGAGAAGCTTTACTGGCAGTGTTACTATGTAAGTTGCTACTTTGTGATTTTGTTGGTTCTTAATTGTTGTATTCCTGCAATTTTGCTCCTGCTAAAGGGATTCTGTGCAGTTCCCTTTGTTTTAAGTGCCTGTATAAATTTGGCATGTTTGAGAGGCTCTAGAAGATCTCTGTAAAGCTCTGTATTCCAGCCTAATAGCCCTCCCGAGTATAGGCCCGGACAACATGAATATGCAGTTTCTCAATGTCTCTGTAGCCATCTTAGTAGCTGTGGGTATGTTGAGACAATATAGCAGTTGTAAACCAAAAAAGGTAGCAACCTACAAGAAACCAAATACTAATGACCAAAACACAAGGAGGTGGCTTGTAACAAAAGGATACCAAGACTTCCGCATATCCAGAAAAGTGTTTTAATAAAAATGTAAAATATAAAACAAAAACTTGTGCTTAGCACTTTTGTCTGTACAAGACTTTCATCAGAGCATGAGTTTACAGTAAAAAATCATGGTTTAATATAGCAATAACCCATGTCTGGGTGTGGGTAATGCTGGATTTACCCATGGTTGGTGTGGTTTGGTCACAAGGGCGAAGCCTGAGTGGCCAAACAAAGCCAACCGTGGGTAAATCCAGCATTACCCAGACCCAGAAGTAGGTTATTGCTGTATTATTTAAGAAAAAAAATAATTACTTTTCTTAAATAATGGCATTGTATAATGCCTCCTTGCTGCCCTTCCGCAGCTGTCTGGTATTCTGCAGCAGTTCTGATGTACTGTGCATGCGTATGCCCACGCAGTACATCAGAGCTGTGGGCAAAAGCAACAGAGAAAGCAAGATGTCCGTTGCTTTTTACAAACTGTTTCGCTATGTTAAATGGGTTTAACATAGCAAGACAGCTTTAAAAAAAAGCAACGGAAATCTCCGGTGCTTTTTTTTAAAGCTGTCTCGCCATGTTAAACCCATTTAACATAGCAAGACAGTTTTGAAAAAAGCAACGGAGAAAGCAAGATCTTCGTTGCTTTTTACAAACTGTCTCGCTATGTTAAAGGAGTTTAACATAGCGAGACAGCTTTAAAAAAGCAACAGAGAATCTCCGTTGCTTTTTTTTAAAGCTGTCTCTCTATGTTAAACTCCTTTAACATAGTGAGACAGTGTAAAACAATGGAGATCTTGCGTTTTCCGTTGCTGTAAAAAAAAAAAAAAACAAAAAAAAAAAAAAAAATTATAGTAATGGAAAAAGCCTTTTTCCATTACTATGACTCAGATTTACAACGTGCACGCTGTTTTTGAATATTAATGAGGGGTCGTTGTATAATTATGTGTACCAACCAGTCACAAAATAAATTAAATTATACAGTTACCTGGAGCCAATTAAAAGCCAAAGTGACTAACCAACAAAGTTACTAGTATTTGGTTTCTTGGAGGTTACTGCCTTTTTTGGTTTATTAGTTTGTTTTTTGAGGCTTTTTCGCGTTGCGCTATGGATTTGCAAGACCTCCTTGATGATAATCTTATTTTGGACACTTTGAACAATGTGGACTTGAATAGATTGCAAGGTAATTTAACATTATTAATCTGACTCTTTACACAGTCTTTATCTCAGTATGTTGGTGTTATGGGACCTGTTCAGGGAATGGATTTTCAGGTTTTTCAAGTTTCCAACACACGTACCTGATGGGATAATTCAAGAAGTGCTGCTATTACAAACAGCATGAATAATGGCAGGGACTAATTTACTAGTGCTGCTGTTCAAGGTAATACAGCTGTTGACTCTGCATCTTTAAACTCATCACATTCACGTACAAAGTTTGGGTCTCTTCCTGCTAACACCATGAGAGTTGTGAGCACAGGAGCGCCAGTGGAAGAAGTTTCATCCTGAAATGGGTCTAGGATAGTCGACAAATTTTCATTTGATCAATGGATTACTAAGCCTTTGGATCTAACATGGACAGTAAAATGTTGTTGTAATTATGAGCCTATGAGTCTGAATGAGCAGCTTAGTTATTTTGAAAAAAAAATACACAAGCTTAGAGGTTTACAGCTTGATAATATCTTTTTAGAGAATGTATTGGAAAAATGTGCATCCCAAAGGGACTACATTTGTGGAAATTTCTAAATGGTTTAAAACCGAGCACCACTTTGTATTCTGAGTTGATTAATTTGTTTAACCAATGTGGCTTGAATTTGTGGAACTTATGAAGGATAATTAGCAGACAATAGACTCTTTAATTCAGGAACTTAAAGTTGTTGACTAACTTAAAAAAGGACTTATTTGAATTTAATTTGTGAAGTATAGAGATGCTTTTCCCAAGGTTGAAAAATATGTTGGCACTGTTTTGTAGAGGAAGCTTAAAAATTAGATAAGGATGTCAGAGAATATAAGCAGGGACTGGCTTACCCTTCTCTTTTTAAACCACTATCCAGCAACTGAGTAGGTGTAGATAATGAAGATAAACCTAATGGTGATGATTATAATGATTTAAATGCTGATAATTTGGAAACTTTTCATCACTTTTCAGGAAATTAGAGGAACTGAAAGGTATCCAAGGGATGGGGAAAAAGTAAGGGACTCCAAAATTAGTCACATGTCCATCCAATTTTACTGTTAGATATGATGGAATAGTTTACACTTTACATGACTATCATTTTTTTTTTATTATAGTGGGCTGATCCTTTCTGAGTTGCACTTTGATCTTTTTAAAAAAAAAATTCACTTTCATTCATAATAGGGGAGGAGATATAGTAGATATTATTCTGGCCTTAAAGTTTTTTTTTTCAGGAAACTGAATTTATCCTATATATTTTGTGATAGCCACTCACTTAATTTGGTAGCTGATAGAGGTTTGTCCATTCCTAGTACTGACAATCTCTCACTGCATCCAGCATTGAGTGCTTTTGAAAAGTCTTGTGAGAATGAGATATACAAAGTGTTTGACCACCCACCAAAACAGTACTTTAACTTAGAGAGAGAGGAGATGGATTTGTTGAAGAATATTTCCCAGGATTGTTCAATTAGAATTGTGAAGCTGCCGAAGGGTGATGGCATAGTGATTATGGACAAAGTGTTATGTTCAGGTAAAACCTCTGCAGACTCACACTCACTGATAGCCTCTGTAGTGTTTGCCCGGTGTGTTAACTTTGTAATTTTTCCATAATTTCCCCCATTATCAGAGCAGGTCTCGACCCTGCGACCCACCCATCCACCACCTAATTTCTGGACGGCATCTACTAATAGGATCTGCCTGGCCAGCTTGATTTTTAAATTACTATTTCATCTGAAATCTTGTGGTATGCTCCCCAAACACGTTTTGTATCTGTTTAATCTTTTTTCAGCTGGATGTTTTTAAACTAGACTGTGTGCTTCCCTAATTAGTGAGGTGCCGCAGTATCTTACTTTGTAAATGCTTGTTTCTGCTTCTGTTGCTAACAGAGTTATTGGAAATGTAACTTTATTTATATCCCTCTGCTGCAATTGCTATTGCATGCTTACTAACTGTGTCATATTGGTTAACAAATGCTAACAACAGGTTTTTGGGCTACTTGTTATAATTATCCAATACTCACTGCATTTACTACATAAGAGAATGCTGCGAGGACTGTTGTAAACCTGTATCAATGATTCCTCTTGTGTAACTACTGGGCTGTTTTAATGTTGCAATTTCTAAGCACATTTGGCAGACATACAGGAATTTTAGTCTAAAAATCTTGCGGTTAGCTTTTATATATACATTTGTTATATTGAATTCCCTGCAATCCTTATTATATGTGAAATAGTCATGGGCATTCAGAATTGCCATATAGCTAAAACGCCTGATGTTATTAAGGGGTCATTTGCATATATCCCATGTTACCTATAATACAAGAGGTTTTAAGGAATCGTACAGTAGAAAATGTATCTTGTTTGGGATTTTCTTTTATTTTTTATAGATTGTTTTTTTCTGTGTGACCTTGCTAGTTATTGCTTTAGTTTGTCGGGATACTTGGCACCCTAATGGTTATGGACATCAGCTGGGTACGACAGCCATGTGTTTCCAAATGTTAGCCAAGCATTCCACTAATGCTGTGCTGATGAGAGCATAAGAAGGCTGAAACATGCCTGTCCACAGCCAGTGGTGTTTGACTTTTTTGGCCTGAATTTAACAGACTTAAAAATGAAAAAAAATCATATGCATTCAAAACTGCCATATAGCTGAAACACCTGATGTTCTTAAGGGGTCATTTACATATATCCCATATTGCCTCTAATAGAACGGGTTTTAAGGCGTCACACAGTGGAAAATCTAGCTTGACTGGATTTTTCTTTTAGTTTTTACATTATGAGAGCTTATCTTAATGTACTAGACAAATTAAGTTACTTCTGTTAACTCCGGGAATCCCCTCTAATTAACTCTGCTCTCAACTTCTGTATTTTCAGTCTGATCTTGGGTTTAACTGTGGTCCAACAACCTTCCCATACTACCAGTGCTTTACGCTACCTTATCCCTCTGGCACGGTATGACTCTACCTCAGCAAGGGAAACTGTACACTACAAAGTATGTTCTTCCCTGGAATCTGTTAACAAATTAAATTAACTTTTATTTATTTCGTTTGCTGGATTTGAGGTGTTGAGTGGTGTGCCCACTAGCCAGGATGATATTGGTAGGGTCCCCATCCTCCCCTATAAATTGGGATGCTCCTGTCCCTTTGAGTCAGCATATAGAGTGAGTGATTTCATTAATCTCGAGCATACAGAATTTTTGTGCCTAATTATAATGGTAAGGATTGTCAGAATTTATTGCAAGAATTGTCAGAGTTATTCCTACATGACATTGGTCCAACAACCTTACACTACAAAGTATGTTCTTCCCTGGAATCTGTTAACAAATTAAATTAACTTTTATTTATTTCGTTTGCTGGATTTGAGGTGTTGAGTGGTGTGCCCACTAGCCAGGATGATATTGGTAGGGTCCCCATCCTCCCCTATAAATTGGGATGCTCCTGTCCCTTTGAGTCAGCATATAGAGTGAGTGATTTCATTAATCTCGAGCATACAGAATTTTTCTGCCTAATTATAATGGTAAGGATTGTCAGAATTTATTGCAAGAATTGTCAGAGTTATTCCTACATGACATTGTTTAATACAGGATCTTAATACCCCCCCCCCCCCACACACACACCCAATTGTTGATTCTGGTTGGTCTAAAACTAGCTATATAGCAAAATTCCTTGATAATAAGCTTAAAAATTGTGTTTCACAGATTCCCTACATTTGTAAGGATTCATGGCACTTTTTGTCAATCATCATCTTCTTTCGGCTGTTCCCATTAGGGGTCGCCACAGCGGATCATCTGTTTCCATTTCTTCCTGTCCTCTGCATTTTGCTCTGTCACACCAACCACTTGCATGTCCTCTCACCATATCTATAAACCTTATCTTAGGCCTTCCTCTTTTCCTGCCACCTGGTAGCTTCATCCTTAGCATCTTTTTCCCAATATACTCAGCATCCCTCCTCAGCACATGTCCAAACCAACGTAATCTTACCTCTCTGGCTTTGTCTCCAAACCTTCTAACCTGGTCTGATCCTTTAATATACTTATTCCTAATCGTGTCCACCCTCGTTATACCCAGTGCAAATCTTAACATCTTTAACTCTGCCACATCCAGCTCTAACTTCTGCCTTTTTGTCAATGCCACTGTCTTCAACCCATATAACATGGCTGGTCTCACTACCCTCTTGTAGACCTTCCCTTTCACTTTTACTGGTACTTGTCTGGCACAAATCACTCCTGACACTCTCTTCTCCACCCACTCCATCCTGCCTGTACTCTCTTCTTCACCTCTCTTCCACACTCACCGTTACTCTGAACTATTGATCCAAAGTATTTAAACTCATCCACCTTCGCCACCTCTACTCCTTGCATCCTCACCATTCCTCTATCCTCCCTCTCATTCACACACATATATTCTGTCTTAGTCCTGCTGACCTTCATTCCCCTTCTCTCTAGAGCATATCTCCATCTCTCCAGGGTCTCCTCCACATATTCCCTACTCTCACTACAGATCACAATGTCATCTGCAAACATCATAGTCCACGGGGACTCCTGTCTGATCTCGTCTATCAACCTTTATTAAAATGTGTAATAGTTTAAAACCTATATATGATGAAATTTTCATTACTATAGATGTGAAAGATTTGTTCAGTTGCATACCCCATCAAATTGGTATGGAATGGTTTGGTGAATTTTTACATGAAGTGATGGAACTTAACCAAGATGTTATTAACACCTATTGCCAGCTGATGGATATACTGTTAAGATATAACTTCATTTAGTTTGAAGAGCACTACTTCCACCAGAACTAGGGAGTGGCCATGGGCTCTGCCTTTATGCCAGTATCATTATGGCCTGGTGGGAAAGATGTTTTCTTTTTACTAGCAGATTTTATACATATATCTCTGTGTATGCCCGCTTTTTGGACAGTTTGTTCATTTGCTGGAAGGGACCCCCAGAGGAAAAAGTCCATTTGTAGAATATATTAATCAGACGACTTGCTTTTTGAAGTTCACCTATTGCAGTGGATACAAATTGTATAGTGTATTTGGATGTTGAATTAGCCAAGAAGGAAGGTGGTGGAATTAAATCTAAAATATATATAAAGTCCACATTTTCTGTTATTTACACTACACTAGTAGTCATCCACCACATGTTAAACGTGGAATAATTAAGGGGCAACTTGTAAGAGCAGCCCGAATGGTTTCTGATTTGAATGATTTTTTTGAGTGAATGTGATGTAATGGGGCAGATGTTTTTGGATAGGGGGTATCCTTTACCCTTGATTTGTAGTATAAAGGATGAAGTCATAAGGAAGCTAAGTACTGGATTTTATGTACCTTAAATACAAGGGTCAAGTACAATAGCACATATTTTTATTGGGTCCAGCATCAAGGTATTGGACAAGACCATAAAAATAAAGGGCAAATATAGCTGCTACTCTCGGGCAGTAGTTTATTTTGCCCTATGTACACAATGTAATGGATGCTATATGGGGGGGGGGGGGCAAAACACAACACAAATTGTTACAAAGAATTTTGGAGCATTTTTATGAAGTAGCACGACATAAGGAAACCAGTGCTTTATATAGACATTTAAAGGCATTTCCCCAACACACTAAAATTTGCACTACTAAAAGTGAAGCTGGTGGGGGACCATGGAAGCTATATTTAGAAGAGAAAGAAGTATGGTGGCAGATATATTTCAATGCAAGTTGTCCACCAGAATTAAATGACATGGTGTCCGTTTCTAGTTTGCTTAATTTAAAAGCCTATGATAGCTAGAATTACATTCTTTATTACTAGAAACGTGGTGGAGTGTATAAATTAAAATGGTAGATGGATTTAATGCAACTTTTTTAATAGTGCTGTGAATGTCTCTTTAAGGAATGTGTATTTTTTTTAAACTTGTAGGTTCCTGAATTTTTAAATAAATCATGTGGGGGGTGTTTACTTGATGTCAGTGGCTGCTGGTAGTTATGACACTGGTATAAATGGCTGGGTTTGTTTGTAAAATGGTGTCTGAAGAAGTTTGGTGATTTTTAAACCTGACGAAAGCGCTTACCAATAAACTGTATTTTACTGGATTTTGCACCTGTGGTTCTCTTCCTTTGCTGCTAATTTTTGATCCCCTCTAATTAACTCTGCTCTCGGCTTTTGTATTTTCAGTCTATTCTTGGGTTTAACTATGATCCAACAACCTTCCCATACCACCAGTGCTTTATGCTGACACCTGTCTTATCTCTCTGCCACGGTATGACCCTACCTCTGCAAGGGAACTCTACACTACAAAGTATGTTCTTCCCTGGGATCTGTTACCAAATTAAATTAACTTTTATTCAGTTATTTTGCTGGATTTGAAGTGTTGAGTGGTGTGCACACTAGCCGGGATGATATTGGTAAGGTCCCCTCTTCCATCCTCCCCTATAAATTGGGATGTTCCTGTCCCTTTGAGTCAGCATGTAGAGCAAGCAATTTCATTAACCTCATGCATAGAGAATTTTTCAACCTAATTATAGTTGTAAGAATTGTCAGAGTTATTCTTACCTGACATTGTTTATTACATTCTACCAGCTCAGTCCCCTCATCTACTCATTACACAAATGACTCCCTATATCTGAAGTAGTTAACTTCATTTGTTCATCAACCTGTGGGTATCGTATCCGAATCGGATCCGAACCGGCAGCTTTATCCAGCACGAGCTCCAAGCTCCTCCCCCTTACCCATAACCCCCTGCCATCCCTCTCTGTCCTCAGATCTTGTTTGCCGCAGTTTATTCAAGCATCTAGAACGAGTTTCCAAGCATAGGGTTTCGTGAGTTATACAAAAAAATTACCTTTTTTTATCTAGTTTTTTTAGTTTAATCTATAGACGAGTGAGTGTTTCCCCTTTTCTGTTAAATTGCTAATCTTGTTGGTAATTGTTCTATCTTTTAGTTAGTTTAGTCTTCCTCCCTCCCCCCGTGTGTGTGAAGGTGTGTGCGGGTTGGGCCTATCTTGTTACCATGTCTGAGGCCCCTAAAGCAATTTTTTCCAAATGCACCGAGTGTGGCCACTATCCCCAGCGGATGGCCACACTCGGTGTGTTATCTGCCTTGGGGTTGAACATCTCTCCTCAGGCTGCACAATTTGTGCAGCCTTCAACCCCAGGGCTTTTGAGGGACAGAAGGTCGAAGCTGATTCTGGTGGGACTTCTGCCCCCGGACTCTGCTTCGTCCTCTTCTCCCTCGGCGGCACCAGCTGCAACCGCAGCGGTCCCGCCTTCCATCCCTGCTCCCCTGACCGGGACTCACCCTCCCACTGTGGCTCGGGAGGAGAGAGAATCTAGGAAGGAGAAAAGGAGAGAGAAACACCACAAGCGGCGGGCTGAAGCTTCCTCTTTGGCTCCACCGGCTAAACAGTTAGCCTCTCCTAGGACATCCGGGCCTTTTCCTTCCCAGCTCCATTCACCTCGTTTTTCCCCAGAGCCGGAGGAGGAGACCCGGTCGCCTTCGAGGCGGCACTCCAGGCCAGCCTCGGTGGCCTAGTCTAGATCGACTCGAAGTTTGTCCGATGCAGATACGGACTGGATGATGCGTAGGTTTCTCCAGGCCCAACTGCAGATGGGAGTGCTCCTGGAGCTCAACCCCATTTTTCACCCCGATTGGTCCTTCTCCGACCCACTACCGGGGTTCGGAGCCGTCGGATCCAGGTAGCATCGGAGCCGGAGGATGCTCGGCGCCAGTAGTACACCCTACTTCGGCTCTGACTGCACCCTCGAGTTTGTCGGGTCCCTTTTCGGATCTGAGCTCTCAGAGCCGTGAGCTGAGCTTTGGATCCGGAGGTGTCAATGTGTCTTCGGCTCCGTCTCGGTCGGAGCATACTGGCCCTTCAGATCCGATTGCATCGGTGCCGGCTCCGGTCCACACCTCTGATCCGAAGGGGCTGCTCTCGGGTTCTAGGGAGAGCAGTTCTCCTTCAAGCGTTCGATGTTGTGGAGGGGGTCTTGTCGAGGGATTCGAGCCCCCAGGCTACTGCTATGGTTCCACCCTCCACTCCCTCTCAGGCGGGCCTACCTTCCATCACCCGGCCCCAGGGACAGCCTGCACCTACATCCCAGATGGTTCCCTTAGAAGAACAAGATGTGGTTGGTGAGGCATCTTCGGACAGCCCCCCCCCCCACCACGAGGAGGTTCCTCACAAATGTAAGTGCGAGGAGGCACTTGGACTCATCCAAGTCCCTGACATAGGACACAGACTTAGAGGAAGGGGAAGGTTCCCCAAGGCCCCCTCCCCCCGAGGACGTCTCCTTCGGAGATATTATGGAAATGCTTCGTATTAGAGGGTGGTGGTCAGCCCAAAAACCTTCCTCCGATGAGTTTTTGTTTCTGGAGGCATTTGACGCAGGCCCATCTACCTATTGGGTGTCCCCTCCCGCCGATCCCCTGGTAGATCTGTTCACTACCAGGGCATGGAATAACCGGACACTGTGGAGCCCATACCAAAGAGACCAGACAAAATCCTCAGTCCACCCACAGATAGGACGGTTTGGAGCAAGGGTGCTCCGGTAGATGCTATGTTGGTGGCGGCTGCCATCAAGAAGGAACTAGCCCAGGAGAGTTCTTCGGTCCACCCTCCCGTCAAGGAGTCTCAGACGACGGACCACCTAGGGAAGCGGATGTTCGCTTCAGCTACCTTCTCCGTAAGGTTGCTGAACTATGTGGCACATGTGATACGACTCCAGCGGGATCTCCTCAAGGAATATGCCGGGTCGCCCCCAGATACCATGTCGGCCGAGGATAAGAAAACATTCTCAGCTTGAATGGCCACTCTCAAGTCCATTTCAAACACTTCTATGCGGCTTCTTTCCCATGCTATGGAAGGAGCCGCTAGAAGAGCGGGCATTGTCTTACGGCGGCATGCTTGGCTCCGTCTCTGTGACTTTGCGGAACCCTTCAAGGCATCCTACGCAAATGTCCCTTTTGACGGCTCTTCGCTGTTTGGCAAGACCGTCCGCGACACGCTGGTCCAGAGCGAGAAAGACAGGAAGATGTTGTCTGCCGTCGGGATCTGCTTCTCGGCTCCCCAGAGGTCCTTCTCCAGGAACCAAAGGGGAGAAAAGAAGATGTGGTTTTGGAAATCTCAACAGTTCCGTTTCGCTCCGGACCCCTCGTCCTTCAGAGGCAGAGGAGGACAGGGTGGACGCCGGCCCAGAGGCAGAGGGGGACCGAAGAATTTTGGGTCGAGAGAACCTTTTTCGTATCGGCCTGCACAGCAGCCCTGAGGGGTTACCCGACTACTCCACTCTGGAGGCAGTCGGGGGGGGGGTGCTTCTCGAGGCACCTAGCAGTTTGGGAGTCCATTACAACGGATCGCTGGGTGCTTTGAATCATATCCAGAGGTTACACTATCCCCTTTCTGAATCTCCATCTCAGACCTCGGAGCCTCCCCAATGTCCCACCCAATCAAAGGGAGGCAGCAGCCACAGAAATAAAGCATCTTCTAGAAAAAAGAGCAATCCAGCCCGTCCCCCAAGATCAATCCGGATCAGACTTTTACTCCAGGTTCTTTCTGGTGCCAAAAAAGACTGGGGACTTGGGACCAATCCTAGACCTATCCACTCTAAACCTGTCGCTTGCCAAAGAAAAGTTCCGGATGGTCACCATTCAATCCATTCTCCCACTCCTGCAGGAGAACGACTGGATGTGTTCTATAGACCTCAAGGATGCGTACTACTACATTTTGATGGACAGACGATCCAGAAGGTTTCTCCACTTCCGGCTGGGAGCCGGCCACTATCAGTTCAGGGTCCTTCCCTTTGGTCTCACCACAGCCTCCAGGGTGTTCACCAAAGTTATGGCAGTTGTAGCGGCCCACCTGAGGCTTCAGGGAATACAGGTCTTTCCGTACCTAGACAACTGGCTCCTGACCGCCCCCACCAGGCATCTACTAAGTTCAGCCAGGAATTACTTCTTTCACTTGGCCTCTCATCTGGGAATCTCAATCAATCTCAAGAAATCCTCCCTTCAACCAACTCAAATCTTGGATTTCATAGGGGCCAGGATAGACACAAACCTGTTGAGGGTCTTCCTAACTCCGGACAGGCTTCGAACTTTGACACTCCACGTGCTGGCCCTCCTGCAATCCTCGGCTCCTCCAGCGGAATTGGTCCTGAGGGCGCTAGGTTCCATGGCTGCGGCCATCAATCTATCACCCCTAGCTTGTCTAAACATGATTGTCCTACAATGGACCTTACAGGTTCAATGGTCCATCCTGCAACATCCGCTAAGTGCATCTATCCCCCTTAGCAAGGTTTGCAGGACATCCCTACTCTGGTGGATCCATTCCTCGGATCTTAGGGAAGGGCGCCCCTTCTCAATGTCCCCTCCTCAAGCCACAGTGACCACGGATGCTTCTCGCTTCGGGTGGGGGGGGGCACTGCATGAGCAGAACCATCCAAGGCACGTGGACTCACTTGGAGACCTTGTTGCACATCAGTGTCCTAGAGATGAGGGCGGTGCTTTTAGCATTGCAAGCACTCCAGGATCTTCTTCCCTTAGGAACAATTGCAGTTCAGACAGACATGTCAGTAGTCTGGTATATCAACAAACAGGGGGGGACCAGATCCTATCCGCTTTGTCGAGAGGCCATGAGAGTTTGGGAATGGGCGATCGCCACCCACCGCTTTCTTATAGTAACGCACATTCCGGGTCGGTCGAACATTTTGGCAGACAGGCTGAGTCGAACCATCCTCTCACCATACGAGTGGTCTCTGAACCCAAGAGTAGCGAAGCAAATCTTCCTCAAGTGGAGTCAACCTTGCTGCGATCTCTTTGCGCCGCCTTCGGACGCAAAGTACAGCGAGTACTTCACTGTACTTCCCCCACCAGGGGAATCCCCCAGAGACGCTCTAGTGCATGTTTAGCCATCCGGTCTACTTTATACTTATCCGCCTCTTCCTCTAATGGTAAAATTCCTGCAGAAAGCTTGTCGGTTGGGGAGCAGAGTGATCCTCATAGCCCCATTCTGGCCTTGTCAAACGTGGTTCCCTTGCCTATGGTCTCATCTAGTGAATCCTCCATGGATTTTGGATCCCACTCCGGATCTGATATCTCACCCCCTAGGGTTGACAACCCCAAACCTGGACAATCTCAAGCTCACAGCTTGGTTGATCCAGTTCCAGTAATAGCTAGGACTCCTGGCATCTCCTCTTCTGTTAAGGCTATCTTAGTAACCACTCATAAACCTTCTACTAGAAAGGTCTATAAGAGCAAATGGAAACGCTTTTCGATCTTGGCGGAACATAGAAAGTTGGATCCCTTTACAGCCCCGATACCAGCTGTATTAGATTTTTTTGTCATATTTATTTGACCAAGGTGCCAGCTCCTCTACGGTCAAAGTCCAATTAGCAGCGATTTCCCACTTTCATGTGGGAAGTAATCTCGGTCCTTTACCGTCTTCTAAGATCTGCAAGACTTTCTTAAAAGGTACTTTCTTGTTAAGACCTCCTGTTAAGGATGCGGTCCCTCCGTGGGATTTAACCCTTTTTCTCCAGGCTCTTACTGCCCCCCCCTTTGAACCTGCGGCTTCGGTGGATCTAAAATATTTATCTTGGAAAACGGCCTTTCTCATTGCTATCACTTCGGCTAGAAGGATTTCGGAGCTTCAAGCCCTTTGTGCCAAACCTCCATACCTGGTCTTTCATAAAGACAGAGTTTCCCTCAGGACCATTCCCTCCTTTTTGCCTAAAGTTGCCTCTGTGTCCAACATTAATCAATCTATCAATTTACCGTTTTTTCCCCAAATTATCATAACAAGGGTGAATACAAATTACATTCTTTGGATGTGCACAGACAATTGAGGTTCTACTTACACAGGACTGCTGAACATAGGTAATCTGAGCAGCTCCTGGTATCCTTTGCTAAACCCTTTTTGGGTAAACCTGTGTCAAAAAGCTACATTGTCCAGATGGATTTCCCATTGTATACTTCTCGCATATAAGAGTTCTGGCCAACATGAACCTGTCGGAGTTCACCCCCATTCTACTCTATCGATTTCTACTTCTGCTGCCTTTTGGTCCAGAGTGTCCTTCGATGACATTTGTTCAGCAGTCACTTGGGCTTCATCCCATACTTTTATTACCCATTACAAGCTGAATATAATTCCCAGAGGGAGGGTGTCCTTTGGCTCTGCAGTGCTCCGGAATATTCTTCACATTTTCTGTTATTTACACTACACTAGTAGTCATCCACCACATGTTGAACGTGGAATAATTAAGGGGCAACTTGTAAGAGCAGCCCAAATGGTTTCTGATTTGAATGATTTTTTTGAGTGAATGTGATGTAATTGGGCAGATGTTTTTGGATAGGGGGTATCCTTTACCCTTTATTTGTAGTATAAGGGATGAAGTCATAAGGAAGCTAAGTACTGGATTTCATGTACTTTAAATACAAGGGTCAAGTTAAATATCACATATTTTTATTGGGTCCAGCATCAAGGTATTGGACAAGACCATAAAAATAAAGGGCAAATATAGCTGCTACTCTCGGGCAGTGATTTATATTGCCCTATGTACACAATGTAATGGATGCTATATGGTGGGCAAAACGCAACGCAAATTGTTACAAAGAATTTCTGAGCATTTTTATGAAGTAGCACAACATAAGGAAACCAATGCCTTATATAGACATTTAAAGGTATTTCCCCAACAAACTTAAATTTGCAGTACTACAGCAGATACAAAGTGAAGCTGGTGGGGGACCATGGAAGCTATATTTAGAAGAGAAAGAAGTATGGTGGCAGATTTATTTCAAAGCTAGTTGTCCACCAGAATTAAATGACATGGTGTCCGTTTCTAGTTTGCTTAATTTAAAAGCCTATGATAGCTAGAATTACATTCTTTATTACAAGAAACGTGGTGGAGTGTATAAATTAAAATGGTAGATGGATTTAATGCAACTTTAATAGTGCTGTGAATGTCTCTTTAAGGAACGTGTATTTTTTTTAAACTTGTAGGTTCCTGAATTTTTAAATAAATCATGTGGGGGTGTTTACTTGATGTCAATGGCTGCTGGTAGTTATGACACTGGTGTAAATGGCTGGGTTTGTTTGTAAAATGGTGTCTGAAGAAGTTTGGTGATTTTTAAACCTGACGAAAGCACTTACCAATAAACTGTATTTTACTGAATTTTGCACCTGTGGTTCTCTTCCTCTGCTGCTAATTTTTGATCCCCTCTAACTCTGCTCTCGGCTTTTGTATTTTTAGTCTATTCTTGGGTTTAACTACGATCCAACAACCTTCCCATACCACCAGTGCTTTATGCTGACACCTGTCTTATCTCTCTGCCACGGTATGACTCTACCTCTGCAAGGGAACTCTACACTACAAAGTCTGTTCTTCCCTGGGATCTGTTACCAAATTAAATTTACTTTTATTCAGTTATTTTGCTGGATTTGAAGTGTTGAGTGGTGTGCACACTAGCCGGGACGATATTGGTAAGGTCCCCTCTTCCATCCTCCCCTATAAATTGGGATGTTCCTGTCCCTTTGAGTCAGCATGTAGAGCAAGCAATTTCATTAACCTCATGCATAGAGAATTTTTCAACCTAATTATAGTTGTAAGAATTGTCAGAGTTATTCTTACCTGACATTGTTTAATACATTCTCCCAGCTCAGTCCCCTCATCTACTCATTACACAAATGACCCCCTATTTCTTTCATTATCCAAAATAGTTACTCATCCTCATCTACTTATCAAGTAACTTACCCCATTTTTCCTTTTCTCTATCTAACATAGTTACTAATTCCTCACCTTACCTGCCACACAGTATTACTGTGCCTACATCATACTCTAGCAAGCAGCTACCTACACCTACAATGTTGTCCCTCTATGTAAAATATCTAAACATTACAACACTAAACAGTGTGTTCCTCACTCAATTCTAACCAACTACTTAACTTTATACCATACCCAAATATCCAATACTTTCTCTTCTACTACTGTAACACTCACTCATCCTCCCCATACACTACCACCAAACCTCAAAATAGCTCTTGACCTCTATAACACCACTCATTTTGGGTATTTTCAGAATAAATACACTCACCTAGTTACCAAATCACATACTATCCATAAAAGTAGTAAACTCCTATCAAAACTATCCACACTATTCTTAAACCTTAAAAATCAACTAGACCTCTGCGGTGGTATTCACCCAAACCCTGACCCCAAAACTGACATGCAGCGATCCACCAACTCCCCCACTTGCCAATCTCTCACGGCAGTAAACATCTCTTCCAAAGGATCCCGACCTTCTATTAATTAACGTGACGCTTAGGAGCATCCTCAGTAAGGTACATGAATTCCATGCCAGTTTATCAATATACTCTCATGACATCTCCGTCTTAACAGAAACCTGGCTAAAACCTGATATTAATGACAATTTAATTCTACCTCCAGGTTACAGTATACATAGAATAGACAAAACAAACAAATGTAGCCATAATATATAAATCAGATCTTAAACCAGAACGCACAGAACCACACAGCCTAGCTTTCAACAGTACAGAAATATTATTCACTAAATTAGAGATTAACCCCAACAAGTACCTAACTATAGTAGGTATTTATATTCCCCCAGGCACCTTGCCTTACTTGAAATTCTTCACTACATATCCTTCACATTCCTTCAAGAAACAGTAATAATGGATGACTTTAATGTTGACTGAATCACTTGCAACTCTTGACAGTCCCATTAATTTTATTAACCTGCATGACTTTACCCAACTTATACAGTTTCCAACTACAGTTGACAAAGCCACCAGACAGCAGTCTATACTGGATTGGTTCCTTATTAAAAGAACATCTCACAGTATTCAGTCAGGCTGTCTCCCTGACAGCATCAGCAGTCACCTCCCAACCTATCTGCTTAGACAACACCTTCAACCCCCCATAAATACCACCTGTTGCCTAATTAGAAACTAAAAAGATTTTAACCTTCATTTATCTCACTCCTACGTACTTGTAACTGGACCCCACTCAAAACCCTCGCCATGGATACTGCAGTGGAATACTTTAACAGTACTTTCCTCGAACGTTCTGTACAAAATAGCCCCAAGCAGAGCTATAAGACCGAAATCAAACTACGCACCTTGGCTAACAAAAGAAACCAAAAAAAACTATTGAAAAAAGGATAAAGCCTGGGCACAATGGCACAACAAAAAAACCCAAGCCAACCTTGACCAATACCAACTTCCACATGATATTCAGCTAAAACACAATAATAATACACAAAATTTTTGGTCCACCATAAAAAATTGCTTTAACCTGACCAACAATCAACACCAGCCCCATCAGTCACTAAGACGCAAGACAGTATAGCCACACAGTTTAATACATTCTTTACTAACTCTATACTTTCACTTTCTAAGAAAGTTTTTAAAGCTCCACTAACTATCCCAACTCTAGCCATGGAAACCAATGACAACTTTTCTTTTAAACCTATCCAAACTAACACTATAAAGAAACTACTTGGCAGACTTAAACTTGCCTCCCTTGCAGCTGATAAATTACATTCTGAATTCCTTAAACTAGCAGCAGAAGCCATCTCCTACCCTGTCTTAATTCTCATCAACCGCTCTGTATCAGAACACTGCATTCCATACCTCTGGAAAATATCTTACATCACCCCACCACATAAAGGAGGGAACTCTGCTGTGCTCTGTAATTACTGGAAAAATGTAATCTGATGTTGTTAATCTTCATTCATTCATATCGAATGGGTATTGGTTCCATCCTTGGAACCAACTCAGACATTATAACAAGCTTGCACCAACCAAAAGCTCTCGAGCTAAGCTTACCCATTGTGCCCCTCTCCATCTCCTCAGATCTCGTTTGCCACGTATAGTGCCAAGATGCGTCAGGCCCGCTCTCAGCTAAGTGGTATATATTTTCTTATATTTTTTCGGTAATATTTCTTATGCTTCTGGGATTTTTCCCCTCTAATCCTTCTTTTATTAGTTGCTGATAATTTGCTTACCCTTTCTGTATGAGTGACTTTCCTGATTTTCTTACCAATTTTTTGGTATTTCTTCATACCATTTGTGGTACAGGCCCCGCCTATATCCCTGTGATAGCTATTAATACCATCTCTGGTATTCTTTTCCTTTCCCTTTACCCATTGGGTACTCTTTTTACCATTGTTGGTAATTTTAAAAAAAAGTCACTATTCCTTTCCTTGACTGTGTGTGAGAGTCTGTTTTGTGCTCTTCTCAGCTATTGTGACAGGGCCTTTCTCTTATTGCTGTTTATTTGTAGCTTGGTAGATTGAATTATAGACCAATTGTTGTAATGGCTGACAAGAAGGGGGACAGCAGGTTTCAAGCAGTGTGATAAGTATGGCAGGAAAATGCCTAATTCCGACGGACATTTATCGTCTTGGTGTTCCACACTTGAAGGTTCAACCCCCATGCGAACTATACAAGGGCTTTAGTGCCCGCACATTGGCTGAAAGAAAAAAAAAAGTTAATTTGAAAGGGACTTTTGAAAACCCCTTTCTCAGAGGCTTTATCTGAGGCGGAGGTCTCAACCCCTCCAAAAAAGAAATCGAAGAAGAGGAGTCAGTCTGTACCATCTTCTCCTCATACTAGTGAATCTAAATCTGCTGAGTCCCATATGGAACCGAAATCCAAACAGCTGAAAATGACTTCTGCACCCATCTTGGCACCGGAGCCTAAAACTCTGGCCATGGTGCCGTCCTTAACTACAGAACCGATAATGTCTTCACCACCTACTGTACCAACCACTTCAACGGTACCACAGACCCACTCGGCACCAAAAATAGTCTCTCCAATGCAGGTCATTAACCCCCCTCCAAAGCAAATGTCTGGTCCTTTGACCACGATGCTGAAGGTCAAAATCTTGGCTCGGACCTGATATTCCCTGTATGTAGATCCATTTTTTGAATGGCCTGATTCTCAATCGGGGATGTCGGCCTGCTCCACCAGGAGCCTTTCGGAGCTCAACATAGTGAGACTCGTGGATCAGCTCCTGGTGGGCAGAGGAATTCCTACTCCTCCTAAATCCTCCTTCCCACCCGGAGCTGAGGAATCTGCTCCACAGACTCCGAAATATATTCCTTCAACTTCTCCACGGGCATCGGAACCCCTGATGCTGACACCTATCCCGGTTCCAGCTTCTTCGGTTCCACTGGTAGATCTTACCTTGGTTCCGGAGCCTACCCTATGGCCCTCGACGCAATCTGAGCCGAACCATCCTCATGGTCGTGACTGGTCTGTTGGCACCATGACCCCTAGTACGGCACCTATTCTTTCTATGGTGCAGTCTATGGTCCTGGTTGCTTTGACGGCTTTGAGTCCTCTCATGGCTCCTTCCCTGGGAGCGTGCTCATCAGCGTGGGGTGTGACCTCAGTTTCAAGGTTGTCTTTCTTGGTTCTGGGCTCCCATCCCTCTTTGGTTGGACCTGATTTCCAGGTAATTAAGAGGACACGCACCTCAGCAGGTTCACAGATGGTCCCTTCTGTGCCAGAAGGCCACATATACATGTCCTCTAGTCCCCAGCTGAGACAGTCCATTACCCTGAGACATCGAGCATGGGAACCTCAAGATACTGTACCACAGGGCACCCTCTCTTTGGAGTCCTCTTCAGATGCCTCCTCTGAGGGCCATGCCATAAGAGATCGTGCAAGAGGAAGCACATGGATTCCCCTGAAGAATCCCTCACCGAAGATACAGACTGTGATGAGGGGGAAGGGTCCCCATGATCGCCCCCTGAGGATGTCTCTTTTAGGGACATACTAGAAATCTTAAAGCAGCGATGAGACTGAAAGCCCGCCAACCCTTTCTTTGAGGAGTCTGTATTCTTGCAGACTCTCCATGCTCTACCCTCTACTTCCTGGGTGACCCCGTCTGCGGGTGATCTAGTTCACCTCATCGTGCAATGTTCCTAGAAGAATCCTGACACCACTGAGCTTATCCCCTGGAGACCAGACAAAATTCTATCCCCTCCGGAGGATCACTCCCATTGTTCCAAAGGCTTGGCAGTAGACACTATGGTAGTGGCAGCAGCCACTTGGAAATAACTCGCCAAGGAGAGTCCTAATGTCCATCCTGTAAACAGGGAGTCTCAGACGAGGGACAGACTAGGGAAGTGGTGTATGCTTCATCGACCTTTGCTATTTGATCCTTGAATTACCTGGCACAGTTTACCAGGGACTTGATCACGGAACCCTAGAAGGAGCAGTATCTGATGAGGTACGTGACAAAGTTGCCTCACAGCTTGCCACCCTAGAATCTATACCCAAGTCGTCCATGTGGTTGATCTCTCATACTACCAAAGGGGCGGCTCGAGCAGGCGTTTTCATGAGACTTTGCGCTTGAATGCACTTATGTGACTTTGGGACCCTTTTAAGTCTCCCTTTGTCAGCACTCCTGTTGACACATCCTCTCTTTTCGGTCCAGAGGTGAAAGACTTAGCCAGATGTGAAAAGGGCGGCAAGACCCTGTCTGCTGTGGGCGTACGTTTTTCTACTCCCCAGTGATACTACTCTAGGAATCAGAGGAGTGGGAAGATGTGGTTCAAGAAATCCCAGGGTCCTTTCCGCGACACATGTGACGAGTTTTCCCCGAAGGGCAGAGGGGTTGAACTCATCAGGAAGATGCCCCTAATGAGGCATAGGGGGTCTGTGTAATCAGGGATCCAGCAATTCTTTCTCTGAACAGCCCTATCACTGTTCCTGTAGAATGGCCCGATTGTTTGCCTCTGGAAGCAGTCGGGGAACGATTTTCTCTGCACCACCTAGCCTGACATTCCATAACAGATTCTTGGGTGCAGATGATGATTACCAGAGGGTATCACATCCCTTTCGATATTTACCCGAGGCCACAAAGGCAAATCCCCAACATTCCACCCAGTCAATGAGATGCAGCAGCGTAAGAAATTCAAAAGCTGCTTTTAAAAAGAGTCATCCAAACAGACCCACCAGACCAGATAGAATCCAGATTTTACTCAAGGTTCTTTTTAGTGCCAAAAAAGACAGGTGACTGGAGGCCAATTTTGGACCTCAGCATCCTAAACAAGTTCGTCAGACAAACAAAATTCAGGATGGTCACGGTTCAGTCTATCCTCCCATTTGATGGAGAAAGGCAATTGGATGTGCTCGATAGGTCTTCAGAATGCATATTATCACATAAAAATGGACGAACACTGAAAGAGATGTCATCGTTTCTGGATGGGAGCCAATCACTACCAATTTTGAGCGCTGCCATTTGGTCTCTCCACAGTCCCCACAGTGTTCACAAAATGTATGGCAGTGTTAACAGCTCACTTGAGACTATAAGGATTCTGGGTGTTTTTGTATTTAGACTTTTGGTTCCTTACCGCCCCTACCAAGTGTCTACTGCTTCTAGCCTTGCATTTACACCCTACAGCTAGCAAGATCCTTAGGGGTCTCAATAAATGAAGAATAGTCCAAACTGGTACCTACTCAAAATCTAGAATTCATAGGTGCAACATTCGACACTTAGTCTTGCCGGGTCGCCCTCCTGCTTCACAGGCTCCAAAGACTAAGATCTCAACTCCAAGTGATACTGTCTCAGGACAAGGTCCCAGCTCGTGCAGTCCTTCAGCTACTAGGATCAATGGCCCCAACTATTTCCTCTAGCAAAACTACACATGAGACTCCTACAATGGCTCCTAACATCACAGTGGCCCCTTTTAACTCATCATATGTCCTTCCCGATCCACGTAGCAAACAGCTGCAAACAAGACTTAGTTTGGTGGATGAAACCAGAAAAGGAACTATGGAGTTGCCCATTCTCACCCTGTCAGCCCAAGGCCATAGAGACCATGGACGCATCTCTGATGGGGTGGGGGCATTTTCAGAGAAAGACAATCCAAGGCACCTGGTTCCCCCGAGGAGGTCAACCTGCATATCAGTGTGCTAGAACTGAGGGCAGTGCTTCTGGTGTTGCAAGCATTCCAATCTGTCCTCCTGTCAGGGACAGTTGCTATCCAGTCGGACAACATGTCCGTTGTTTGGTATATTAACAAACAGGGGGAACTGAATCCTACCCATTTTGGCAGAAAGCCATGAGAGTTTGGCAGTGGCCAATATCTTCCATCCACTTTCTGATAGCAACACACATTTCCAAGGATTCCAACATAATTACGGACAAGCTGAACAGATGCTTTCTTCTGCCTCACGAGTGGTCCCTCAATCCTGTCATAGTGGCAAAGATCTTCAGCTGCTGTGGTCAGCCTTGCTGAGATTTATTTGTGTCCCCCACCAACCACAAATGCAGCAGCTACTTGCCCTAATCCCCCTTCAGTGGGGAGTCCACCAAGGGATGCTGTAATATACAGTTGGCCCATGGGAGTTATTTATGCCTTTCCTCCTCTTCCTCTGATCCCACAATTTCTAAAGAAGGCTCTTTGGTTGAGAAGCAGAGTAATCCCATTGCACCCTAATGGGCCTGACAAGTTTGGTTCCACTTCCTTTGGCCTCACCTGGTCCACTGACCATGGACTCTGGATCCAACTCTGGAATTACTGTCACACCCGTAAGGGTTGATCCATCCACACATATCAAGTCTCAAGCTGACAGCTTGGTTCCTCCCCTTCCAGTAATTGCCAGGCAGAATAATCTATCCTCCCCTGTACAAAACATTCTTCTGGCTTCCCATAAGCCATCCACCAGAAAACTTTATCTCAGCAAGTGGAAAAGAGTCGTACTTTGGCCTTGAGAGAGAGGACTAGACCCCTTTTAGCCTTCGGTTAGCTCTGTATTGGACTATTTATCAAACCTCCTACATTTGGGAGCGGCAGCTTCCACCATTCGAGTCCACCTGGCAGCTGTTTCAAATTTCCTCAATGGCTTCCCAGACTCCTCTTTGATATCTCACCATCTCTGTAAGACCTTTTTGGAAGAGGTCACAAATATTAGACCACCCTTCAAAGAGCCAATTGAACCTTGGAATTTGACACTAGTCTTACAAACCTTGACTCGTCCTCCCTTTGCTTGCTGCCACTTGCAATATGAAGTTTTTA
Source organism: Protopterus annectens (assembly GCF_019279795.1). Classification (NCBI taxonomy): domain Eukaryota; kingdom Metazoa; phylum Chordata; order Ceratodontiformes; family Protopteridae; genus Protopterus; species Protopterus annectens. The sequence continues at coordinate 619,674,915 of NC_056741.1, read as the reverse complement.
TCTCGGAAAACTTTATTCTTAGTAGCAATTACCTCAGCAAGGCGAATATCAGAACTACAAGCCTTGTGCATAAAATGCCCCTTACATGGTTTTCCATAAATAGAGAGTATCACTTCGGATTAACCCCTCTTTCTTACTCAAAGTTGTTTCGGATTTGAGTATTAATCAATCAGTTGATCTGCCAGTCTTCTTTCCCAATTTTTCTAACAAAGGAGAGTATTGTCTGCATTTGTTTGGATGTACATAGACAATTAAGTTTCTACTTGGACAGGACTAAATCACTATGAAAATCTGACCAATTATTCTTATCCTTCTCAGGACCAGAATGGCAAAACCTGTTTCTAAAGTAACTTTAGCTAAATGACTGAGAGATTGTATTTCCTTTGTCTACCAACAAAACCAAATCCAAACTAAAATCAAAGCACACTCAACCAGATCAGTTGCTATGTCTGTTGCTTTCCATTCCAGAGCTTCCATGGACAACATTTGTACAGCAGCCACATGGGCTAATCCTCATACTTTTATCACTCATTACAAATAGAATTTGGTCTCCAGGGGGAGAGCATCCTTTGGCTCAGTGGTGCTCAGGAATATTCTTCCATAGGGCCTCCCAGGGATTCAAGTAGCTAGGGACTCTGTCCCATTTATCATGAATGAATGAAGATTAACAACATCAGGTAAAGAAGTTTGGTTCCTACCATAACGTTCCATCTCTGTTATTGATCTTCATTCATTCGTGACATCCCACCCCCTCTGAAAGGCTCCTGTTAGTTCGGATTTGGTCCTAGCTTCATGATAGGGTATTTGCTCAGACAAAGCCTCTGCTTTCCTTTCTTATGGGCAAACTTGATCTGAGGAGATGGAGAGGGGCATTATGGGTAAGCGTAGCTCGAGAGTTTTTGGCTGGCTTGTTATAATGTCCAAATTGGTACCGAGGACAGAACCGATACCCATTCATCAGGAATGAATGAAGATCAACAACACAGATGGAACGTTATGGTAAGAACATAACTTCTTTTTCACACCCAGCTTTTAAATTACCTTTTCCGTAACAATCTCCTGTCTGATGCACAACACCGTTTCCACCCCATTCACAGTACCCAACTGCTCTTCTAAGCTTTACTAACACTATCAATAACTATAGAAATGAAGGCAAAATGGTATTATCCATCTTAGACACGTCTAAAGCATTCGGTACAGTTTCCTACCAGAAACTTGTCAGCTGGCTCACCTCCCTTAAACTCAGTAATTCATCTGTAGCTTGGTTCCATAACTATGTAACTGACTGCCAACAAGCTGTCAAAATGGCAGCAAGACCTGTCTTCTCTTACCTGTTACCTCAGGTATCTCTCAGAGCTCAATCCTAGGTCCGCTTTTTGCTATGTTTACCAATAGGTTTAACACCACTACCCACCTTGTCACCATTGTTCAGTACGCAGATGACTGTACCCTCATCTGTGCAGCATGCACCCTACAACAGGTCAAAGCAACAATAGAGCAGGCCTTTTCAGCCATGGAATCTTGGCTGTCTGACTCAAATCTAATTCTTAATCCAAACAAAACTAAATTCCTGCTCTTTCAACCTGGCAAATCCCCTGACTCTCCATCTTCATTTCATATTTGCTCGTCAGACAGTGCTACTATATCAACAGTTCCCAAAACTAAACTTTTAAGTGTAGTGATCAACAACATGAAATTTGACAAACCCGTATCACAGGCCACCAAAAAGGTATACACAAAACTAGGTTCTGTTTACAGAATCAAATCATTCCTCACTCCTACTATGACAGGCTATTGCCAGAACCCAGCTGCTCTCTACTTTGCTGTATGCCTCCCTGATTTTAACAATTTAAAGAAAACTGATTTAGCAAAACTTGAGATTTGCTATAATAAAATAGCTAAATTTGCAACAAATTCCCCTCACTGTACCCATCACTGCTTGGCCGTAAAGCAACTCCGCTGGTTAGGACTACCCCATTACTTAACCTTTGCCCAGCTCTCTACTACTTATAAAATCTTTCACCATCCAGACAATGTCCCTGCTCTCCAACAACTGATCCATCCCAGAGCTAACACTCTAGTCGTTTGCCCCTCAGATAAATCTCTTCTACACATTTTCAAATCAAACAGTAGTGCTGGTGACTATTCCAACTGTATCTCCAAAATTGGGATACTATCCATCAGCCTACCGTAACTACTCCTAACTCATTTCAAGAAACTACTGAAGGACTACGTGAGTAATAACTGTTTGTGCTCATGCTTCACCCCTGGCTAGATCCCCAGTCTTCCTTCCTTTATCACCCTCCATCCAGTTATGTCAAGCATATGTAAATTAGTCACAAATGTTCTTTGTGTTTCACTGTTGCAGTCATCACATTTGGGTTATCCCTGCCAGGCCTGAATACCAGAGGCTTAGTATTTCTGCGTTGGTTGCTGTTGCTTCAGGACTGACTTAGGTAGTCAGTAGTGTAAAGTAAGGCAGCCGACACCATTACATCGGTGTTTCTTGCCACGGAGCCCAAAGCAGAAGCAGTTTGCACGAGTGCCGGTTGTCCGCTACCTGAGTTTCGTCTTCCGAATTGAAGCTGAAGTCTTCTAAAGCCAAGTACCCCGTTTGGGATCCTTTTTTCTTGCACTAACCGATATCAGAAAAAGTTAACAATTGTCTCGCCTGTGGAAAGCAAATAACCACACCGAGACTTTCATTCTTACTGCATCACTTGCTTAGGCCCAGACCACGACGTCTCCCGCTGTCACTTTTGTGCTTTGTTCAACGCTGGAACTATACGTCGTCGGGCCCTTATTGTAGCTAGATATTTTCGCTTACAGTCCTCGAATTCCAGTATGACTTCGGTAAGCCATCCGAAAGCAGATCTTGTGAAAAAACGTAAAGGTAAAGACAGAGACAGACTGCACAGGTCCAAACCTACTGAAGACGCGTCCGTTAAGCTAGTCATCAGTTTTCCAGTTCTCCGTGAGATGCTTTTGCAGCCCCTGATGCCCACTTCTCTGGATTTGCCGGCCGCTACTGCGACCCTTTTGGAGTTTAGTATGCCGCAAAACTCTTCTTCGACTAAGAATCCTGCAGTTCTCTCCTTGGATGGGTCCGGAACCGCTGAGCAGGCACCAGCTTTCGAGGAAGCACATCGCACTACCGATTCTAGACACAAACCGACGACTTTCGCATCTACTGTTTTTTCAAAAACTACTGAGTTTCTAAGGTCCAGGTTACGAACCACACCCAAGAAACCGACGACCCAATCTCAGGCACCTGCTTCCTTGCCATAGTCTCAAATGTATAAAATGGCAGAAGACCTTATCGTGCTGATCAGGGGAAGCCAAGCTACCCCTTCCAAAAGAAAAAGAGATCTGTCTCCAGTAGTTTTGTCTGAACAGGAGTCTGATGACTCTGATGCCTCTGAATATGAAGACATGCAACCCCTCTCTGCATATGAGGATTCTGATGCAGAGAAATCCATTCCTTCAGCCTCTCCCGAGGACTTATTCTTTGGGGAATCCCTTCATACCTTAAGGGAGCATTTCCAATGCGAATGTCAGGACTACCCTCAGTCTAAAAAGAGACTCTGGGAATTCTTGGATCTTCCACAGCACAGACCCCTGGCCATTCCCCCAGTCCTGGATGTTGTGGAGGATGTTTTACTGGAATCCAGTTTGACTCCTGACGACCTCCCTTCTGCACCCAGAAAACCAGACCGGTATTACAGAGTCCCTGACTCTCACAAATTTATTTTTAAAAATCTTACTGCTGACCCTGAGGTAATTTCTCAAGGGCCTAAAGGAATTAAAGCAATCTCTGCTAAGAATCCCACCCCCTCAGATAGGGATTCCCGAGCACTAGACAGATTGGTTAAAAAAGTATGCAGCTCTTCTACTCTTGCTATCAGGGCACTAACTTGCCAGTTCCATATGCTAAAATTTCAGCAATATACCCTGGAACTCCTCAAACAAAGTGTCTTCCTTTCATGCTTGTGCAGAATCTAAAGAGTTACAAGAGTTAATGCATTCTGCAAGTCAAGTAACTAAACACACCTTGCACTGTGGGTTTAACGCCCTAGAAGCTTCTTGCAGGGCAGCAGTCACCGGTTCTGTCCTAAAAAGACGTGCATGGCTTAAGGAACAGCCCTTGCCAGACCATGTTAAATCTAAATTGTTGGATGCACCCTTGCACAAAGACAATTTATTTGGCACTAAGGCAGAAGAGGTCTTAAAAAGATGGAAGAAAAAGCTAAATCTATGCAGACAGTTAAGGATTTCTTACAGGTCCAGCCACCTAGGTTCAGCAGACATTGCCCCTCCAAGCACTGGTCCTTTCCTGCTTCCACCAGGTCAGTTCAGCCCAGACCCTGTGGAAGCAGACCCCCCAGACAGCAGCCTAAGGGAATGCAGAGATCAAAACAGTGGACTTCCTCCACTTCAAAAACGGGGAGTTCTAAGCCACCCCCTCATGGTAAGAACTCACAATGACTCTCCTCCTCCACCCCTTCCCTCTGCCCACCTTCACTTACCCCTAGGAGGAAAACACTCCTTTCGCTCAAGCACCTGGGCCACCATTACCAATGACCAATGGGTCCTCAACATAGTGTCCCAGGGATACAAATTTTCTTTCCAAACCTTTCCAACTCCAAAAGGGTCCCAGTTCTACCTCCAAATCAGTGGGCAGAGGCACAAAAGCAAGTCCTTTCCCGGCACTCTATGAGGGCTATAGAGCGTGTTCCTACAGAACAAAAAGGCCAAGGTGTCTACTCCATACTTTTTCTGCTACCTAGAAAAGAGGGCACCTGGCACCCCATCCTCGATCTATCCATTCTAAACACCCTCCAGCAGCTGCTACCCATGCTCTCCAAGGATGCTTGGCTAGCCACCCTAGACCTAAAAGAGGCCTACCTCCACATTCCTATCAAGGAATCATGCGGGAAATATCTGCTTTTCAGGGCAGGATCTCTGCACTTTCAGTTCTCTGCACTTTCCTGTGGCTTATCTACTGCTCTCAGAGTTTTCACAAAATGTCTGGCTGCGACCATTGCCTTTTGCAGACAAAGGAGTGCCCAAATTTACCCATACGTAGACTGCCTAATTCAGGCAGGCAGCCAGGAAAAGCTGCTCAAGAATCTGGCCTTTGTAAAATCCCTACTGACCTCCCTAGGGTACACAATCAACGAAAATAACTCAAATAAGTACCCACCCAAAGGATTATATTCCTGGGAACAAGCCTGGACACGGCATCCCAGATGGCATTCCTTACACCAGAGAAGCAAACTTACCTGACAGCCTACTTCTCTCAATTAGCCACCAGACCCCAGTTATCTGCAAGGAAAATCCTGCAAGCTCTGGGGTTCATGGCATCTTGTATTCTACTCATTCCATATGTCAGACTGCATATGAGCAAACTTCAGTGGTACCTAAAAAGCCTTTGGTGTAAACACTCTCAAGACCTGGAAACTCTTATACCCATGATACCTTGCCTCAGAAAAGATTTTCTTTGGTGGGCAGCAGCTTGCTGCCACAACAGGCAACTACCTTTCTCACCCCCCCCGCCACCCAGACCCTCACCACAGATGCATCAGACTATGCCTGGGGTGCACACCTGGAAGGAAGGTGCATACAGGGCCAATGGAGCCCACAGCAAATCCATCTGCACATCAACCAAAAAGAGATGATAAATGTCCAGCATGCCTTGACAGCTTTCAAGCCCCTTCTCCCCCCAGGGACTCTCCTGATCAAAGCAGACAACACCTCTCTGATGTGGTACATTAACAAGCAGGGAGAGACTCATTCCTACCTAATATGCAGGCTGGCCATGACCCTTTGGCACACAGTCTCTGCCATGCAACTCCACCTGTTAGCACAATTCATGCCAGGTTCTCTAAACTTTGACAGACCACTTAAACAGAAATCTTCTGGACCCACACGAGTGGCAGCTAGACAAAAGAACCTTCACCCTAATAACTCAGAAATGGGGCACCGAGAAGGTCGACCTCTTTACCTCCCACACCAACCATCAGCTCAGCAAGTTCTGCACCAGGGAGCATCACTGCATGGCTTGGAAAGTGGATGCCCTGTCTTTCCCCTGGGTCAGTCCATCAGTCTATGCCTTTCGTCCACTACCTCTCATCCCCAGGGTACTGCTCAAAATAAGGGAGGAAAAACCAAGGACAATTCTTATTGCTTTAGACTGGCCTCGCCAACACTGGTACCCACTGCTGTGCAGCCTGTCCCCACTGCCATCATGGCATCTCACTCAGACCCCAACCCTCCTGACCCAGAGGGAAGGAGAATTCATGCATCCCCAATTGCAGACCCTCAATTTGGCAGCTTGGCTTATTCCCTAACCACCGATAAATCTGCCAACCTCAGTAAACAGGTTCTAGATGTTATATGTGAGGCCAGACGACATAGCACTAGAAAGTCTTATGCTGACAATTGGAAAAGGTTCTGCACCTGGATTCAGGCTAAGGGAGCTAATACTGCACAGCCCTCCCTCCCTCTCATCCTGGATTACTTGGCTGACCTGCTACACAGTGGTCTCTCTTTTGCTATCTATGCTCATTTCCCCACTGAGCAGCCCCTTTTCTCACACCCTCTGATCAAACAATTCCTAAGAGGGGCTAGCAACTTGAGGCCACCCAGAAGAGCACCAACCCCAGCTTTGGACCTTAACTTTGTATTGGAAAAGCTCACCCTGCCCCCCTTCGAACCAGCATCTTCATCAGAGCTAACATTTCTCTCCTGGAAGACAGCTTTCTTTCTGGCCATCACTTCAGCCAGAAGGGTCTCCGAGCTACAGGCACTCATGGCTGTGGAGCCCTTCATCATCTTCCATGCTGACAGCGTTTCCCTCAAGACTGACCCATCCTTCATGCCCAACGTGGTGTCCAGTGTGGCTCTCAACCAGTCCATTAATTTGCCAACCTTTTTTCCTAACCCCCAGAACAAGGGGGAAAGGATCCTGCACTCTCTGAAGGTGAATTGACAGCTCAGATTCTATATAGATGGGACTAAATCCTTCTGAAAGTTTGATCAGTTGCTGGTTAGCTTTGCTGCAGGGGCAGAGGGCAAAGTCATCTCCAGACAAACAATTTCCACATGGATAACACACTGCATCCATTTCTGTTACAAGCAACACAGAAAGCCCCCCCCCCAAGGGGGTCAGGACTCACTCTACCAAAGCAGCCTCCACCTCTGCAGCTTTCCTCAGAGGAGTCCCCACCAAGGACATCCTGGAGGCTGCCACCTGGACATCTGTTCACACTTTCACCAAACACTATCACCTGCGTATCTTCTCCAAATCCAGTGCAGGGTTTGTCTTTCCAGTGTTGCAGGGCATCCTAGCCAGCCCATAGTTTCCTTGACTGCCTTCACCCTTTTCCTCAGCTTTGGGAATCAACCCAAAGGTGATGACTGCAACAGTGAAACACAAAGAACATAGTACAGTTGTGTACACTTATAAATGTAGATGTTAGAGTGTATTCACTGTTGCAGTCCTGGTTTCCCTCCCTCCACCCCCGTCTTCTTTCTTCTCTCTCCTTACAAGGGACATTTTGGTATTTACTTTTTACTGGTGGGGTTCTTCCACCAGAACCTGGCTCCCACTTGGGGGCTCCTGACAGGGCAAGAAAAACTGATATAATAGCATCGGCTGCCTTACTTTATGCTACTGACGACCTGACGTCAGTCCTGAAGCAATAGCAACTAACGCAAGAATACTAAGCCTCTGGTATTCGGGCTGGCCGAGGGCTACTTTGGCAGGGATAACCCAAATGTGATGACTGCAACAGTGAATACACTCGAACATCTACATTTATGGTAAGTGTACACGACTGTACTTTTTTCATACCCCCCCATATTTACCCAGCCCAATCCTTCTTTTCTCTTTCATACCCCTTAAATCATTGTCATCTACTGATTCCACTTCTTCTTAACCTACCCACCTTTCCTTTACTCTGTTTCCCATATTCTTATTCCCACTAGCTAAAGTCTCTTACTGTCTTCTCCTAATCTGTATAATTTCATTACTTTTTCAACCTGTATTGGTTGATACTCTACAGTTTTTGGTTTTACTGTTATAATTTGAAATATCTGCTCTGATCATCAGTGTGAAATTTTACAACACTTGCAGTCAAATGACTATACTTTACTATACAAAATGACCTGACTACACAACCTGTAAGATATGTCCTTAACTATGTGAAACCAGGAACTTTACTTCGGCTACTTATACGAACATCTCACCATTACATAATGTAAACCTTTTAAGTTATACTACCTGTAAATTGTTTCATACTTCCCATTTTTATTATTGCATTGTATGAATTCTTGTATTTTCTAAAATTGTTAGTTTGTAACTGTAATCTGCAATGGAGCTTTTCTCCTCTGGCCTTCACTGAAAATGAGTGCTGTTCCTAGTCAGACTTTCCTGGGAAACAAATGTAAAATTTAAAATAAATAAAATGTTAAATGTATTACATGACAGTGTGAAATATGGTGTGGTTTACTTGAAAGAAATGCATATTGTTTATAGAAAAGTAGATGCTTTTTTGTATGATGCCTTAATTCAGGGCACTTTATCTATTGAGGAATATAATTTTTATTTATAGTGCTAAACCTTGAGTTCCCTCAATTTTCTACATCCCAAAGGTCCATTAAGGACATCTATGATCTGCCCCCAGACCAATTGTTTCAGCCCGTGGATCAAAAACCCATTCAATTGCCTTATACTTGGACACAAAATTGAAACACTTCTTGAACCTCTGTCCTCGTAGATTAAAAGATTCATGTAACTTTTTGAGAAGCATTACTGGTGACTTGTGGCAGCAGGATGTTAGTTTTGTAATCATTGACGTTGTAGATCTTTTTGGAAGTATTCCATATGAGGTGGGTCTTGAATGGTTTAGGGAGTCACTTTTACTGTATGAATTTGTGGAACAGAGTAAAATAAGTTTGATGGTAGGTCTGATGTAAATAGTACTGAATAATAACATCTGATGTTGTCCTCCTCATTCTTCTTCACACATGGGTCTCAGATCCAACTTGGCCACTTCTCACAGACTTTAGTTTCCAAGCTTTCCCTTACCCATAATCCTCTGCCCCTAGCCCAGCCTCCCCAGATTTCATTTGCTGCCGGTGTGCCTAGACATGGTTATCCAGTGCTCAGCTAGGTTTGTCTTTTCTGAAAGTTTTTCAGTATATTTTTCAGCTTATTTCTTTTGTTATAGCTAGTATTCTGTACCTCCCCTGTTCCCTTTAGTTATCAAGGCAATTATTCTTTTCTTCTCTCCCTTCAGGCTCTAGCCTTGCTTTCTTTCTTCCTTGTGCATTTGATCTGTTGGTACGGTAGCTGTAGTAGTATTTCTGTACAGGTATTTGTACTGTTATATTTGGTTTGTTGAATTCTCTGGTTAAATTTTCTTGTATACTTTTTGTGTGCTTGGCTTTTTGCTATGGAGAAGCCAAAAGGTTTTAACAGGTGCTCCAAGTGTGAGAGATTCTGCACTCAGATGCACATGACTGTTGTGTGTGTTGCTTAGGTGCGGCTCACTTGGACACCCCTTGCAACATTTGTGAGGGGTTTAATTCCAGAGCCATAAAAGAATATAAAAACAAGTTAATCTTAAGGGACTTTTGCCCTCTATTTCTTCTTCTCCGGGGGCTCAACCCCCCTTCAAGCATTCACTCAGCTCTGAGGCCATGAAATGGCACCTCAAGGAGCCTAGGATGTCTTCAGAGCCGACAATATTGGCAACAAGGCCTATGCCTGCTCCGTCAGATCCGATTGGCTTAATGGATCCGGGCGAGCCTTTGGCTTCGGTCGCATCATTGGATCCTAAGACTTCGAATCTAAGTTCTCCCCTTCAGATCCGTAGATCCCTGGATTTGCAATCTTCATCTAGGTCTCCTGGGAGATCAATTTTTTTGGTCTCTCCCACTATGCTATTCAGGATCCTTCAGACCCCAGGCATTCTCGCCCATCTTTGGTGGCTTCCTCCAGATCCTGTCGGAGCTCGTATCTTGACGTGGACAAAATGGTCAGATCCATCATCATGGCCTAGATTCAGATGGGGGTTCTTCCCCACTCCATCTTCTCGTGGATCCGTGGGTTTCGGTTTTGGAGCCCCAGGATAGTAGTGTTCCTAGGGATTTAGGGTTGGATCAGAAAGCCCTTGCTTCTTCGACTCCAACTGTTAACTTGACTGCCTGCACTCAGAGATCTTCGGATCAGAGTGCATCACGGATCCGGGATGTCGTGGCCGGATCCAAGGGGCAGGGTTCAGCTCCGGTGTCCTCGGATCAGTCCTTTCCCCTTGGGGCTTCGGCTCTCAACAGCGTGCATCCGGTTCTGTCTGGGAGTCGAGGTTCTTGTGGGCTTCCTCCATCTTCCTTGGGGTGCTTCAGCTCTTAGGGATTTCAGTGAGGCCTCCCTGAGACCCTCTGCCTTCCAGGTCTTAGTAAAGGCTTTCTCTGTTAGCAGAGTGCAGGACCCTTTGACTACTGCTTCACCCCATGTACCCTCTCTGGATCGGGGCCTTGGATCTACCATTTTTGTCTAGGGTCAGCTTGTCTCGAAGGACCTCCAGTCTGTTCCACCAGAGGTGGCCTCTTCCTTTTCCGATTCCTACCCTGAATACCCTCTTCCTTTTCCGATTCCTACCCTGAATACCCCACCAAGGAGATCACACAGAAGAGGATGTGCAAAAGGAGGCACGTAGACTCTCCTAGGGTGTCCCTCACCACGGATACAGATTACGATGAGTGAAAGAGGTCTCCCAAATTGCCACCAGAGGATATCTCTTTTGTAGACATCTTAGAGACCTTGAAGTTGAAAGGTGGCTGGTCGTCCATAAACCCCTCTTCGGAGGAATCTTCATTTCTGGAGGCCTTGGATGGAACCATCTACATTTTGTGTAGTCCCCCCCCCCTCCCCCTGTGGACGCTCTTGTTGATCTCGCCCATCAGGCCTGGAAGGAGATGGACACTATAGAACCATTTCCCAAACATCCAGGTGACATTCTGTCACCCACGGAGGAGCATGCTTTTAGGAGTAAGGATATTCCAGTTGATGCCATAGTGGTGGCAGCCACTACTAAGAAAGAGCTCACCCAGTAGAGCTCAACTGTCCATCCGTTGAACAAGGTGTCCAGAGCGATGGACTGGCTTGGGAAGTCATCTGCACTTCTGCCTCGGAGCCAGTCACCTTTGGCCTCATCACAGCCCTCTAGGTATTTACCAAGTGCATGGTAGTGGTTGCAGCTAGTCTCCAACTGCAAAGGTTTCAGGTATTCCCGTATTTGGACAATTGGCTCCTGACTGCCCCCACTCAGCGTCAACTTTGTCAGGCCAGGTACTATATTTTCCAGCTGTCTCACCTTCAAGGCATTACTATGAATTTGGACAAGTCTCAACCTATGCCGGTTCAGACCTTGGATGTCATCAGAATTCAACTGGACACTACTACTCAAATAGCTGCCTTGCCACAACATCACAGCGAAACTTTCAAAGTCTCAAGTCCAAGTCATTATGAATCTTACGTCTCCTCTAGCCAGGTTGATTCTTTGAGCTCTGGGATCTCTGGCAGCTGCTTTTCTTTTGGTTCCGTTAACCAGGTACCATATGCACATTTTGCAACGAACACCATCTATTCAGTGGTCCATTCTGCATCGGCTCCTGTCAGGTTGACAAACATTTGCAGGTCTCTTCTACTTTGGTGGATTCAGGCAGATCTGACAATCAGCAGGCCTTTCACTCTCCCCATCTCTTCAGCCACTGTGACCATGGGCGCTTCTTGTCTAGGGTGGGGAAGGGGGGCATTTCCAGGGGAAGATAGTCCAAGGCACATGGACTTCGATAGAGACCAGTCTGCATATCAACGTCTTGGAGAGGAGAGATGTTCTCCCCTCCAGGGGCTATTACTATTCACATAGACAACATGTCAGTAGTTTGGTACCATCACCAAGCAAGGAGGAATCACTTTGTACCCTCTCTGCAGAGAGGTCATGAGGGTCTGGGAAGGGTGATCTCTTCAGACCGCTTTCTTCTTGCATGTGATCTTCATTGCCCCTTTTTGGCCTCATCAGGTGTGGTTCCCCTTCCTCTGGTCTCATCTCAAACATCCTCCATGGATGCTGGAGCCCAAATTGGACCTCCTTTCTCACCCAACATCAGGACGCCACCCAATGTCCCCACTCTCAAGTTAACTGCATGGTTTCTCCAATTCCTGTGATTGATAGAGGGTCCAGTTTCTCCTCTCTGGTCAGAGCTATCCTGTTGGCCTTCCAGAACGCGTCTGCTAAGAAGGTGTACAAGAGCAAGTGGAAAAGGTTTTTGATTTTGGCGATTAACAGTCACATTGATCCCTTTTCAGCTCCGATTTCTTCTATTCGGTCCTTCCTAGAATCTTTACATAAAAAAAAGGTTCTAGTCTTGCGACCATTAAACTCCAGTTGGTAGCTGTATCCAATTTCCATTCAGGATTACCTTCAGGGTCTGTTGCTTCTACTAGGTTATGTATTACTTTTATGAAAGGTGTTTTTCTCCTGAGGCCTCCAATCAAAGATCCTGCTCCTCTGTGGGATTTGACTTTTGTTCTGCAGGCCTTGAGCCAGAGTCCTTTTGAACCAGCTAAGGATTGTGACTTGAAGTTTTTTTGTCATGGAAATCTGTTTTTCTTGTTGCCATTACACCAGCAAATAGGGTATCAGAGTGGCAAACTCTCTTCCTTCCAAACATCCCAACATTATTTTTCACAAGGATAGAGTTTCTCTTCTCACTAATCCTACTTTCATGCTGAAGGTGGCTACCTCCACCAGTTTAAACTGATGCATTCAGTTATTGGTGTTCTTTCCTAACTGTTCCAACAAAGGGGAATACCTTTTACATTCATTAGATGTTCACAGGCAGCTTTGTTTCTACCTCCATAGGACAAAGCAGTTTAGCAAGTCAAAGCAGTTATTTGTTTCTTTTACTCCTAATCGCAAGGGTCTTGCTGTTTTAAAAGTGACATTAGCAAAGTGGATTACTAGTTGTATTTCTTTTGTTTATGAAAAGAATGGTTTGCAGTTGTCTGGTCCTCTAAAACCTCATTCGACAAGGTCCATTACTGCGTCATTTGCCTTTTCGTCTAGGATTCCCAATGATGACATTTGTGCTGCAGCCATGTGGTCTAGCTCTTGTATCTTTGTGACCCATTATAAATTGGATGTCATGTCCAGGAGCAGAATGCCCTTTGGTTCTTCAGTGCTCCGGCATATCCTTCCTTAAGGCCGCCCAAGAAATAATGTAGCTGGGGACTCTGATCCATACATGAAGCAGAATGAGAAGGACTACATCAGATTTATTAGTTATGTACTCAGCTTAACTTGGTATCTGTGTTGTCCTGTTCTCATTCTGCTTTACCCTCCCACCCAGCTATTCCCCCTCCAAGTTAGATATGGTGCTAGAGTGTCTGGAACAGCCTCTATTGGAGCCTTGGTTCCAGGTTGAGCTCTTTGTTATCTCCTCTTTCCTATTCTGATTTGTGGGCAGCAGACTTGATCTGAAGAGGTTGTGCTAGGGGCAGAGGATTATGGGTAGGAGAGAAGTTTGATTCTGGAAGCTAAAGTCTGTGGGAGGTGGCCGAGTCGGATCTGATCTGAGAACCATACGTGAAGCAGAATTAGAGGAGGACAACAC